>NC_086122.1:40094509-40395017 GCF_963921235.1 Mobula hypostoma | reverse complement strand
CGCCTATTGCGCGCCGCCAGCACATTGCTTTTCTGTCAGGGTGTGGTTCTTTAGCCTGGTTTCAACAGACTTACCACAAGGCAGTGGGACTATTTGCCCGTAGCTGGGACAGTGGTTGACGGGCGCCAGGCATGTCCATACAGTGGTGGGCTTGCACGCCGCATCTCTGGGGCCCACTGCTGCTCTGAGATACCCAGTTTCCGTGTGTGGCCCCGAGGAGGCACTGCAGGAGTCTTGGTGGTGGAAAGGCTCTGTACTGGCAGGAGGAGGCTTACTCACTCGGCTCCTCTTCTCACACTCTGTTAAGAAGGCCAGCCAGCGGCAGTAGCTGTAAGCAGAGAGCACTATGCGGCATACAGCATGCAGCATGCACTAACTACAAGCACTACTACACTACTGCACGACTGCACTAGACTCTTCACACACACACCCTGTGTGCAAATACTCCCACCCACACACTACTATTGTGCACAGTGTTTACATCTACATAGTGCAGTGCACTTACACACCAAACTAATCTAATCTAACTGCTCTGTCAACATCTTCGATGCCTGAAATCTCTGACAGCATGAAAAACAAAGGCTATGGAAGTCACAAACCATCCTGGGTTGGGAATATACCAGAGACACAAGCGATTCTGCAAAATGGTGGAAATCTTGAGCAACACACCCAAAATGCTGAAGGAACCCAGCAGGTCTGACAGCATCAAGGTCCAAGGAAGGATCTTGACCCGAAACATTTTCCTTGATAGATGCTCCTGACCTGCTGAGTTGCTCCAGCATTTTTTGTGTGCTGCTTGTGGATATTCCACCAGTACTTCATCTTTCCTGGGTTCAGTTCAGTGACTTGGAGTATTGTCAACAGTTTTGGGACCCTTATCTTAGAGAGGATGTATTGCCTTTGGAGAGAAGATGATTCTGGGAATTAAGAGGTTAACATATGAGGAACATTTGGCAGCTTTGAGCCTGTACTCACTGGAATTTAGAGGAATGCATGGGATCTTATTGAAACCTACTAAATGTTGAAAGGACTAGATATGATGGATGTGGAGAGAATGTTTCCTCTGGTCAGGGTATTTAGAACTAGAGGACACAGTCTCAAAATTGAGGGGCAACCTTTTAGAACAGAAGTAAGGAGGAATTTTTTTAGTCACAGAGTGGTGAATCTGTAGAACGCTCTGCCACCGGCTGTGGTGGAGGCCAAGTCCATGGGTATATTTAAAGTGGAAGTTGATCCTGATCAGTCAGAGCGTCAAAGGAGGCAGGTGTATGGGATTGAGTGGGATCCAGGATCAGCCATGTTGAAATGGCAGAGTGGACTCGATGCAGTGAATGGTCTAATTCGGCTGCTATTTCTTATGGCGTAACTCCTTATCCATCTGCATGTTGGCACTTGCGAACTGCCCTCAGCACATCTTCAGACTGAATTGGTCTTGATGTAAACAATGAATGTTTCAATGTTTCAATATACTCGTGACAAACAAAGCTAAGCTTTATCTATAAAAAAAATCTGAGTTTAGTTTGATCGAGGTTTGTTTAATTATTTTTATTGGCAATTTCTAGTACTTCACTTCTTGTGTCCTAAGGAAGGAAGATTAATTTGAATAGCATTAGCTCATCTGGAACTTCACCGAATTTTGACGAAAATCAGCTGCCCAAGACAGCATTGGTTCAAAACAAAATTGTCATGCCAAGAAGGGTTTGGATATTGTGCTGCCTTGGACCCTGTATGGGAATTTCGGTCTCTTTTACCATACCACACACCTCATAAAGACACAAGGGAGTGCAGAAGCTGAAATCGGGAGGAAAACCTAAAATGAACCGATGGAGAATTGAATGGGTCAGGAAACACCTGTAGCGGGAAAAGGACTGTTGTCATTTTGAGTTTAAAAACTGAAAAGAACTTCTGGACAATTTAATGGGTCAGACAACCTCTGTAGAGGTAAAAGGACAGTCATCACTTTGGGTTGAAAGAGTAGCAGGGAAATAGCCGGTTTAAACAGGTAGGATGGAGAGTGGAGTGAGAACTGGCAAGTGATAGGTAGATACAGAGGAGGAGGGATTGATTAATAGATGGATTTAGAAATTTAGGAATAGCAGGGAAGGGTGAAAATAGTGACAAAAACTGGGAGGTGATAGTCAGATTAACCAAAGGCTACAGATGATGGAATCTGACAGGAAAGAAACCAACTAAGGGATGTGGAGTGAGGAGATAGGAACAGTTGAGGGAGGGGACCTGGGGGTGGAATGTGTGGATGCTAGGCAGATCGAGTGGGTGAAAGAAGGGAAAGATAGAGGCTATGGTGGGTGAGGAGGACCTGGGTTGATCAGAAGGAGAGAGAAAAGGGTGAGTTACCTTAAACTGGGAAATTCAATACTCGTGCCATGTGGTTGTAGGCGGAATATGAGATGCTGTTCAGCTGGTTTGCATATAGCCTCATGCTGGCAGTGGTGGAGGCTGAGGATAGTTAGGTTGGTGTGGAAATGGGGAGGAGATTTAAAATTACTGGCAACTGGGAGCTCCAGACAGCCATGTTTCATACTCTAGTGAATGGAGAGAAAAATCTGAAGTGAAATTCCTTTCATTCACCAGATCCCAGCCTTAGGACAGGTTAGGCAGGTCAGATATATAGTAGATGGAATTTTATATGGGAAATGTGATTACTTACTTTACAAGGAATAGAAAAACTAAGTGTGTGTTTTTTAAGTAGTAAGGAACCATTGTATATGTTGAAGTATAGCGATATCTTGGCATGCAGGATAACACACTACAATTTGGGTTCAGAATTGGAATCAGGTTTATTATCGCCAGCATGTGTCGTAAAATTTGCTAACTTAGCAGCAACAGTTCAATGCAATACACGATAATATGGAAGCACTGCTCCTTGAAGATGCCGTGGATACTGCAGAGGCTAGTACCCAAGATGGAGCTGACTAATTTTACAACTTTCTGTAGCTTCTTTCGGTCCTGTGCTGTAACACCATTCACCACCCCGCCAACCCCGATAGTGACGCAGCCTGTCAGAATGCTCTTCACAGTACATCTATAGACATTTTCAAGCGTTTCAGTTGACAAACCAAAACTCCTTAAGAAATATAGCCACTGTCTTGCCTTCATTATAGCTGCATTGATACGTTCAGGCCAGGTTAGATCCTTTGAGATATTGACACCTAGGAACATGAAATTGCTCACTCTCTCCACTTCTGATCCATCTATGAGGATTGGTTTGTGTTCTCTCTTCTTAGCCTTCCTGAAGTCCACAATCAGCTCTTTTGTCTTACTGACACTGAGTGCAAGATTATTGCTGCAACACCGCTGAACTAGCTGGTATATCTCGCTCCTGTACGCTGTTTGGTCTCCATCTGAGATTCTACCAACGATTGTCGTATCATCACCAAATTTATAGATGGTGTTTGAGCTATACCTAGCCACACAGTCATGAGTATAGGGAGAATAGAGCAGTGGGATAAGCACACACCCCTGAGGTGCACCAGTGTAGATCGTCAGCAAGGAGGCGATATTATCACCAATCTGCACAGACTGTGGTCTTTTGGCTATGAAGTTGAGGATCCAATTGCAGAGTGAGGCACAGAGGCCCAGATTCTGTAACTTATTAATCAGGATTGTGGGAATGGTGGTGTTAAACACTGAGTAGCATCCTGACACACATGTTGTTTGTATCATCCAGGTGATCTAAGGCCGTGTGAAGACCTATTGCGAATGTGTCTGCTGTAGACCTATTGTGGCGATAGGCAAATTGCAATGGTTCTAGGTCCTTGTTGAGGCGGGAGTTCCTTCCAGCCATGATCAACCTCTGAAAGTATTTCAACATCGTAGTGTGAGTGCTACAGGATGATAGTCATTAAGACAGCTCATTCTACTCTTCTTAGGCACTGGTATAATTGTTGCCTTTTTGAAGCAGGTAGGAACTCCTAACCACAGCAGTGAAAGGTTGAAAATGTCCTTGAATACTCCCACAGTTGGTTGGCACAAGTTTTCAGAGCCTTGCCAGGTACTCCATTGGGGCCTGCTGCCTTGCGAAGGATCACCCTCATTAAGGACAACCTAACGTTGGCCTCAGACTGAGATCACAGGGTTGCCGGGTGCTACAGGGATCTTCACAGTTGTAGTTAGATTCTCCCTTTCGAAAAGGGCTTAGAAGGTATTGAGCTCATCTGATAGTGAAGCATCGCTGCCATTCATGCCATTTGATGTGCAAATCAGGTTTTGGTGCTTATTAAAAAGAGGCTTGATATCAAGAACAGTCATTCTGGTGGCCCAATCAGTGGTGGGAGCAGTTCACAGCGAGGAGGGTTTTTTTTTGAGGTTGGCAGCACTCAATTTAAAGGAGAGCTTCACGGGTGTTCAGTGTCATTCTGGTGGCCCAATTAGAGGTGGGAGTAGTGCAAAGGGGAGTAAATAAAAGTACAGAAGGGACAAATGGAGCAGCTATTGTTGGGAGTAGGCCAGTGATGAGAGTGGGTGTGTCAGGCTTTGGCTCAGAGAAGGCTTCAGAAGAGGCGTTGGCTCTGGTTAAGTTGTCTGGGTAAGTTTCTGTTAAACTTCCCTTTTTCTTACTGTCAGGGATACTTAGTGTAGTTTAAATGACCATTATGTGTTCTTATTGTCAGATTTTGGAGTCCTGGGAGAGCAAGAGTTTGCCTGGGAAGTACATGTGCATGAAGTTCATGGAGCTGCAGGTCCTTGAAGACTGTGTTAGGGATCTGGAGCAGCACCTGGATGACCTTCGGCTTGTATGGGACAGTGAGGTGATCAGCGACTGGAGTTACAGGGAAATAGTCACCCTCAAGTTGCAGGAGGCTGGTAGCTGAGTGACTATCAGGAGAAGAACTGGGATGGTGAATAGGCAGTTAGAGCAGAGCATCCTTATAGTCATTCCCCTCAATAATAAATGTACCGTTTTGGATACTGTTGTAGGGATGAACTCCCAGGGGAATGCCAAGAAGACCAGGTTTCTGGAACTGAGCATGGGCCCATGGTGCAGAAGGGAAAGATGGATAATAGGGGTGCAGTAGTGACAAAGGACTCAATAGACAGAGGAATAGGAAGGAGATTCTGTGAACATGAACGTGATACTCAGATCACGTCCACAACATTTTGGTTGAGGAGGGAGAGCAGCCAGATGTCTTGATACATATTGGTTCCAGTGGCATCAGAATAAAAAGCAAAGAGGTCCATAGCAGAGAATTTAGAGAGCTATTCAGGAAGTTGAGAAGCAGGACATCCAGTGTAGTAATTTTTGGATTGCTACCTGTGCCAAGTGCCAATGAGGGTAGAAACAGGATGATCTGGCAAAGTAATGTGTGACTGAGAAGCTACTGCAGGGGGCATGGCTTCAAGTTCTTGGATCATTGGGATCTCTTCTGGGAGAGATATGACCTGTTCAAAAGTGATGGGTTGCACCTGAACCCGACAAGGACCAATCTTCTCTGGGGCAGGTTTGTTCGGGCAGTTGGGGAGCGTTTAAACTAATTTGGCAGGGGGGTGGGAACCAGAGTGAAAGGTTTCAGAATAGGACAGATGGTTAACAAGCAAAGGTAGTGTGCAGGCAGACGGACAGGAGGGGCAGGCAGATGATAGGACATAATTTCAGCCAGCAGGGTGAGTATCAGTGCATTAGGGATGCAGAATCAAAAAGGGTAGCAAATACAGTACTCAAAGTGTTATATCTCAATACACAGAGTATAAGAAATAAGGTGGATGATCTTGTTGCACTTTTACAGATCGTTGGGTCTGATGTTGTGGTCATCACGGGATCGTGGCTGAAGGATGGTTGTAGTTGGGAGCTGAACGTCCGAGGATACACATTGTATCAGAGGGATGAGAAGGTAGGTAGAGGGGTGGCGTGGCTCTGCTGGTAAAAATTGACATCAAATCACTAGAAAGATGTGACATAGGATCAGAAGATATTGAATCCTTGTGAGTTGAGTTAAGAAACTGCAAGGGTAAAAGGATCCTGATGGCAGTTATAAATAGACTCCGAACAGTAGCTGGGATGTGGACTACAGATTACAATGGGAAATTGAAAAAGGCATATCAAATGGGCAATGTTATGAAAGTCATGGGAGATTTTAAGTGCAGGTAAATTGGGAAAATTAAGGTTGGTGATAGATCTCAAGATAGCGAATTTGTTGAATGCCTACGAGATGGCTTTTTAGAGCAGTTTGTTATTGAGCCTACTAGGGAATCAGCTATACTCGATTGGGTATTACGTAATGAACCGGAGATGAAGGTAAAGGAACCCTTAGGAGGCAGTGATCGCAATATGTTGAAGTTCCACTTGAAATTTGATAGGGAGGAAGTGAAGTCTGATGTAGCAGTATTTCAGTGGAGTAAAAGAAATTACAGTGATATGAGAGAGGAGTTGGTCAAAGTAAATTGGAAGGAGATGCTGGCACAAATGACAGCAGAGTTGCAAAGGCTTGAAACTCGAGAAAGGTGCAGGATAGATGTTTTGAAAAAACAAAGAAATACTCAAATGGCAAAATAGTACAACCATAACTGAGCAGGGAAGTCAAAGCTAATGTAAAAGCAAAAAAGAGGGCACAAAACAAAGCAAAAATTAGCAGGAAGATATAGAGGGTGGGAAGCTTTTAAAAATCTGAAGAGAGAAATTAAAAGAATCAATAGGAGGGAAAAGATGAAACATGAAATCAAACTAGCAAACAATATCAAAGTGGATAGAAAAAGCTTTTTCAAGTATATAAAAAAAGAGAGATTAGAGTGAAATTAGGACTGTGAGAAAATGAGCACAGAGAAATAATAACTGGGGACAAGGAGATGGCAGATGAACCAAATTTATATTTTGCATCAATCTTCACTGTGGAAGACACCAGCAGTGTGCCAGGTGTTGAAGGGTGTGAGGGAAGAGAAGTGAGTGCAGTTACTATTTCAAGGGAGAAGGTGCTCTAAAAGCTGCAAGACCTAAGGGTACATAAGTCACCTGGACCAGATGAACTGCACCCTAAGGTACTGAAAGAGGTAGCAATAGAGTTTGTGGAGGCATTAGTAATGATCTTTAAAGAGTAATTGTACTCTGGCATGGTTCCAGAGGACTGAAACATTGCAAATGTCACTCCATAGGTGCTCCTGTTTGAGTACTGTTGGGGGAGACGGCCTACCTGGGAGGAAGCAACAGTGGTCACGCCTCTAGCACAGAGTCTGGCCCTGTGGCTCAGAAGGGTGGGGAAAGGAAGAGGATGGCAGCAGTGAGAGGGGACTGTATAGTTAGGGGATCAGACAGGTGATTCTGTGGACGCAGGAAAGAAATGCGGATGGTAGTTTGCCTCCCAGGTGCCAGGGTCCAGGATGTCTCTGATCGTGTCCACGATATCTTGAAGTGGGAAGGAGAAAGCCAGAGGTTGTAGTACATATTAGTAGGAAAAGGGAGGAGGTACTGAAAACAGACTACAGGGCGTTAGGAAGGAAGTTGAGAAGCAGGATCTCAAAGGTAGTCATCTCAGGATTACTGCCTGTGCCACGTGACAGTGAGTATAGGAATAGAATAAGTTAGAGGATAAATACGTGGCTGAGGGTCTGGAGCAGGGGGCAGGGATTCAGATTTCTTGATCATTGGGAGCTCTTCTGGGGCAGGTGTTACCTGTACAAAAAGGATGGGTTGCACTTGAATCCCAAGGAGACCAATATCCTGGCGGGGAGGTTTGCTAAGGCTATTGGGGAGAGTTTAAACTAGAACTGCTGAGAGGTGGGAACCAAACTAAAGTGACGGAGGAATGGAAGGTTGGCTCACAAATAGAGAAAGCTTGGAGACAGTGTGAAAGGGAGGATACGCAGGTGATAGAGAAGGGACACGCTCAGACTGATGGTTTGAGATGTGTCTGTTTTAATGTAAGGACTATTATGAATAAAGCGGTTGAGCTTTAAGCATGGATCAACACTTGGAGCTATGATGTTGTGGCTATTACAAAGACTTGGATGCTAGAGGGGCAGGAATGGCTACTTCAAGTGCCAGGTTTAGATGTTTCAGAAAGGACAGGGAGGGAGGCAAAAGAGGTGGGGGCGTGGCACTGCTGATCAGAGATAGTGTCACAGCTGCAGAAAAGGAGGAAGTCATGGAGGGGTTGTCTACAGAGTCTCTGTGGGTGGAAGTTAGGAATAGGAAGGGGTCAATAACTCTACTGGGTGTCTTTTTACAGACCACCCAATAGTAACAGGGACATCGAGGAGCAGATAGAGAGACAGATTTGGAAAGGAGTAATAATAGCAGGGTTGTTGTGGTTGAAGATTTTAGTTTCCCAAATATTGATTGGCATCTCCCTAGAGTGAGGGGTTTAGATGGGGTGGAGTTTGTTAGGTGTGTTCAGGAAGGTTTCTTGACACGATATGTAGATAAGCCTACAAGAGGAGAGACTATACTTGATCTGGTATTGGGAAATGAACCAGGTTAGGTGTCATGTCTCTCAGTGGGAGAGTATTTTGGAGATAGTGATCACAATTCTATCTCCTTTACCATAGCATTGGAGAGGGAAAGGAACAGACAAGTTAGGGAAATGTTTAATTGGAGTAAGGGGAAATATGAGGGTATCAGGCAGGAACTTAGAAGCATAAATTGGAAACAGATGTTCTTGGGGAAACGTATGGAAGAAATGTGGCAAATCTTCAGGGGATATTTGCGTGAGGTTGTGTGTAGGTATGTTCCAATGAGACAGGGAAAGGATGGTAGGGTACAGGAACCGTGGTGTACAAAGGCTGTTGTAAATCTAGTCAAGAAGAAAAGAAAAGCTTACAAAAGGTTAAAAAAACTAGGTAATGATGGAGATCTGGAAAATTATAAGCCTAGCAGGAAGGAGTTTAAGAATGAAATTAGGAGAGCCAGAATGGGTCATGAGAAGGCTTTGGCAGACAGGATTAAGGAAAACCCCAAGGCATTCTACAGGTATGTGAAGAGCAAGAGGATAAGATGTGAGAGAGCAGGACCAATCAAGTGTGACAGTGGGTAAGTGTATGGAACCGGAGGAGATGGCAGAGATACTGAATGAATACTTTGCTTCAATATTCACTACGGAAAAGGATCTTGACGATTGTAGGGATGACTTGCAGCGGACTGAAAAGCTTGAGCATATAGATATTAAGGAAGAGGATGTGCTAGAGCTTTTGGAAAGCAATAAGTTGGATAAGTCACCAGGACCAGACTGGGTGTACAGGCTACTGTGGGAAGCGAGGGAGGAGATTACTGAACCTCTGGCGATGATCTTTGCAACATCAATAAGGATGGGAGAGGTTCTGGAGGATTGGAGGGTTACGGATGTTGTTCCCTTATTCAAGAAAGGGAGTAGGGATAGCCCAGGAAATTCTAGACCAGTGAATCTTACTTCAGTGGTTGGCAAGTTGTTGGAGAAGATCCTGAGAGGCAGGATTTATGAACATTTGGAGAGGCATAATATGATTAGGAATAGTCAGCATGGCTTTGTCAAAGGCAGGTCGTGCCTTACAAGCCTGATTGAATTTTTTGAGGATGTGACTAAACACATTGATAAAGGTAGAGCCGTAGATGGAGTGTATAAGGATTTTAGCAAGACATTTGATAAGGTGCCCCATGCAAGGCTTACTGAGAAAGTAAGGAGGCAGCAAGGAAGGAAGGAAGGAAGTATGGGATTCAAGGGGACATTGCCTACAGAAGGCAAAAAATGGTTGTAGACAGGTCATGCTCTGCATGGAGGCCGGTGACCAGTGGTGTGCCTCAGGGATCTGTTCTGGGACCCCTTACTCTTTGTGATTTTTATAAATGACCTGGATGAGGAAGTGGAGGGATGGGTTAGTAAATTTGCTGATGATACAAAGGTTCAGAGTGTTGTGGATAGTGTGGAGGGCTGTCAGAGGTTTCAGCGGGACATTGATAGGATGCAGAACTGGGCTGAGAAATGGCAGATGGAGTTCAACCTGGATAAGTGTGAGGTGGTTCATTTTGGTAGGTCAAATATGATGGCAGAATATAACATTAATGGTAAGACTCTTGGCAGTGTGGAGGATCAGAGGGATCTTGGGGTCCGAGTCCATAGGACACTCAAAGCTGCTATGCAGGCTGACTCTGTGGTTAAGAAGGCATATGGTGCATTGGCCTTCATCAACCGTGGGATTGAGTTTTAGAGCCAAGGGGTAATGTTGCAGCTATACAGGACCCTGGTCAGACCCCACTTGGAGTGCTGTGCTCAATTCTGGTCCCCTCGCTAGAGGAAGGACGTGGAAACCATTGAAAGGGTGCAGAGGAGATTTACAAGGATGTTGCCTGGATTGGGGAGCATGCCTTATGGGAATAGTTTGAGTGAACTCAACCTTTTCTCCTTGGAGAGACGGAGGATGAGAGGTGACCTGATAGAGGTGTACAAGATAATGAGAGGCAATTATTGTGTGGATAGTCAGAGGCTTTTTCCCAGGACTGAAATGGCTAGCACAAGAGGGCATAGTTTTAAGATGCTTGGAAGCAGGTATAGAGGAGATGTCAGGGGTAAGTTTTTTTACGCAGAGAGTGGTGAGTGTGTGGAATGGGCCGGTGGTGGCGGTGGTAGACGTGGAAACGATAGGGTCTTTTTAGAGACTCCTGGATGGATACATGGAGCTTAGAAAAATAGAGGGCTATGGGTAAGCCTAGGTAGTTCTAAGGTAAGGACATGTTCGGCACAGCTTTGTGGGCCGAAGGGTCTGTATTGTGCTGTAGGTTTTCTATGTTTCTATGTTTATGTTTCCACTCTCTAAGAAAGGAGGAAGGCAGCAGAAAGAAAATGATAGTGGTTGGGAAGATGTTGGAGTCACTTGTATGGACGTGGTTATGGAGTACTCAATGACACAGGAGAAGATAGGACAAAGTCAGCAGGGTTTCCTTAAGAGAAAATCTTGCCTGCTGAACCTGTTGGAATTGTTTGAGGAAATTACAAATAGAATAGATAAAGAGGATTCAGTGGAGGTTGTATATTTGGATTTTCAGGAGGCCTTTGACAAGGTGCCACATATGAAGCTGATTACCAAGTTAAGAGCCCATGGTATTACAGGAAAGTTACTAGCATGGTTAGAGCATTGGCTAATTAGTAGGATGCAGTGCGTGAGAATAAAAGGAATCTTTTCTAGGTTGTTGCCAGTGATTATTGGTGCTCCACAGGGTTGGTGTTGAGATCACTTCTTTTCACACTGTATATCAATGAGTTAAATGACGGAATAGCTGGCTTTGTTGCCAGGTTTATAGATGAGATGAAGATTAATGGAGGGGCAGGGAGTGTTGAAGAAAAAGGAACGCTGAAGAAGGACCAAATTAGGAGAATGGGCAAGAAAGTGGCAAATGAAGTACAATGTTTGAAAACGTATGGTCATGCACTTTGGTGGAAGAAGTAAATGTGCAGACAATTTTCTGAGGAGGCAGAAAATCCAGAAATCTGAGATGCTAAGGGATTTTGGAGTCATTGTGTAGAACATCCTAACAGTTAACTTGCAGATTGCGTCAGTGGTGAGGGAGACAAATGCAATGTTAAATTTCATTTCAAGAGGTCTGGAATTCAAGAGCAAGGATGTGATGCTGAGGCTTTATAGGGTACTTGTGAGGCCTCATCTTGACTATTATGACAGTTTTGGGCTCCTTATCTAAGAAAAGATGGGTTAGCATTGGAAAGGGTTCAGAGAAGGTTTACAGCGATGATGTCACAATCACGGATCCGGCAGCACAGTAGATACGGCAATTGCGCTTGTGGATTTGCATGTGTCAAGTAATTATTGTTTAATCATGATAGTATTTAACTCCAATCTTGTTGTTGTAGTGCTGTCAAGTCTTGGACAGAACTTAGCAATCCTTTGCTGCTGTTTTGTATTCGGCCTTCCCTGAGATATTGGACTTTCAGATCAACTGACTCTGAGGACTAGCGGTAGCGGTATTCGTTTAATGTTAAGATGTTTTCTTCAGCTGCAGTGTAGGCTTCGCTTTCCTTTGAGAGTTTTAGTTAATGGCCCTGTTTGGCCGAGTGTTTATTGTTTTATTTTCCCTTTAACACTGTTCGTATTAAAGTCTGTGAACTATTGAACTATTGAACTATTGAGTGAGTGTCTCTCACTTCACACTTGGGCCATATCCAAACCATAGAGACAGCAAGTCTCAACCACTAAGATGGACCCAGCAGAGTGAGAGACATTGACAGATGATTCCAGGAGTGAGAGGGTTATCATATGTGGAACATTTGATAGCTCTGGGTGTGTACCCACTGGAATTTAGAAGGGTGAGGAGGATCCCATTGGATTCCTTCCAATGCTGCAAGGCCTAGACAGAGTAGATATGGAAAGGATGTTTCCCATGGTGGGGGAGTCTAGGACAAGAGATCACAGCCTCAGGATAGAGGGCTGACCATTTAAAACAGAGATCTGGAGATTTTTTTGTTAGCCAGAGGGTGGTGAATTTGTGGAAATTATTACTACAGGCAGTTGTGGAGGCCAGGTCATTGGGTATATTTAAGTCAGAGCCCTCTATTTTTCTAAGCTCCATGTACCTATCCAGGAGTCTCTTACAAAGACCCCATTGTATCTGCCTCCACCACTGTCACCAGCAGCCCATTCCACGAACTCACCACTCTCTGCGTGAAGGAGTGGAGCTTTGAGGCTTTGACTCGAGAGGCTTGGACGAGAAGAGGCAGAGGACAAGCTAGCTTGCAGTTAGTTTTTACAATGTCTCCTGAGATGGTGATGTGCCTCTCATGTGAGATGTGGCAGTCTTGGGGGAACTCCCGCAGAGTCACATCTGCCAGAAGTGCATACGGATAGACGATCTGGAAGACCGTGTAAGGAATCTGGAGCAGCAGCTGGATGACCTTTGACTCATAAGGGAGAATGAGGCAGTCATAGATGAGAGCTACAGGGAGGTAGTCACACCTAAGCTGTCAGAAGCAGGTCGTTGGGTGACAGTCAGAGGGGGGAAAGCGAAGGTGAGCAGACAGGTAGTGCAGAGCACCCCTGTAGACATTCCCCTGAATAATAAGTTTACCGTCCTGGATACTGTTGGCGGGGACGACCGACCAGGTGTGAGCCACGATGGCAGGGCCTCCGGCACTGAGTCTGACCCTGTGGTGCAGAAGGGTGGGACGGAGAAGAGGAGAGCTGTCGTCATTGGAGACTCTATAGTCAGGGGAGCAGACAGGAGATTTTGTGGACATGAGAAGGACACCCGCATGGTTTGTTGCCTCCCAGGTGCCAGGGTCCGGGATGTCTCTGACCGGGTGCACGACATCCTGGTACGAGAGGGAAAGCAACCAGAAGTCGTGATACATGTTGGGACCAACGACATAGGCAGGAAGAGGGATGAGGTCCTGAAGTGTGAGTTTCAGGAATTAGGCAGAAGGCTGAAGAACAGGACCTCAAGGGTGGTGTTCTCAGAATTGCTGCCAGTGCTACGTGACAGTGATGGTAAGAATTGGAGGAGATGGCAGTTGAATGCGTGGCTCAGAAGTTGGTGCAGGGAGCAGGGTTTTAGATTTTTAGATCATTGGGATCTCTTCTGGGGAAGGTGGGACCTGTACAGATTGGATGGGTTGCACCTGAACTCGAGGGGGAGAAATATCCTTGCAGGTAGGTTTGCTAGCATGGTTCGGGAGGGTTTAATCTAATTTGTGAGGGGGATGGGACCCAGAGCGATAGAGCAGTGAAAGAAGTGCATGGAGTAAAGCCAGATCTAACATACAGAGAGGCTTTGAGGAAAGAGAAGCAGAATAAACGGTGTAAAGACAGTAAGGTAGAAGGGCTGAAATGTGTGTACTTCAATGCAAGAAGCATCAGGAACAAAGGTGATGAACTGAGAGCTTGGATATATACATGGAATTATGATGTAGTGGCCATTACAGAGACTTGGCTGGCACCATGGCAGGAATGGATTCTCAATATTCCTGGATTTCAGTGCTTTAAAAGGGATAGAGAGGGCGGAAAAAGGGGAGGAGGTGTGGCATTACTGGTCAGGGGTACTATTACAGCTACAGAAAGGGTGGGTAATGTAGCAAGATCCTCTTTTGAGTCAATATGGGTGGAAGTCAGGAACAGGAAGGGAGCAGTTACTCTATTGGAGGTATTCTATAGGCCCCCTAGTAGCAGCAGAGATACAGAGGAGCAGATTGGGAGGCAGATTTTGGAAAGGTGCAAAAATAACAGGGTTGTTATCATGGGTGACTTTAACTTCCCTAATATTGATTGGCACCTGATTAGTTCCAAGGGTTTAGATGGGGCAGAGTTTGTTAAGTGTGTCCAGGACGGATTCCTGTCACAGTATGTGGACAGGCCGACCAAGGGGAATGCCATACTAGATCTAGTACTAGGTAATGAACCGGTTCAGGTCACAGATCTCTCAGTGGGTGAGCATCTGGGGGACAGTGACGACTGCTCCCTGGCCTTTAGCATTATCATGGAAAAGGATAGGATCAGAGAGGACAGAAAAATTTTTAATTGGGGAAAGGCAAATTATGAGGCTATATGGCTAGAACTTGCGGGTGTGAATTGGGATGATGTTTTTACAGGGAAATGTACTATGGACATGTGGTTGATGTTTAGAGATCTCTTGCGGGATGTTAGGGATAAATTTGTCCCGGTGAGAAAGATAAAGAATGGTGGGGTGAAGGAACCATGGGTGACAAGTGAGGTGGAAAATCTAGTCAGGTGGAAGAAGGCAGCATACATGAGGTTTAGGAAGCAAGGATCGGATGGGTCTTTTGAGGAATATATGGAAGCAAGAAAGGAGCTTAAGAAGTAGCTGAGAAGAGCAAGAAGGGGGCATGAGAAGGCCTTGGCGAGTAGGGTAAAGGAAAACCCCAAGGCATTCTTCAATTATGTGAAGAAAAAAAGGATGACAGGAGTGAAGGTAGGACCGATTAGAGATAACGGTGGGAAGAAGTGCCTGGAGGCTGTGGAAGTGAGCGAGGTCCTCAGTGAATACTTCTGTTCAGTATTCACCAATGAGAGGGAACTTGATGATGGTGAGGACAATATGAGTGAGGTTGATGTTCTGGAGCCTGTTGATATTAAGGAAGAGGAGGTGTTGGAGTTGTTAAAATACATTAGGACAGATAAGTCCCCTTGGCCTGACGGAATATTCCCCAGGCTGCTCCACAAGGCGAGAGAAGAGATTGCTGAGCCTCTGGCTAGGATCTTTATGTCCTCGTTGTCCACGGGAATGGTACCGGAGGATTGGAGGGAGGCGAATGTTGTCCCCTTGTTCAAAAAAGGTAGTAGGGATAGTCCGGGTAATTATAGACCAGTGAGCCTTACGTCTGTGGTGGGAAAGCTGTTGAAAAAGATTCTTAGAGATAGGATCTATAGGCATTTAGAGAATCATGGTCTGATCAGGGACAGTCAGCATGGCTTTGTGAAGGGCAGATCATGTCTAACAAGCCTGATAGAGTTCTTTGAGGAGGTGACCAGGCATATAGATGAGGGTAGTGCAGTGGATGTGATCTATATGGATTTTAGTAAGGCATTTGACAAGGTTCCACATGGTAGGCTTATTCAAAAAGTTAGAAGGCATGGGATCCAGGGAAGTTTGGCCAGGTGGATTCAGAATTGGTTTGTCTGCAGAAGGCAGAGGGTGGTGGTGGAGGAAGTACATTCAGATTGGAGGATTGTGACTAGTGGTGTCCCACAAGGATCTGTTCTGGGACCTCTACTTTTCGTGATTTTTATTAACGACCTGGATGTGGGGGTAAAAGGGTGAGTTGGCAAGTTTGCAGATGACACAAAGGTTGGTGGTGTTGTAGATAGTGTAGAGGACTGTCAAAGATTGCAGAGAGACATTGATAGGATGCAGGAGTGGGCTGAGAAGTGGAAGATAGTGGAGTTCAACCCAGAGAAGTGTGAGGTGGTACACTTTGGAAGGACAAACTCCAAGGCAGAGTACAAAGTAAATGGCAGGATACTTGGTAGTGTGGAGGAGCAGAGGGATCTCGGGTACATGTCCACAGATCCCTGAAAGTTGCCTCACAGGTGGATAGGGTAGTTAGGAAAGCTTATGGGGTGTTAGCTTTCATAAGTCGAGGGATAGAGTTTAAATGTCATGAGGTAATGATGCAGCTCTATAAAACTCTGGTTAGGCCACATTTGGAGTACTGTGTCCAGTTCTGGTCACCTCACTATAGGAAGGATGTGGAAGCATTGGAAAGGGTACAGAGGAGATTTACCAGGATGCTGCCTGGTTTAGAAAGTATGCATTATGATCAGAGATTAAGGGAGCTAGGGCTTTACTCTTTGGAGAGAAGGAGGATAAGAGGACACATGATGGAGGTGTACAAGATAATAAGAGGAATAGAGAGAGTGGATAGCCAGCACCTTTTCCCCAAGGCACCACTGCTCAATACAAGAGGACATGGCTTTAAGTTAAGGGGTGGGAAGTTCAAGGGGGATATTAGAGGAAGGTTTTTCACTCAGAGAGTGGTTGGTGCGTGGAATGCACTGCCTGAGTCAGTGGTGGAGGCAGATACACTAGTGAAGTTTAAGAGAGTACTAGACAGGTATATGGAGGAATTTAAGGTGGGGTCTTATATGGGAGGCAGGGTTTGAGGGTCGGCACAACATTGTGGGCCGAAGGGCCTGTACTGTGCTGTACTATTCTATGTTCTATGTTCTAAAAACTTACCCTTGACATCTCCTATGTACCTGCTTCTAAGCACCTTAAAACTGTGTCATCTCGTGCTAGCCATTTCAGTCCTGGAAAAAAGCCTCTGACTATCCACAAGATCAATGCCTCTCATCATCTTATACACCTCTATCAGGTCACCTCTCATCCTCCGTCGCTCCAAGGAGAAAAGGCCAAGTTCACTCAACCTATTCTCATAAGGCATGCCTCCCAATCCAGGCAACATCCTCTGTACCTTTTCTATAGTTTCCACCTCCTTCCTGTAATGAGGTGACCAGAACTGAGCACAGTACTCCAAGTGGGGTCTGAGTTCATCTAGGGTCATCTCCTTGTCCCCTGTTATTATTTCTCCAGGAACACACATAAAAGTTGCTGGTGAACGAAGCAGGCCAGGCAGCATCTCTAGGAAGAGGTGCAGTCGACGTTTCAGGCCGAGACCCTTCGTCAGGACAAACTGAAGGAAGAGTGAGTAAGGGATTTGAAAGTTGGACGGGGAGGGGGAGATCCAAAATGATAGGAGAAGACAGGAGGGGGAGGGATAGAGCCAAGAGCTGGACAGGTGATTGGCAAAATGGATAAGAGAGGATCATGGGACAGGAGGTCCGGGAAGAAAGACAGGCGGGGGGGGGAGGACCCAGAGGATGGGCAAGGGGTATATTCAGAGGGACAGAGGGAGAAAAAGGAGAGTGAGAGAAAGAATGTGTGTATGAAAATAAGTAACAGATGGGGTTCTCCAGCCTCATTTTCTTGCAGTTCTATATCCACTCACATCTCTCTCTTATTTTTGTTAATTAATACCGAATATTGAAAAGCCTAGATACAGTGGACATGGACAGGATGTTTCCAATAGTGGCAGAGCCTAGAACTAGAGGGTATAGCTTCAGAATACAAGGGTATCCCTTTAGAACAGAAATGAGGAGTAATTTCTTTAGCCAGAGAGTGAATCTGTGGAATTCATTGCCACATATAGCTATGGAAGTCAAGTCATTGAGTATATTTAAAGCCAAGGTTGATAGATTCTTGATTAGTCAAATTTTATTGGGAGAAGGCAGGAGAATGGGGTTGAGATGATTAAGAACTCAATCATGATGGAATGATGGAGCTGACTTGATAGGCCAAATGGCATAATTCTGCTCCTATGACTTGTGGTCCTGTGGTCTTACGGCTTTAATTCAGCCACAAATAGTCTTTACTTTGCAGATAATGAGGGTAATTTTAATTTGGGTAGTAGTGGAGACTGTAGGATATAGGTTAGCCAATTGTTCAGAAGTTTGTTTGAGAGAAGTGTTCAATGGGAGAACGACTCTTTGGTAACACACAGACTGCTAGAGGAACTCAGCAAGTTAGGCAGCATACATAGATGGGAACAAACAGACAATATTAATGTCTGAGATCCCTCATATCACTGCCCAAGTATAAATTCACAATTTGTAATGATGACATGAAATTCATTTGTACAAAGGTTTCATAATGTTATTTTTAGGTGTGAGAATTATATTTTAAATAAATCTAGGGAGTCTATTAATTTCCGGAGCCTTGTTCCCGTATTCTGCTAGTCTGCACTATTTGTCTGTTTTGTGTGTGTGTGCGTAAAAGAGAAACTCTGATTTGTGTGAAATGAGAAGGTTCTGCTAAACACTTGCTTAAAATCACTGGAGCAAGACCTCAGCAACTTTTTGTGCAGCAGGATATCCCCCACAAATATTTAATTTCCAGAGGATTAGTTTGTTCCCATTTTACTCATGGAAAACTCCTTTTTAATCTCTTGACAATAAAATTACAAAACTAAGATAAACAGGATTTTATTGGTGCCCTTTGGAATGAAAATTGTTTTAAGTTATTTTAGTGCTTCTGTTCTCTGTCTAAAACTCACTTGTTTCTGGGGTGGAAGCTGATCACAGCCTTTATTGAGTTGAATTGCACAGTTCTGGAAACAGACTGAGTATTTCTCGTCACAAATCATTCCTGTACGTATCACACAATTTCTGCATCAGTGGTGCACAGAATGATGTAGCCTTCTTAGGCAATGTAAGGATGACTTTCTTCCTCTTCAGTTTTGTGGGCTTTGGCATGGTTAATAAGACCAATGTGGCAGGCTGTGAATTTGTTAAGTTGTAGAACAGTTTGGAGGGCCTATTAACCCTTTAAACTATCAAGTGTAATAGAATCAGAAGTTAAAGGTGAGTACTGTTTGTGACTAAAACACGCATTTGATTAATGGAAGTTGCACAGCTTCTATCTCACCGTTTTCAGACTTTTCAACAGACCTCTTGTACGATAAAATGGACTCTTCGCCTCACAAGTAACGTGCACAAAATGCTACAGGAACTCACCAGATGAGGCAGCAACTATGGAAAGGAATAAACAGTAGACATTTCAATCTTACATTGCATTTTTTGGTAGCTTTTGCACTTTATTCTGCTTGGTTATTGTTTTACCTTACTCTAGGTCAATGCACTGTGTATTAATTTGATCTGAAACAGTGAGCAAGTCAAGCCTTTCGCTGTGTCTTGGTACACGTGACAATAATAAACAAATATCAATACCAAGACCACAATTTCTCCCCTTTACACAGGCAAATGAAAAAATTGGGACAAATTACAACAATTATCCTATGAGCAATTTCTAACTCCCTATGTTAATAATTCCTGGGATCTTACTATCTCTTTCTCACCCAAATCTTTCAGCTCTGAACCTTTGATCAAATTGTGCATCTGAAAACTTTCCAAACTTTCCAGAATGTCCTTCCTAATGTTTTCTCTCTCACTCACTGAGTATAGTTAGTGACCTGGAACAACGAGCAGTACAAACTAGAACAAATAAACTCTTCTCGTGCTTCCAGCCAGGTACAGGTATTGATTAAAACCGACGTACCGATGACAAACTCCTCCATCTTCATCAGGAGTGATGCCTGGGTATGTCTAGTCTAGTTTTATTTTAATGGCTTCCTCCACTAGGCAGTCTCAAAAGCCATTGGCATGGCACAGTAATTTTGTGCTTTCGAAGTCAATTCTTTGGCCATTGCGAATGCGATGTTCTGCTATCACCGATTTCTCCAGGTAACCCAAACGGATACACCTCCTGTGCTCCTTGACGCGAGTTTCCACTGTGGCCGATATACACTGCACTGAATTTGCAGGGAATCCTCTAAATGCCAGCCAGCCTGAGTTGCAGGTCATCTTTGACCCGCATAAATTGTGATTGGAGCTTCCGTATGGGTTTGTGGATGGTATTAATCCAGTATTTCTTCAGAATTCTGCTGATCCTTCCAGAAACGGTGGAAATATATTTTCAGAATTCTGAAGAAGGTGAATGGTAATTTAAAATGGACAATAAGTGTAGATGGATAATAATTCCTGGAGTATTATGCTCAGTTCTGGTCGTCTCATTAGAGGAAGCTTTAGAGACGTTGCAAAGGAGATACGCCAGACTGCTATCTGGATTAGAAAGCATATGTTATGAGAAAAAGTTGACCAATGAGCTAAGGCTTTTTGCCTTGGAGTGAATAAGATGAGAGGTGACTTGAAAGGAGATCATAAAATGATATGAGGCATTAATAGAGTAGACAGCCAGAACATTATACCCAGGCTAATACAAGACAGTATAATTTTAAGGTGATTGGAAGAAAGTATAGGAGTGATGACAAAGTTTGCTTATTTTACACAGAAGGTGGTAAGTGTTTGAACTGCACTGACCAGTGTTGTGGTAGCAGCAGATACTTTAGGGAAATTTAATAGATTTTTAGATGGGCAAATGGATAGCTATGTAAGAGGGAAGTGTCAGATTGATTTTAAAGTGGGTTAAAAAGTACTGTACTGTATTGTAATGCTCTTCGTTCTAAATACTGGGGTTTTATATGTGTTTACCTTTCACAGTTTATTTAATTCCTTAATTTTAAAGTAACACTGAAGCCTGTCTGCTGCATGCTGGGTGCCACTGCCTGGATCTTTCACTCCTCAACTCCTCACAAGAAGTCTTGATTTGCTGGGATTCCCGAGCACCAGAGTAGCGAATCATCAAGCCAATTATAAAGCCCCAGAGGATGCAATAAATATCTAGAGCTGGAAATTAGAAAGCAAAAGGAAAGTGTTTTTTTCTTGAAATTATTTCTCTTTTGTTTACATATTTTAATTATTTCTAAATGTATTTTGAATATTTAATTTATTTATTATTTTGATCTCAATGTTTTTAAAATGACTGAAAATGAGTGACAATATAAGAAACTTAAATACAGTGCAAGGCCTAGGCTCAGTAGAAGTGAGAATCCATACAGATCTCTTCAACACTTTGTGATGTTTAATTCAGGGGTAAGAGAGTCTTGCACTTCTACTGTTTGAAAACAGCCCGACAGCCCAAATACTCCCTACCAACCAAATTGTCCACTTCAGCTGGTCCTGTTTCCCCACATTTGGCCCATTCCCCTTGAAACCTTTCCTATCCACACACCTACACTAATACATATTAAATATTGTAATGATACCTTCCTCTGGCAGCTTGTTCCATATATTCTTCATAAAAAATGTACTCCTCAGTTCCTGTTTAAATCTTTCCAATCTCACCTTAAACCTATAACATTCAGTTTTAGAGCCTTCTG
Source organism: Mobula hypostoma (assembly GCF_963921235.1). NCBI lineage: Eukaryota > Metazoa > Chordata > Chondrichthyes > Myliobatiformes > Myliobatidae > Mobula > Mobula hypostoma. Next base: position 40,373,805 of record NC_086122.1, on the reverse strand, counting down.
CTCTGTGGAAAAGATTGCGACCTTATATATATCCCTCATGATGTTATGAATCTCTTTAAGGTCACCCCTCAGCCTCCTATGCTCTAGGGAAAAATGGCACATTTTATCCAGTCTCTCCTTTTAGCTCAAGCCCTCTAATCCTGATAACAATCTATACCGCACCTTCTTGAGCTTAACAAAAAACTACAAGAAGTAGTGGATACGTCCCAGTCCATCACAGGTAAAGCCATCCCCACCTTTGAGCACATCTACAAGAAAGTCTTGTTGCAACGCAGCATTCATCATCCGGGACACCCCCCATCTCGGTCATGCTCTCTTCTCGTTGCTGTCACCAGGAAGAAGTTACAGGAGCGTCAGGACTCACATCACCAGGTTCGGGAACAGTTACTACCTCTCAAGCATCAGGCTCTTGAACCAAAAGGGATAGTTCATTCAACCTCACTTGCCCTATGATTGAAATGTTCCCACAACCTGTGGTCTCACTTTCAAAGTACTTTCATCTTTTGTTCTTGATATTTATTGCTTATTTATTTATTATTATTAATAGTTCATTCATTTTGTACTTGCACTGTTTGTTGTCTTCCGCACTCTGGTTCAACGCCCAAATTGGTGTGGTCTTTCATTGATTCTATTATGGTTATTATTCTATTGTGGATGTATTGAGTACGCTAGCAAAAAAAAGAGTCTCTGGGTTGTCTATGGTGACTATATGTAATTCGAGAAGAAATTTTATTTGAACTTGGAACTTGGAACATCCTTTGTATAGCTAGGTGATCAGAACTCTAAGCGTGATCGTACCAGTACGCTGAACAGTGATAACATGAGTACAAGAGTTGGGATATGATGCCCCAACTCTTGTCCTCAGTGCCCTGACCAATGAAAGCAAGTCTACCAAATGGCTTCTTCACTACACTGTCCACCTGTGACTACACTTTTAAGGAACACTTTTATGCACTTGTACTACTAACTCTCTCTGCTCTACAACAGATTACAGATTCTAGCATTACAGATAAATATCTGAGATCAAAATCCCTCCCACCCCAGAACTCTGTGAGAGGTGGTTCTTGGAAGAAAAGAGAAAATGTAACAATATGATTGTGGATGTAGAGACCGCGGGGAATTATTTCATTTTGGCAGGGATGCAACACAACTAATTTTATATAAATTGTCTGTTTGAATTCTCTTCCCACTTTAATTGCTAACAAAAACAAAAACCAGGAGAGATATTTAACAGGCTTATCCAATATTGGACCTTCTTACACAACTGTCAGAAGATCAATGTGATCCAATACAGCCTGCATTAAACATTTGGTGAGATTTTAAAATAGCATGCAATCTGATGGGGTGTATTATAATTCAAAGAGCTGCAAAGTGGAGCCACAGATCCTTCAAAGTGATTCATATTGGTGCTCTCCTTTGAATTCTGAGGGACGTGGGCTACATGAAAAATACCTTTATCTCTCTATTCATGAAAGCCACTGGAAACTTGGACTGGGACAAAGGCTTTGTGCATAAATTGACTCTCTGAAATCCCTCCAGGTCCCACTGGAAAGCTATAATAAATGTCTTTGCAAATGTGGCAGTTTCAGATTGAGCTAAAGCGTGGCTGAACTATTCCATCCTCTAAATTTAAATTAACTCTTTCAGTTTCCAAGGAATCCTGAGGTTTATGCAGCATTTCACCTATGTTTGGTAGCAGCTCGAAGCAGTGTTTGACCTTTCTTTCATTCCAACTCTGCCTCTTCGCTACTCCTCTCAGCTGCTCTTGATGAGAATTGGTATGAGGAATGGAATAGATTGTTGCTGATCATTTGCCAGATCAGAAACAGCCATATATACATCTAGCATCTGCCTTACTTTTTCAAATTTTGATCTTACTTGTGAATTTTAAGGAGTAATTAAAGTTTTTTTTGCGGATAGCACAAGTTGGCACCATGGTAGCATAGCATAGCAGTTAGCACAACAGCTCAGGGCGCTCTGGAGTTCAGAGTTCAGTTCCTGCACCACCTTTAAGGAGTTTGCATGTTTCCCCATGAACCAATGTTACAGCTGTTAGTAGGAACAAGATTTTTATCCCAACTGTCTGGGATTGAATTTAATCCATTCTTTAAGGTTTACACCATGATACAATTTTTACTTTTTATAATCTGCATTAACACATGAAAAACCTTTGAGATCCAATCTTTAAATCTACTTTAGAATTGGTGATCAATTTCCCTGGGTTCACAATATTAAGAGAGAAAGTCTGAATAACAATCAAAAGGTGAACAGAGATGGTGTTATAATCCGCCTCTAGATGAAAGGCTTTTCTGATTAAATATTTCTATGAAAATTCTTCTAGAATTTGACTTGGCCTTCACTTCCTATTACACTGCATTAGTCACAAATCCTTAGTCTTCATGGAAAATTGTCCACAGATAGATCGAATTAACGCTTAGTTAACACAGGGAGCTCAGCATATTTCAACACATATTTCAATACACTGCAATATTCAAAATTCCCTATTAGCTTTTTCTGGCCAGATCTTAGTATATGTTACAATGTTTCATTCTATTTAACTCAAGTGACAATTTTCTTCACAAGTAAGTTACTGTGGAGATCCTTGGGGGGCGGACGTGGTCAACAGTCCGGCCCAGCATTCCTAGCGGCCAGCATTATTTGTTGTTCTTGTTTTAAAATGCTTTTATGGGATTACGGTGGGATGTTCAAGTTCATTTACTGTTAAATTTTAGCTTGGGTTATATAGTTATTATCATTGGTGTTTGCGGGTCACCTGGCTGTAACCAGGATGTGTAATAATCACCTCCCCGTCTGTATGTGACTGAGTGGGATCTCTCCCCAGGTCATAGCACTGGGTCTGCTTTTGCGTTTGTCGCAATAAAATTGGCAGTTGAGTTAAACGAGCTTTTCTTGTTTGTCATCATGGATCCAATACTATACCTGTTCCATCCTATTGATTTACATAATAACTACACTTCTTCAGAAATTACATATAACTAGTATTGAGTAAACTTTCCAAGCACAAAAGTATGGGATTTGACCATTTTCCCTCATGCCAGCTCTCTGAGCAAATTAATTTCCTAGACGTTCCATAAAGTCTTTGAAATTTGTTCCTTTATAAGTATATATTCACTTTCACTTCAAATGTTAGCGTGGATTCTGCTGCTACCACTGCTTTTGGCTGAGTACTTGATACTCTAACACTAGTCTGCATAATGGCAGCTCACTCCCAATTCACACCACTCTCTGAGTGGAGGAATTCTAGGCAGAGTTTTTTTATGCCATGGATCCCTGCCATTAACTGAGGGCTCTGTGAACCCCAGGTTAGGAAACCCTGGTCTAGGGTCTTCTATCTTCCAGGCATCTCAGAAGTTAACCTGCATGGGCCATGGCAAGTGTAGATAACATTTAGAAATTCAGGATGAGATTTCCAATGTGCACCCTGTGGGTATCATGAGTAGTCTGTGAAATACATGATACATTGTTTCAATCACAGAGATGAAGAAAGTGTCATAACAGTTTCTTCAGGTGCCTTTATATTCATCTGGCTTGAAAGGCTAAATATAAAATTCATTGTTATTGTTCAACAATTGCAAAAGAAACAGATCAATAAGGTTGTTTTAACCTTTAAACTTGCACACTCCCCCACCCCTTACCTGATTACCTTGTACCCGTTCACACTTCAACATCTTTGAAGCCCACCTGAAGGCTTTTTGCTTCTACTCCATTTGCATTTTTATTTTAAGAATCATTTAAATGAAATAAGAATACCCTGGAGAACAGCATGAAGAAATGACCTCTTCAAGATGTTTGAAATGGCAAAGGGATTCAACAAGGTAAATTGAGACAAGATTCCCTTTGTAGGAGATACAAACTAAATCATTCATGAATGAATCATTCATAAGTCATTCAGAGGATTACAGACAACAAGTCTACCCTGTGAGTCAGTGACCAGGACACTTCACTCCTTGAGTGAATGTCTTCAATGCCTGAATTGATGTGCAGAACAAAGTTCTGGCAAGGAAGACACCCCTATCCCCTGGGGAGCAGACACTCCATCTGGCTGAAGCTGAGGAGAGGAAGACTAGAGTCAACTCTTCGCAAAGCTGCGGGGCTGGGTAATATACCAGGCTGGATTCTGAAACACTGCACAACCCAGCTGATGGATATATTCAACATCTTCCTGGAACAATCCATGTCTTCTAGGCTTTCAAGGCAGCAACTATCATTCCAGTGTCAAAGAAGGTGACAGAAACCTGCCTAAATGATTATTGTCTGGTGGCATTAACATCAACCATTATGAAATGATTTTTGTGGCTGATCACGAAGTACGTCAAAGCCTTTCTTATGGCTACACTAGACCCTTTCCAGCTCGCTTATTGTTCAGATGGATCCACTGATAATGCAATAGCCTCTGCTCTCCACTCTGTCTGTCCCATCTGGAAAATGGGGTCTCATATGCCAGACTGCTGTTTATATTTCAGTGTTCAACACAATCATACCCCATAAAATAGTGGGGAAACTGTTTTCACTGGGTCTCAACACCTTCCTCTGTAATTGGATACTGGACTTCGTAACCGTAAGGCCACAGTCAGTCCAGGTGGGCAGCAATATCTCTTGCCCATTACGCTGAGCACTGGCACTCCCCAAGGCTGTGTGCTCATTCTACTGCTGTTCACACTGCTGACACATGACTGTGTGGTAGGATCCCCCTCAAGTCATATCATCATTTGTGGATGTGGCACTTCCTCAAGTGGGTCTTGATATTGTCTTCGAACCGCTTTTTCTACCCTTCAGGAGTGTGTTTTGCATCCTCGAGTTGGCCAGACAGGAATTGTCAGGGAGTTGGGAGTCAGGCATACAGATGATGTGGCTGATCCATCGCAATTGGTCTTGAGTCACTGTTGTGGCTCTGGAGTTAATGTTAGCTTCCTCCAGGATTCTGGAGTTAGTCCACCTATTCTTCCAGCAAACTCTCAGAATCTTTTAGACGCATCTTTGATGATAAGTTTCCAGGGATATTATGTACCTGCTGTATGTTGTCCATGTCTCCATTTCATATACCAAGGAAAGGAGGACTATAGCTTTGTAGACCAGAAGCTTAGTGTTGGTTTCGATATCCCATCTTCAAAACCCCTCTTTCTCAGCTTGGCAAAAGCTCCACTCACACAGACTGTTCTGCGATTTATTTCAAGATCAGAGTTGGCTCTTGAAGAAGGAAGGCTGCCAAGATATGAGAAACGATCAATATTCCCCAGAAGGATGTTGTCAACTTGGATGGTTGGAGGTTTAGGAGCTTGATCTGGAGCAGGTTGGTGCAGCTCTTGGGTTTTCTTGATGCTTAGAAGTCCCAGGAGCTTGTATGCTCTGGTAAAAGCATCTATTATGCACCGTGGATCCTCTTCAGAGTGAGCTACCATGGCGTTGTCTGCATATTGGAGCTCCATGATGGAAGTAGTTGACAACTTGCTCCTTGCCTTGAACCTGTTCGGGTTAAAGACTTCCCCCACCCCCCCACCCCATCTATCTTGTAGAGAATCTAGACTCCTTGTGGGAGGTCTTGACCTGGGAGGTGAAGAATGGTTGGAACAGCAAACAGATTTGGGGCAATGATGCACACTGTTTGACCCCACTCTCAACCTTGAAAGGTGCTGTTTCACAGCCACTATTGCTGATGACTGTTGCACTTATATCATTGTGTAAGAGCAGCAGGATCTTGAGGTATTTCTCCGGACACCTGACTTTGGGCAGTGCCTGCCAAAGGGCAGGACGATTTACAGAGTCAAATGCTCTTGTAAAGTCTATGAAGACCATATAAAGTGGGATATTTTGTTCCCAGGCTTTATCCTGCAATTGACATATTGTAAAAATCATGACAGATGTTACTCTGGCTGGACAGAATCCCTGTTGAATGTGATTCCCTTTGCTCCACTGTAATACTGATACATCTGGCTTTATCTTCTCAAATTTCAGGGTGAATTCAATCATGTTATGATCACTTTCTCCTAAGTGTTCTTTTACCTTAAGCTCTCTGATCAATTCTGGTCTGTTGCAGAACACTCAATCCAGAATAGTTGATCCTCTAGCAGGCCCAACCACGAGCTGCTCTAAAAAGCCATCTCATAGGTGCTTTAGAAATTTGCCCTCCTGGAATCCAGCACCATTTTTCCCCAATCTACCAACATATTGAAGGCCCCCCACGATTATTGTAGCCTTGCTCTTTTGGTATGCATTTTCTATCTCCTGTTGTAATTTATAGACCTCACCCCTTCTACTCTTTGGGGGACAGTATAAACTCCCATCCTGGTCTTTTTACCCTTGCAGTTCCTTACCTCTATCAGCAATAATTCAACATCTTCCAATCCTGTTATCTCTTTCTAATCATTTGATTTCATATTTTACCAACAGAACAACACTGCCCCCTCTACATCCATGCATGTCCTATCGATACAATGTGTATCTTTGAGCATTAAGCTCCCAGCTATAATCTTTTTTCAGCCATGATTCAGTGATGCCTACAACGTCGTATCTGTCAATACACAAATGTGCTGCAAGTTTATCTACCTGATTCCGTATGCTGCAAGCATTCAAATACAACATCTTTAATCCTATATTCACTTTTTTCGATTTTGTCTGCCTTTTATGTTGCAACTCATCCTGTTAACTGCAATTTTGCCCAATCAACAGTGTCCTCTCACCACACAGCTACCTCATTTCCAGCACTATTATTTGCCTTTTCTACGATACTTCTTGTATTGAAATATATGCACATCAGGAAACTAGTCACTCCATGCTCAACCTTTTGATTCCCAACTTTGTCTGAAACTTCTGATACATTGCATTGCAGTTTCTGATTTTTTTATGTGACCTTTGCAGACTCACTGTAATCCACCATATTGTTTTAATGCTGAAAAAGGGAGCAGTCTCTGGCCCAGTGGATATTGGCAACAATTCATGCTCCATGAAGGTGTGGAGCTGTGTTTCATCTAGTGGATATTGGCAACAAGTCATGACACATGGAGGGGTGGAGCAGTCTCTGATCAAGTGGATACAGTATTGGCAACATGTACCCCATGGAGGTGTGGAGCAGTCTCTGGTCTGGTGGTTATTGGCAACAAGTCATGACGCATAGAGGAGATGAACACTCAATTCTGCATGACCAAAAACTAGTGGATATTGGCCAGACATCATGCCCCATAGAGGAAAGGCAGTCTCTGGTGGAGTGGATAGTGGCACCTAATCATGGAGCAGTCTATGGTCTAGTGGACATTGGCAACAAGTCATGCCCTATGGAGGTATGGAGCACTCTCTGGTCTCGTGGATATTGGGAACAAGTCATACCCCATGGTTCAATCTCAATCAAGTGAATATTGGCAAAATGACATGCCCCCATGTAGGTGTGGAGCATTCACTGGTCTATTTGATATTGGCAAGCATTCATGCACCATGCAGCTGTCTCTGGTCTAGTGAATATTAGCAACAAGTCATGCCCCATGAAGGAGTAGCGGTCTTTGGTCTAGTGGCTATTGGAAAAAAGTAATGCCCCATGGCAATGTGGAGCATTCTGTGATTGAGTGGATATTGGCAACATGTCATGCCCCATGCTGCAGTCTCTGGTAATGAATATTGGCAACAGGTCATGCCTCCTAGGTGTGTGGAGCAGTCTCTGGTCTAGTGGATATTGACAACGGGCCATGCCCCATGGAGTAGTCTCTGGTCTAGTGAATATTGGCACCAGTTCATGACACATAGAGATGTCTTTGGTCCAGTGGATATTGGCAACAAGTCATGCTCCATGGTGCAGTCTCTGGTCTAATGAATATTTGACAATAGGCTATGCCCCACAGTGCAGTCTCTGGTGTAGAGGATAATGGCAACACGTCATGCCTAATGTAGGGGTAGAGCAGTCTCGGGTCTACTGGATATTAACAACAAGTCATACTCCATGGAGGTGTAGCACTGTCACTGGTTCAGTAGATATTGGCAACAAGACATGCCCCGTGGAGGAGAAGCAGTCTCCAGTCTGGTATACATTGGCAATAAGTGGTGTTGTCTCTGATCGAATGAAAATTGGCAACAAGTCATGTCCCATCGAGGTGTCGAACAGTCTCGATTCTAGTGGTTCTTGGAAACAAGTCATGTCCCATGGAGAAGTCTTTGGTTTAGTGAATAACTGGCAACAAGTTATACCCATGGAGCAGTCTCTGGTCTAGTGAATATTGACAACATGTCATGCCCCAATGGGCAGTTTGATCTAATTAATCTTGGCTACACTTCATGCCCCATGGAGGGCTGGAAAATTCTGTCTAATGGATATAGGCAACAAGTCATAACTCATGAAACAGTCTCTGCTCCAGTAGAAAATGGCATCAAATCATGCTCCATGAGGTATGACACAGTCTCTGGTCTAGTGGATATTGGCAATGTCATGCCTCATGGAGCCGTCTTTGGTCTGGTGGATTTTGGCAACATCATGCCCCATGCTGTGGTCTCTGGTAATAAATATTGGCAATAGATCATGCCTCCTGGATGTGTGGAGCAGTCACTAGTCCAGTGGATATTGACAGCATCATTCCCCATGGAAGAAAAACAGTCTCCAGTCTAGTGGATAATGGCAACAAGTACTACCCTATGGATGTGTGATGCATTCTCTGGTCTAGTGGACATTGGCAATGTTATGAACAGTGGGGCTGTCTCTGCTCTAGTGGATGTTGGCAACAAGTCATGCCCCATTGTGCAGTGTCTGGTCGAGCGAATACTGACAACAAGTAATGCCCATTGTGCAGTCTCTGGTCTGGTAAATATTGGTAACAAGTCATGCCCCATGCAGCAATCTCTGGTCTAGTGGGTATTGGCAACTAGTAATGCCCCATTGTGCAGTCTCTGGTCTGGTAAATATTGGTAACAAGTCATGCCCCATGCAGCAATCTCTTTTTTGTGGTCATCCACAGGTAAGAATGTTCTCTGTGTTTATTTTCTCCCTTTGAATTCACACCAACTTTGCAACAGATTCCTAAACCTACCCATTTATGCTCAAGTGAGAACTTCAGTTAGGTCTCCCTCAGCCTACCCTGCTTCAAGGAAACAAACAAGCCCAAACAATTAAAACACTCCACCTCCTCTGCTCTGTTTCCTCTCCAGTGCTATCACATCCTTCCTGTGAGAGGTGGCATGGTAGTGTAGTGGTTAGTGTAATGCTATGACAGTGCTCGTGACCTGTGTTTAATTCCTGCTGCTGTCTGTACACTGTCCCCATGAGCATATCAGGTTCCCTGGGTGCTCCAGTTTTCTTCCACAAATCAAACACATATGGGTGAGTTGGTTAATTGGTCACATGGGTGTAATTGGGTACTGTGAGCTCAGTGGACCAGAAGGCCCTGTTACAAAAATAAAAAGATAGAATTATTGTGGACAATTTTTGCAATAGAATTCCTGACAGATCAAATTTGACTTACAGCTGCTGTGCATTCTCTTTTAAATTATCCCTTCCTAAAACAAATTTCATTTTAAATTGGGGATAACAATACAACATGAGGATTATCGGATGGAGTTGCATTCTTTGGTACTAGATTGGCTCCTGGTTTATCTAAAGAGCATTTTTTTGTTGCTACATTATTCCTGAAGGACATATCATGTGCCGTTTATTGAAGAAAATTTGCAAGGAATGTGGAAAAATATTTTGAAGGGCTATTGTTGATAATCTAACCATCTTGATTTCTACTTATTGTTGGAATTATATTCCTGTGTATAACATAAGAAAAGTCAGAGAAGAATATTTATTTCACTGATGCTCCCCAGCTACTTGAACTTGCCTGAGTACTTAGTGCACCCCGTCACAGATTTCCATATATAAGTCATATAGAGAGAGAGAGAGAGGGAGAGGGAGAGAATATTCAGCATAGAAACATCTAAACCAGTCCATGCAAACCACAGTGCCCACCCAGCTTCCCCAGTGGCAATTTCATTCGCAGTTGAGGGATTTTGTGATCTCAAAGTATAAATTTTCTTGCAGGCGCCGATAGGAATATAACAAAATAGAATCTGTGAAAAACCACACATGCCAAAGACCAACAAATATGTAATGTGCAAAAGAGGACAAATTGTGCAAATAATAAAAAATAATGCCCTCTTTTAGCACGTCATTTAAATTAATTTATAATATCTCTTATTGTAATTTATAGGGTTTGTTTTATCTATTGCATTGTAGTGCTGCAGTAAAACAACAAATTTCACAACATATGCCAGTGATACTAAACTTGATCCTGACTCGATCCTTGATTCCTTGAATTTGGCAAGCACGGTGCCTTCATGTTTCTACCCAAGTGCTTCTCAAATTTCCTATTGTGCCAGCCTCAACCACTTCAACTGGTCATCGTATACTCCTCCAAGAAAATGTTACCTCTCAGGTTTCTTGTAAATTTTCCACCTCTCATCCTAAATCTATAACCCCTTGTTTTGGACTCCCCTACCCTGGGAAAAAGACTGTGGCCATCCACCTTATCTGTGCCTCTCACAATTTTAAGCAATTTTATAAGGTTCCCTCTGATTATCTTACATTTCAAGGAATAAAGATTAGGTCTGACCAACCTTTTCCTACAACTCAGGCATACTGGTCCTGGGAAAAACCTCATAAATCTTTTCTGCACTCTTTCCAGTTCCTTTTCCAAGTTCCCTCTGTTTCATTCTTCTCCCTAGTGCCCTACATACCATTCAAAGTATAAATATTAACTCTTAATCCTAACTCATACCTGACCCTAATACTATTACCTCTTGTGTACTATCATTCATGTATTCCCTTTTCTTTTAAGCTAATTCCCTAATCATTCAGTTAAATGAACTATCTCTTCATTGCTCCCTCTAATAACCGCTCATCTTTACCTCTCTGCCTTATACCCAATCCTTTCATTGCCCCTCTCAAAACCCAATCCTTTCATTGCCCCTCTCAAAACCTTTTGTCCTACTGGTACTTTTAACTCTTTATTCTCTCTCCAATACCCTAAATCCCCATTACATTTCTTTTCTTTATCAGTGCAATTCCCAATTGCCCATCCAACACCCTAACTCTCTATCCTTCGCATAATATGTTGTCTGCATTAGCTCATTTTAATACCCGGTTTCTGCAGATTCCTTTGCTCTGTTATCCTAATCCCAAATGAGCTTCTGTTCAGGGCTTTCTCAAACCCTGATCCTATTGGTACCCTCTCTAATAACCTAACCTTTCATTTCTCTTAGTCCTAATATTCCAACTCCCCAATTCGCTGCTCTCTAATTTACTGACTTTAGTTTTTGTGCCTTCATTTTTCTAAACATCTGTAATGCATTCGCCTTCTTTTGTCGATTATTTCAAGCAATTATGATGATGTCAAAACTGTTTAAGTCATTAGTATTAAAGGTTTGGGATTATTAACAATGAACCCTTATTTTGAATGGATATGCAAGATCGGTCTCCTAAGAACATATGGATTTGAGGGCTGTTCAGTTTGCTTGAGGGATGTTGTTCCAAATTATGTAAGATTTAGAAATGGATGATCATTTTGAAGATTTTTGGACCAAATTGATTTTCATAGATTATAATTATTAAACAGACATTTTGTTAGTCTTGCATTTAATATGACATCTCTGCAGTTTAAACCTCTAATTTTTGTGTGTGTGTGTATGCCATTCTCTGCCAGAGCCTCAGCAAACACTTTTCAAGTGGTTGTCTTGGAGGAAAGATTCTGTGAGTGGTCCCCCACGTCCTTCTCACAGCGCAGGTTTTTTTTACGAGGCCGAGTTGCAAGCTCGACACTCAACCCAGCAGGGATGGAAAGCGTGCCCAGGAGCGGCCCGACTGGGTTTGAACTCAGGAGCCACCAGCCAGACAAATCTCTAATACAAATTTATAAATGTTACAAATAACTACAATTATTATATAAGGCAAACAGCAAAAAACAAAGATGGATGCTTGGAATCGAAAAGCAGGCTTTGATATTTGGAGAGAATGTGGAGATATTCAGATCAGTAAAATTCATGTACAAACACGAGAAGGGTCCATTCGATGTTCCTCTGTGTGTTGCTTCAAAACAAATAGACAAAACTCTGCCTAACTGTAGCATTAAGGAGTTGTACTGTTCAATCTCGTTGAGAAGTTGTCCATTTTGTTACCCAGCTCTTCACCAATGAAATATTTACTTTCAGCTGAAGATCCCTGCATTAGTATCACTCTCTCCCAATGTCGGCAGGAAGTCAATGTTATATTACCCATCCAATGCCTTTACTAAGTGTTTGTATTGGGCAGTCAGTAAACAAGGTTGAACAGCACTGCTCATCCACATTAAAGCTGCAAACAAGAGAGCAATTTAATCACATTATTTAACTCCATGTAGCAAAGATGAAGAGTTATTTTCTTCCAGATTAATAAGAGTTCAAAACTGAGTTGCGTTATTCAGACATGAAATCAGAATCATTTTCCCAAATAAGGAAATCTGACACTTGCCACTCTCCCTCTCCACTAAAACAGCCACTAACTACCATCCTTCCCAACACTATTCTGGATGCTGGAAACAAATTTTCCAGTAATGGCTCCAATATTATTATTAGTTAAGTCTAACGAAGAGTAGGAATCAAAATCAAGTAAGCAGCATTAAAGAGCAGATTGGTTGTCACAAACTCAAGAACAGAACACAAGCAAGGGTTGACTGGTGTGTCCTTAATCCTGATAACCAAAATTACAGCACATACAGGATCTTCAATAGACATAGAATGATCCTATTTCCATGTATTATATTAAATTACATTTTAAACTGACTTTCTTTTAATGCTTGACATTGTGGCAACAGTTCATATGAACTTGGAGGGTTTTGTTTGAACTGTGGGTAACTTCCAAGTATTGAAGCCACATTACTGCTGAAACAGCTCTGCTGGGCAGGCCACACGTCTTGCATCGGCAACTCCAGGTTACTGAAGGCAGTACTCTACGGAAAACTCCCTCAGGGCAAGAGAGATCCTAGTGCTCCGTGCAAGAGGTCAATGAGTGGCGGCAGCTGGTTTGTGACAGGGATGGCTGGAGAACGCTGATCCTTGGAGCAACCAAGAATTCTGAGGGATCCAAAAGGGTGACTGCTGAATAGAAGAGGTGCAAGTAGAATCCTACTACCCAAATGCATGTATCCCATCTTTTCTCATGTCCCTACTGCTCCCAGGTCTGCAGATATAGAATTGGCCTCTACAGTCACCAACGATCATGCCGACACTCCTGAGGACTCTCCTTCCCTCCTGATCTTCACAAGCAAAGAACCAACCAACCATCATCATCATTGTCAGGTATATTAACTTATTTCTATGTGACCCATTTGAAGAGGCCTGAAAACCTGTTGTTTCAGGTCAAGAAGTGAAGCAACAGAACAGAATCAATAGCAAATTACCTTGATAAGTTACAAGGCCAAATAGTTGTGTAGATCAGTGAATAAGACTTTCATTCACCCAGATAAGGGTTGGTTGACTGATAATCATCATTATGGTCGAGCGAGAAGAAGAAGAAGAATAGCCCTTAACTCGGCAGTGGAGTTATCGGGGCACCGTCACGACAGTGTTTCCGTAGCAAGCTATTCTTGTTTTTACGAGGCCGAGTTGCTAGCTCGACACTCAATCCGACTTGGATTCAAACTCGGGAACCTTCGCTCCGGAGTCCGGCGCTGATATTATTGCACCACCAAGCAGGACCTGGTCAAGTGAGCAAGAAAGAAAATGCAGAAAATTATGTTGCAGAAAATCAGATATTGGGACTGGATGATACAGGCTCATACCGTGATAAGAGTACTTGTAGTTTTATAAAACATCCTAAAGCAACTTACAAATGCTAATAGTATTGGTTTTGGTTTATCACTGGGATACAGTTAAAATCTTGTCTTGCATACTGTTCATACAGACCAAATCATTATACAATGCATTGTGGTAGAACAAATGAAGAAAATAACAGTGCAGAATAAATGTAAAAGCTATCAAAATATCACGGTAGAATTGAATGATAAAGTGCAAGATCTTAATGAGGTCAAGTGTGAGGCCGAGTTAGCTTTCATAAGTCGAGGGATAGAGTTTAGGAGTCGCGATGTAATGATGCAGCTCTATAAATCTCTGTTTAGGCCACACTTGGAGTACTGTGCCCAGTTCTGGTCACCTCACTATAGGAAGGATGTGGAAGCATTGGAAAGGGTACAGAGGAGATTTACCAGGATGCTGCCTGGTTTAGAGGGTATGCATTATGATCAGAGATTAAGGGAGCTAGGGCTTTACTCTTTAGAGAGAAGGAGGATGAGAGGAGACATGATAGAGGTCTACAAGATAATAAGAGGAATAGATAGAGTGGATAGCCAGCACCTCTTCCCCAGGGCACCACTGCTCAATACAAGAGGACATGGCTTTAAGGTAAGGGGTGGGAAGTTCAAGGGGGATATTAGAGGAAGGTTTTTCACTCAGAGAGTGGTTGGTGTGTGGAATGCACTGCCTGAGTCAGTGGTGAAGGCAGATACACTAGTGAGGTTTAAGAGACTACTAGACAGGTATATGGAGGAATTTAAGGGGGGTGCTTACAGGGGAGGCAGGGTTTGAGGGTCGGCACAACATTGTGGGCCGAAGGGCCTGTACTGTACTGTGCTGTACTATTCTATGTTCTATATTCTATGAGTCTGTTTTTATCATATAAGAGGTACATTCAAATTTGATAACAATGGGGTAGAAGCTGTCCTTCAGCCTGGTGGGTACGCGCTTCCAGGCTTTTGTTTCTCCTGCCTGATGGGAGAAAGGAGAAGAGAGTATGTCCAGGATGGGTGGGGTCTTTGATTATGCTAGCTGCTTTACTGATGGAGTTAGAAGTATAGACAAGATCCATAGAGAGGAGTCTGGTTCCTGTGATGTGCTGAGCTGTGTCCACAACTCTTTGCTGTTTCTTGCGGTCACGTGCAGAGCTGTTGCCATACTGAGCTATTATGCATCCAGACAGGATGATTTCTATGGTGAATTAATAAAAATTGTTCAGCGTTGACAGAGATATGGAGAGTTTCTTTAGCCTTCTGAGGATGTAGAGGGATTGGTGAGCTTTCTTGGCAGTAACATCAATGTGGTTGGAAGAGGACAGGCTATTGGTCATGTTCACACCCAGCAACTTGAAGCTCTTATTCCACTCAATCTCAGCACTGTGGACAGGAGAATGTACATCAATGCCTTTCTGAAGTCAAAGACTAGCTCTTTTGTTTTGTTGACACTGATGGAAAGATTATTGTCATGCACCATGTGACTAAGCTCTCTGCCTCCTTCCTCAGGTCGTCAAGAAAGCTTTTGGCACATTGGCCTTCATAAATCAAAGTATTGAATACAGGAGATGGGATGCTATGTTGAAGTTGTATAAGACATTGGTGAGGACTAATTTGGAGTATTGTGTGCATTCTTGGTCACTTGCCTGCAGGAAAGATGTAAATAAGGTTGAAAGAGTAGAGAGAAAATTTACAAGGATATTGCTGGATCTGGAGGACCTGAATTATAAGAAAAGATTGAAAAGTTTAGGAAGGGAAAGAGAAAGATGAGGAATGCAGTAGTCATAGGGGATTCCATAGTGAGGGGAACAAACAGGAGGTTCTGTCAGCATGATGGAGATACCCTCATGGTGTGTTGCCTCCCCAGTGCCAGAGTATGGGATGTCTCGGACTGGGTGCAGAGGATTCTGAAGGGAGAGGGTAACCAGCCAGAAGTCTTGATTTTCGTTGGTACCAATGACATAGGTAGAAAAAGGGAGGAGGTCCTGAAGAGAGAATTCAGGGAGTTAGGTAGGAAGCTGAAAGGCAGGACTTCTAGGGTAGTAATCTCAGGATTGCTGCCTGTGCCACATGTGAGTGAGTGCAAGAATAGAATGATCAGGCATATCAATGTGTGGCTGAGAGACTGGTGTAGGGGGCAGGGCTTCAGATTCCTGGATCACTGGGGCCTCTTCTGTGGGAGGTATGACCTGTACAAAAAGGACGGGTTACACCTGAACCCAAAGGAGTCCAATATCCTAGCGGGCACATTTAATAGAGCTGTTAGGGAGGGTTTAAACTAATCTGGCAGGCGGATGGGAACTAGAGTGATAGGGCTAAGGAAGGGGAAAACAGAAATAAATCAAAGATAGCATGCAACAGAGATTATAGAAAGAACAGCCAGAAGATGAGGCCATTGGCATGAGTTACAGGGCCATAGAGGCATGGTGCAGTTAAAACAGAAAGCAACGTATATACTGGACTGAGAGTGTTGTATTTGAAGGCACAAAGCATAAGGAATAAAATGAATGATCTTGAAATTCAGCTACAGATTGGCAAGTATGACATTGTAGCCAGCTCTGAAACTTGACTAAAGGATGCCTGCAATTGGGAGCTGAATGTCCACGGATATACGGTCTATTGGAAAGATAGGTTAGTAGGCAGAAGGGATGGTGTGGCTGTGTATAAGAAATAATATTAAATCATTGGAAACAGATGACATAGGATTGGAAATTGTAGAGTCTCTATGGGTTGAGTTAAGAAATGGCAAGGGTAAAAGGACCCTAACGGAAATTGTATATAGGCCTCCAAACAGCAGCTAGAATGTGGATTACAAATTACAGCAGGAGATAGAAAAGGCATGTCAGAAGGGCAATGTCATGATAATTGTTGGGGATCTTAACACGAAAGTGGATTGGGAAAACCAGGTCAGTACTGGACCTCAAGAGAGAGAATTGGTAGATTGTCTAAGGGATGGCTTTTTAGAACAGCTTGTTGTTGGGTCCACTGGGGGATCGGCTTTGCTGGATTGGGTGTTGTGCAAAGATTCAGAGGAGATAAGAGAGCTTAATGTTAAGGAACCCTTAGGGAACAGTGATCACAATATGATCAAGTTCACATTGAAATTTGAGAGGGAAAAAATAAAATCCAATGTGTCGGTATTTCAGTGGAATAAAGGAAAGTACAATGGCATGAGCAGGGAAATGGCTGAAGTTGATTGGAAAGGGATATTTGCAGGAAGGACAGCAGAGCAGCAATGGCTGGAGTTTCTGCAAAAAATGAGGGAAGTGCAAGACAGATATATTCCAAATAAGAAGAAATTTTCCAAGGGAAGAAGGACACTACCGTGGCTGACAAGTGAAGTCAGAGCCAAAGTAAAAGCAAAAGAGAGGGCATACAAGGAAGACAGAGATAGTGCGAAGATAGAAATTGGGGAAGCTTTTAAAAACTTGCAGAAGGAAACTAAAAAGGTCATTCGGAAGGAAAACATGAATTATGAGAGGAAGCTGGTGACTAATATCAAAGAAAATACTAAAAGCTTTTTTATGTATATAAAGGGTAAAAGAGATTCGAGGGTAGATATGGGACCAATAAAAAATGACGCTGGGGATATTGTAATGAGAGATTCAGAGATGGCAGGGGAACTGAATGTGTATTTTGCATCAATCTTCACAGAGGAAGATGTCAGCAGTATACCGGACATTCAAGGGTGTCAGAGAAGTGAAGTATGTGCAGTGAAAATTATAACTGAGAAGGTGCTCAGGAAGCTTAATGGCCTAATGGTGGATAAGTCTCCTGGACCTGATGGAATGCAGCCTTAGGTTCTGAAGGAAGTAGCTGGAGAGATTGTGGAGGCATTAACGATGATCTTTCAAGAATCAATAGATTCTGGCATTGTACTGGATGACTGGAAAATTGCAAATGTTACTTCGCTATTTAAGAAGGGTGGGAGGCAGCAGAAAGGAAACTATAAACCTGTTAGCCTGACATCAGTAGTTAGGAAGTAGTTGGAATCGATTGTTAGGGATAAGATTACAGAGTACCTGGAGGCACATGATAAGATAGGCCAAAGCCAGCATTGTTTCCTGAAAGGAAAGTCCTGCCTGACAAACCTACTGCAATTCTTTCAGGAAATTACAAGCAGGGTAGACAAAGGAGATGCAGTAGACGTGGTGTACTTCGATTTTCAGAAGGCCTTTGACAAGGTGCCGCATCTGAGGCTTCTAAGCAAGATAAGAGCCCATGGGATTACAGGGAAGTTACTGGCATGGGTGGAGCATTGGCTGGTCAGCAGAAAACAGAGAGTGGGAATAATGAGATCCTATTCTGGCTGGCTGCTGGTTACCAGCAGAGTTCCACAAGGGTTGGTGTTGAGACCGCAGCTTTTTACAATGTATGTCAATGATTGGACAGTGGTATTAATGGATTTGTGGCTAAATTTGCCAATGATACAAAGATAGGTGCAGGAGCAGGTAGTGTTGAGGAAACAGAGAGCCTGCAGAGAGACTTAGATAGTTTAGGGGAATGGGCAAAGAAGTGGCAAATGAAATACAATGTTGGAAAGTGTATGGTCATGCACTTTGGTGGAAGCAATAAACGGGCAGACTATTATTTAGACGGGGAGAGAATTCAAAATGCAGAGATGTAAAGGGACTTGGGAGTTCTTGTGCGAGATACCCTAAAGTTTAATCTCCAGGTTGAGTCTGTTGTGAAGAAGGCAAATGCAATGTTGGCATTCATTTCTAGAGGTATAGAATATAAAAGCAGGGATGTGATGTTGACACGCTATAAGACACTCATGAGACCACACTTAGAGTATTGTGTGCAGTTGTGGGCTCCTTATTTTAGAAAGGATATACTGACATTAGAGAGGGTTCAGAGAAGATTCATGAGAATGATTCCAGGAATGAAAGGGTTACCTTATGAGGAACGTCTGGCAGCTCTTGGGCTGTATCCACCTGGGGTTCGGAATGTTAAAGGGCATGAACAGATTAGATATGGCAAAGTTATTTCCCCTGGTAGGGGATTCCAGGGCAAGAGGGCACAACTTCAGGATTGAAGGACATCCTTTTAGAACTGAGATGCGGAGAAATTACTTTTGTCAGAGGGTGGAAAATTTGTGGAACTTGTTGCCACGAGCGGCTGTGGAGGCTAAGTCTTTGGGTGTATTTTAGCTTGATTAGCCAGGGCATCAAAGGGTATGGGGTGAAAGCAGGAGAGTGGGCATGACTGGAAGAGTTGGATCAGCCCATGAGCAGACTTGATGGGCCAAATGGCCTACTTCTGCTGCTATATCTTATGGTCTTATGATCTTATGGAATGTAAAAGATTGAAAGGAGATTTGATAGAGGTATACAAAATTATGAGGGGTCTCAATAGGATAAATGCAAGCAGGCTTCTTCCACTGTGGTTGGGTGGGAAAACAACTGGTGGCCTTGTTCACTCAGAGGGTCGTGAGCGTATGGAATGAGCTGCTAGCACAAGTGGTGCATGCAAGCTTGATTTCAATGTTTAAGAGAAGTTTAGATAGATACCTGGATGGGAGAGGTATGGAGGGCTATAGTCTGTGCTGTTCGATGGAACTAGGCAGTTGAAATGGTTTTGGCATGGACTAGATGGGCTGAAGGGCCTGTTTCTGTTCTGAATTTTTCTGTGACTCTATAGTTCCTGTACTCTGACTCACCATTATTTGAAATGTGGCCTACAGGGATTTCATCTGCAAACTTGTAGATGGAGTTAAAGCAAATCCTGACCATGCAGTCTTGAGTGTACAGTGAGTAGACTAGGGGACTGAGGGTGTGACATTGTGGAGCACTAGTGTTTAGAACAATTGGGGAGGAATTTCTGCTTGTCCTTCTCTGATTGTGATATGTGGGTCAGAAAATCAAAGACCCAGTTGCAGAGGGGGGCCCAAGTTTGGCACTGAGTTTCCTTGGAATAGTAGTAATGAAGGCAAAAATTTTAGTCAATAAACAATAATCTGAAGTAGGTGCCTTTACTGTCCAGATGCACCAGAGATGAGTGTAGAGCCATGAAGATGGCTATTTCTGTGGTAGGCAAATTACAGTGGGTGGAGGTGTCTGAAAATAAGGAGTTGATGATGGTTGATCAGCTTTTCAAGCACTGTTAGTGAAAATTAAATAAACTTTGACACTGAGCAATACAGGGAGGTATTAGTTCAAGTGAAAAGTAAATAAAATTTGAAGTTGTCAAAGGAAGAGAGGAGTTAAGGGTGGAAGGAGACGAGTGTAGACCTTTGAGCCTCAGTGGTAAGGAGAAGGAAGTGAGGGATTTGACAAGTGCCCAGACATAGAGGAGTGGAAAATTCTCAGAGTGTTGCATAGGTTAGAGAAAGGATTCACTGATGATGCCTCTGGTGCCTGGGTTTAAATGAGCTCTGGGCTGTTGTGGTTTCAGTGTTTCACTGTTACATTCTGAGTTCACAATGAAATGTGCTCAACAGCAGCAAACTTGGTTGCTAAACATGCCTGCATTCACCATGTGAACTAGAATATAATTTGGCACTAATTGAGGAGTATTACTCATTGGGCTTGAAGAAAGGCTGGTACAGGAAATGGAAAACATCATACCAATAAGAAAAAAGTAAATTACTGATTGATGTTTTGGAGACAGATCCCTCAAAGGACAACTACAGTAAATGTGCCAATGAAATTATATTATCCAAACCAAGAAGAATGCATTGCCTTTGCCCAAATTTTTAAAAGAAGACATAAAAATCTTCTGGCAACATAATAAGGTTCAAAGAACATGCAAAGTGTGACTTTTGGGTGATTTTTTTAACTCTACCATACACAGATTAGAGGGCATAATAAATTGGAATTGCTCAGAGCTCTAATTTTGGTGAGGGTGGAGTTGTAGCTATGGGAAGAATGAGGTAAACTGAGAGAGTGAGGGAGGGCTTGCTGAGCCTCCAATGCCACAAGGAAAAAAAAGATATTTAAATATTTTTAAGCCTTTTCTGGCTCCAGTCTTTCTCTCCAAACATCACCTCTCAAGTCTTCATTTTGAGCTTCCCTTCAGAGAAAATGAAAAGAGCATCAGACCACCTTTAACCTCAGTATGTCAGGCCTACGCCAAAGAAACATTTGGGTTTAACCCTGAGGCTAAGGTAACTTTGGAGACTTTATTGAGATCCCAGGAGTCATTCAACTGGCAGGCACCAGGCTCTGGCTAGTGCTTGCTAACTAATTTTCAGTGGATGGCCATGTGCCATTTGGAGTCTGAGGCTGCCTCCTGAAAGGTTAACAGTGGAACCTCCTCAGATGTGATCCTGAGTGCATCGCAGTTCCCTGGTACATCATTGGGTCTACACTGCTCACTTTCTTTAGCAGCCCAGATGTTGCAATTCCTGAATGGTCAATTAAGGGGTAAGAAAGCCTGGAGCTCAAAATAACCCTAAGAGTTTAAATTCAAATGTATTTTAACTTTTCTTCTGGAATCATGTGGAAACACTTCACTAAGAGCTATGTGGGTGAGTGTGGGTCTACAAAGACTTACTGCACATTCCCAAATCAAAGACCGCGGATGAACCAGGAGGAACATCATCTGCTGAAGGCTAGATCTGTGGCATTCAAGTCTGGCAACCCAGGCCTATACCAGAAAACCAGGTATGATCTGCAGAGGGCTATTTCAAGGGCGAAGAGACAATTTCGAGTGAGATTGGAGGCGACATCGGTTGCACGGCCACTCTGGCAGGGCTTGCAAGACATTACTTCCAACAAAGCAAAACCCAATAGCATGAATGGCAGCGATGCTTCACTACCAGATGAACTCAACACCTTCTATGCCCACTCTGAAAGGGAGAACACAACTACAGCTGTGAAGATCCCTGCTGCACCTGATGACCCTGTGATCTCTGCCTCAGAGGCTGATGTTAGGCTGTCTTTAAAGAGAGTGAACCCTTCGCAAGGCGGAAGGTCCCGATGGGGTACCTGGTAAGGCTCTGAAAACCTGTGCCAACCAACTGGTGGGAGTATTCAAGGACATTTTCAAGCTCTCAACTGCTATGGGTGAATCTTCCCACTTGTTTCAAAAAGGCAAGATTATACCAGTGCCTAAGAAGAATAATGTGAGTTGCCTTAATGACTATCACCCGGTAACACTCATATCTACAGTGATGAAATACTTTGAGAGGTAGGTCATGTCTTGACTGAACTTCTGCCTCAGCAAGGACCTGGACCCATTGCAATTTGCCTATTGCTACAATAGATCAATGGCAGATGCAATCTCAATGGCTCTCCACATGGCTTTAGTCCACCTGGACAACACAAACACCTATGTCAGGATGCTGTTCATCAACTATAGCTCAGCATTTAATACCATCATTCCCACAATCCTGATTGAGAAGTTGCAGAACTTGGGCCTCTGTACCACCCTCTGCAATTGGATCCTCAACTTCCTAACCAGAAGACCAGAATCTAGTGATACATCTCCTCCTCACTGACGAGCAACTAAGGTGCACCTCAGGGGTGTGTACTTAGCCCACTGCTTTATTCTCTACATACCCATGACTGTGTGGCTAGGCATAGTTCAAGTACCGTCTATAAATTTGCTGACAATGCAACCATTGTTGGTAGAATCTTAGGTGGTGACGAGTGGGCGTACAGGAGTGAGATATGCCAACTAATAGAGTGGTGCCATAGCAACAACCTGGCATTCAACGTCAGTAAGATGAAAGAGCTGATTGTGGACTTCAGGAAGGGTAAGATGAAGGAACACATACCAATCCTCCTAGAGGGACCAGAAGTGGAGAGAGTGAGCAGTTTCAAGTTCCTAGATATCAAGATCTCTGAGGATCTAACCTGGTCCTAACATATCGATGAAGTTATAAAGAAGGCAAGACAGCGGCTATACTTCATTAGAAGTTTGAAGAGATTTGGTATGTCAACAAATACACTCAAAAACTTCTATAATGTACTGGGG
This sequence comes from Mobula hypostoma, assembly GCF_963921235.1. Lineage (NCBI taxonomy): Eukaryota > Metazoa > Chordata > Chondrichthyes > Myliobatiformes > Myliobatidae > Mobula > Mobula hypostoma. Next base: position 40,351,096 of record NC_086122.1, on the reverse strand, counting down.
AGAGCATTCTGACAGGCTGGATTACTGTCTGGTATGCGGGGGATGGGGGGTGGGGGGGATGGTAGCTACTGTGCAAGACCGAAAGAAGCTGCAGAGGGTTGTAAATTTAGTCAGCTCCATCTTGGGTACCAGCCTGCAAAGCACCCAGGACATCTGTAAGGAGCAATGTCTCAGAACATTGCTCCATGGTCCTGGAGGAACGTTGTTTCATTTTTACTGTGTACTGTACCAGCAGTTTATGGTCGAAATGACAATAAAAAGCGTCTTGACTTGACTTGACTTGACTTTGAAGGCAGCGTCCATTATTAAGGACCTCCAGCACCCAAGGCATGCACTTTTATCACTGTTGCCATCAGGTAGGAGTACAGAAGCCTGAAGGCACACACTCAGTGATTCAGGAACAGCTTCTTCCCCTCTGTCATCCAATTCCTAAATGGACATTGAATCCCTGGACATAACCTCACTTTTCTTTAATATACAGTATTTTCTGTTTTTGTACAATCTTTAATCCATTCAATATACATTTACTGTAATTTATTTATTTATTTATAATTTTATTTCTTCTATATTATGTATTGCATTGAATTGCTGCTTGTGAGTTAACAAATTTCATGACATGTACCGGTGATAATAAACCTGGTTCTGATGCTGACTCTGATTCTGAGTTGAAGCGCAAACTGTCACTAAAAATCTGCATGAACCAGTGAAGAGCTGCAGTCCCAGAGCCCGAAAGGAGGAAGGGCACCAGAGGGAGGAGATGGGCAGGTGAGGAGAAGGGTTGCCTAGAGTCTGATGGCATGAACATCAATCTCTCTAACTTCCAGTAATTCGTCTCCCTTCTGTCTTTTTTCATTCCCCATTCTGGTGCCTCTCTCATCTCTTCTGTTCTCCTTATTGCCCATCTTCTCCCTCTGGTGCTCTTCCTCCTTCCCTTTCTTCCATGTGCACTGTACTCTCTTATTGGATTCCTTCTTCTTCAGCTCTTTACCTATTCTTGAACAGATTCAATGAACCAAATGGCCTTATTTTCATCCTATATCTTATGGTCTATCACTTCCCAGCTTCTCACTTCATCCCACCTTCCCCCTCACCTGGTCTCATCTATCACCTGCCAGTTTGTACTCCTTCCCCTTAGTCTGGCTTCTTTCCCCTTCTCTTCCAGTACTGATAAAGGGTTTCAGCCCAAAATGTAGACTGTTTATTCTCCTCCATAAATACTCCCTAACTTTGAGTTCCTTTTATACGCCTTGCTGAAGAAGAACTACAAGTTAGATAGAATCTTTTTGACCTTGTAACATCCTTAATTGTTTATAGTATTTTTCAAAGTTCAAAGTAAATTTATTATCAAAGTACATACAGTATATGTCAACATTTACTACCTGGAGATTAATTTTCATGCAGGCATTCCAAGTAGAAGAAAGATAGACAATAGAATCTATGAACAACTACTCAAACAAAGACTGACAAATAACCAATGAGCAAAATAAGGCAAACTGTACAGTAAATAAAAACTAGTGAGAACACAAGTGAATCCATAGGTTGCAGAAACAGTTCACTGTTGAGATGAGTGGTTTTCCACACTGGTTCTGGAGCCTGATGATTGAAGGGTATTGTTCTGATTACTACTGAAGTACTAATAACACCCCAAGCCTTGCATATACTGATCCAGATTCGATTAGATTAGATTCAAATTTATTGTCATTGTGCCGAGTACAGATGCAAAGGCAATGAAATGCAATTAGCATCTAACCAGAAATGCAAAGAATAGTGTTATTTACAAAATAACTGTGAATAAAAAGTAAGTGCTACAGCACACAAATATAAAAGTACTGAGACAGTACAATATGGGTGCAATACTGCTTAGTGCTGTGATGTGAGGTTCAACAGGATCACAGCCTCAGGGAAGAAGCTCTTCCTGTGCTTGCTGGTGCGGGAGCGGAGGCTCCTGTAGAGCCTACCGGATGGGAGGAGAGTAAAAAGTCCATGGTTAGGGTGAGATGCATCCCTGATAATGCTTTTTGCCCTGCCCAGGCAGCGTTTATGGTAGATGTTCTCAATGGTGGGCAATTGAGTGCCGACAATCTGCTAGGCAGTTTTCACCACACGCTGGAGTGCTTTGCGGTCCAATATGGGACAATTGCCACACCACACTGAGATGCAGTTGGCAAGTATGCTTTTAATGGTACAGTGATAAAAGTCCTTCAGTATCCTGGGACAGAGGTGAGCTTTCTTGATGCTCTGCAGGAAATAAAGGCACTGTTGCACCTTTTTAATCAGGATGGAGGAGTTCAGGGACAAGGTGAGATCCTCGGAAATGTGGACACCAAGGAACTTGAAGCTTGATACGCGCTCTACTACAGCTCCATTGATGTAGATGGGGACATGAGTGTGGCTCCTAGCAAGCCTGAATTCCACAATGATCTCCTAAACACTGCACTTAGTGTTTTAAAGTTCCTAGAAACAGCAATGCAGTAAGCAACCAGATCACAAGTTCTGAGACTATGGTGTCCATCCTACATCAATGTATTAGCAGCTAGATACCAGCCAGCAGCTCAAACTTTACTTCTGCAACCAAGCTCTATAGGTCATGCTTAAAAAATCTACAGAGAATCCCAAATAAGTTCTACAGAGTTCAGTGTTGAGAAGCTGCAGTAGACAAATGAGATTTAGCAGATCTACAAAAGATTAGGGAATTGGAGCCTTCAGAGCCTCTGACTCTTACATTTCAGAATCTTAAAGCATCACTGAGAAATTGTCATGAAACTGTAAATGATAGGTATTCAAATTCCAGGAATACTGAGCAACAGCTTATTGTATTAATGGTGGCAGAGAGTCATCCAGTAAAGAATCCTTGCCACCTGCACCAGTAAATCTTCCTGTTGTTAAACCAACTATTTAGCATCATAGAGCATGGAGAAAGGCTCTTCAACCCACAGAGCCTGCCAACCATCAAATATGCATCTACACTGATCTGAGGTACATGCTGTTCTATTCCCCCTACATTCCCATCAACACTTTCCACTTCTCGCAGTGATCCACGTGACCGGCTGTGTACTTCTGGCATTGTCTGCTTTTAATTAAAATAGTTGCTTTCCTTTATTTGCCAAGGAATGGACTGAAATGAAGTAATGTTATGCTAGCATTGTCTACAATGATAATTAGACCAACACTTGAGTGCTGAATACAGATCTACTCAACAATTACTGGAGAGAGGTGATTACAGTGGAGACAGTGTAGAAGATTTACAAGGGTAGCTAGGGATAGAAAATCTTGCTGTGTAAAGTGATTGGACAAACTAAAGTGATTTTCTTTGGAACAGAGGAGATGGGGTTGGGTGTGGCAAATGGTACTGTGGAAGGAGATTTAATTGGATGCATAAAACTAAAAGCCTAGAAAGATAAATAAGGAGACTTTACTTCTTTTACCAGAGAGACAAGAACCAGAGGACATAGATTTAAAGTAGTTAGTAGAAGGAATAGTGGGAAGATATGAAAACATTTATTTAGAGATGTTCGTGGTCTAAAACATCTTCAAAAGACACAGATATGTGAAGATCTGGTCCTTCAATACAAATTCATCACTAAACTTCAGCCCACAATGTTGTACTGAACTAATTCAACTTGTAATTAAATGCCTAACCAAACTAATCTCTTTGCTCTACAGATTGTCCATGAGCCTCTACTCTGTGTATATTCATGTACCTACCTAAGGGGCTCTTAAATGCCTTTATTTTCTTCCACCACCACCCTTAGAAATACATTCCAGACAGCCATCTGTTTGTGTAAAGAAAAATATTGCCAAATTGCCCGCACATCTCTTATTACTTCTCACTTTACGCGCATGATCCAAGATTTTCTGGAGTGATTTTAGGATGATGTATCAATTTTTAATCTTAAATCTGAGCTAACTAGAATCTGATTGGGAATAAGAAATCTGGGAAAATATTTGGTAACAGATCAATTCTAATCTCACTGAGTGATAGAACAGGCTGAAGGGTTCAATATCTTCTTTTTGCTTTTGTATTCCTACTCACCTGCATTCTCTCTACATCCTTGCAGTCCCTTTTCCCGCCAGCACTTATTCAATTTTCTGTTGAATCTTCTCCCAGAGTGTATTCTGTATGACAACCTAGTTAATTGGAATGTCTCTTGAGTTTATAAAATGTTATCAATAGAATCGCTCCTTTCACTACAGAAGCTGTTTCATATCAAATGTTAGTTTATGACAACAACCAACAATTGGTTTACGTGAAGAATTCACCCTCACATCTGTTTGTTTTTAATGTGCAATTTCTCTCTTACACGAAACAGCTGTTAGGGCAGTTACTTCAGGGCAAAGGATTGTGTTTCTAATGCTTATGCGTCCAGATGTGCAGAATTGTCTTAGGATTCAGTCATCTCTGTTGTGGCAGATTAGTGTTAATCGCTATCATGGAATGTTCCAGATACATGTTCAATCAAGTTGAGGTCCTGTGTCCAAGCCAAAACAAACAGCTTCAAATACTCAAACCCGAGAATTGTTCTTGCTTCACCCAGAACTGCTCAGTCTTTTGTCACTTTCCGGTATGATTCATGTGCCCCCGTGCTTGGAATATTCTGACTCCTATGGATGTCAGCTGTGTTGGCCAAGGTGGTAATTCATGGATCAGCAGATCAGTTAGTCCATTAATTTTCTAGTTCTCCCCCTACTGGCACCACACTACTACCATCACCATCTCAGTGTTAGCTTTTCTTTAATAAAGGTTGTACAAACAGAATATTCTGCAGCTGCTGGAAATTTGAAATAAAATCAGAAATATAGGAGTTCAGCAGATTAGGTAACATTTGTCAAGAGAGACACCCAGGTGGTCAGTTCAGCTTATTAATGTTTACTCAAAGCTGGAATAACGTAGACATTAAAATGTTTGGTATTGACCAGCTCCTTTGTTATTTATTTAGGACTGTTTTCAACTCTATAGAAGACCCCATTTTCCTTTTGTCCATACCCCTCATAGAGTAATACAGCATTGTGCCCTGTATATTAAAACTATCTCAACCTCAAGTTCTACTGAAAAGTTTCAACCATGTTACGTACCCCGTAACTGGGTTGCCAAACCAGCAGAAATGGACCGCTCGTTGGATTACTAGGAGCTAATAAAGTTTTATTAAAGAAATAAGTAACACAGTACTCTAATCGTAAGGATATAAATGCAACAGGTTAGCAATGATAATACACACATGTACACAGAACTAGGGTAATAGGAATCAACCAAGCTCTATCGCAGTCTAGGGGTAAAATGATCAGTCTTAAGTGACGCAGAGTTCAGTTCAGCTTAATACTGTTTGCAGTAATCGCTGTTGTGCCGTTGAAGAGAAAGAGAGAGAGGGAAGGGATGCAAATTTGATTCAGGCAGACCTTTGATGTTCTTTGCAGTTGGTTTCGGGTGGACCCTTTTATGTCTTCTATCCCGCTGTGGTCACCGACTGTGACTCCTCTGTTCCGGATACGACCGTTCTTCTGCGGTGAACCCGGCACCCAGGCAAGGGCGGACACACACACCAGGTTCCCACCGATCGTATCTTTTCACCCTGTGAGTCTATGGTCGGTTCCTGCGAACCGGACCTCCAAACTCCCATTAACTTGTGGGGGCACACCGCTCTTCCAGGGTCTCGTTATCTCGTGATCTCGTGGTGTCCCGTGCCTTAGCGAACCTGTTCTTTTTATCCCCCTGCTGGGGTATTGCCTGTCCATCAAACTTCAAACAGTTCAGGTTCAAAGCAACCGGTCTGTCAATATTCTGAGTTGTGTTTCTTTCCTCTTAATCTCTCTCCCCTATCTCATTAACATTTTGAACGTTTCTCCATTGTCTCCCGTATCTCTCTCATTAGCATCAATCGTCTGATAACTTGGTTTGTCGTCACAACCATAAACATGCTTTCTTGCTTCCTTTCTAGATGCTGACTGATCTACTGAGCATTCCCAACACTTTCCTTAAAGGGTAGCTTTATTTATCATATGTACATCAAAACATCAAAACATAGAGTGAAATGCATTATTAGCATCGAGGCGGTGCTGGGGATAGCTCACAAATGTCACCATGCTTCCGGTGCCAACATGGTATGTCCACAACTTATTAACCCTAACTCATCTTTGGAATATGGGAGGAAACCGGAGCAGCCGGGAGAAAGCCACAGGTCATGGGTAGAATGTACGAATCCTTTACAGGCAGCAGCAGGAATTGAACTGCAATCTTACAGAAAGTGTAACTTGAACTACAGTTGGCCCTCCATATCTGTGGATTCAACCAACTGCGGATCGAAAATATTCGAAAAAAAATTCCAGAAAGTTCCAAAACACAAAACCTGAATTTGCTGCGCGCTGAGCACTACGCTGAATCCATGCGAATGAAGTGATGTGTAGGCATACCCTGCTGTAGTCTCCCGCCATTTCACAGATCCTGAGTCTCTCTCCAGCACTCGTTGTTTGAGCATTGTTTGTCTTGCGTCTCATTCGTTCGCTACTTGTGTTGTGAGCGAGAGGAAGGGATGGCGGGCTAGCTATGTAAAGCGCTACAGCCACAGGAAGTTAAAGATCACGGGAGAATCGGCACTGGCTGATGCTGAGGCAGCATCAACGTTCCCAGGAGAGCCACGATGGTTGTGTCTGTACTGAACATGTACAGACTTTTTTTACTTGTCATTATTCCCTAAACAATACAGTATAACAGCTAGTTACATAGCATTTACATTGTATTAGGTATTATAAGTAATCCAGAGATGATTGAAAGTATACGGGAGGATGTGCGTAGATTATATGCAAATACGCGCATTTTATATATTAGGGACCTGAGCATCCGCGGATTTTGGTATCTATGGGAGGTCCTGGAACCAATCTCCGCAGATACCGAGGGACTACTGTACTATGCTGCCATGCCATCTCACACTTGCTGTTAATTTAAAAAGTTAAAAAGTGAAAACAGAGGAGAGGTTGCTGAAAGTTAGTTACTTTCCCCTCCTCTCTTGGTCTCACTATCACCTGCCAGCCTCTATTTTTCCATTTCCCCCAACCTTCTTATTCTGGCTTCTACTCCCTTCCTTTCCAGTCCTGATGAAGGGTCTTGGCCTCAGATGTTGGCTCTATTTCCCTCCATAGATGCTGCCTGACTTGCTGAGCTCCTCTTGCATTTTGTGTATGTTGCTCAGGTTTTCCAGCATCTGCAGAATCTCTTGTATCATATGATTCAGAACTTGAACTTGAGGTAAAGACTGTGATATTCCCCATTGATGAATGCCCACAATTGTCATAACTAGCATGCTTAGAGACACACTCCAACATTGTAGAGTTTAATTCCAATCAAATTGTAGGTGAATATATTAACGCGTCAGTATTCAGGGGTGTAATAAAGTGGTAAAAGTTAATGCAACATTGCATTAGCTTTTGTGTACTTGTGGATTCTCAGCTACAACTATCTTGACCTCCTATTATTGTTTTGTGACAAGCTCCTCTACATTACATGTGATTGTTGCCTTTTCACTCTTGTTTCATGCTGACACCAGGATTGTGAATAAAAACACATTGGAATGCTTTTATTCCACACCACAACCCCTCCCCTCCCCCTTCGAAAAGTTAAAGAAACTGGGAATTTGTTGATATGATCTCAGTCACTGTCATTGTTACATACTTCATGGCTATCTTGTGACTGTTTTATGACCGTGATGTAATTGAGTATCTTATGAGCATGAGGTAATGGTCATGTGATGGTGGGGTGATGTAATTTCCTGCCAGTGTGAGGTCACATGATGACATGTTCACCACAGGTATAAAAGGTTCGTTATTTAATTCATCAGCTTCCCCATCAGGTCTGGAGTTAGGCAGGGCTGTCCCCTCTCTCCTGTCTTGTTCGTGTGCTGTATAGAGCCCTTTGCCGAAGCCATCAGGAGGGATGAGGGCATAAGAGGGGTGACGCTGCCAGGCAGTGGAGGGACCCAAGTGAAAACCTCCCTGTACATGGACGACGTCACCGTCTTCTCCTCTGATCCGAGGTCAGTTCGCAGGTTGATTGGCATCTGTGAACAGTTCAAGCTAGCGTCGGGGGCCAGAGTCAACCGCATGAAGAGCGAAGCCATGCTCTTCAGCAACTGGCCCGACCGATCCAGCGTCCCCTTCACCATCAGGTCTGACTACGTGAAGGTGTTGGGGATCGGGTTCGGAGGGGCCGAGGCGTGCAACAAGAACTGGCAGGAGCGGACTGCCAAGGTGAAACAGAAACTGGGACTGTGGGGAGGGCGTTACCTGTCGATAACGGGCAAGAACCTGGTCATCAGGTGTGAGGTGCTCTCAGGGCTGCTGTACTTGGCGCAGGTGTGGCCTGTCCCCCGCTCCTGCAGCTCAGAAATCACCTGAGCTGTCTTCAGATTCGTCTGGGGATCCAAGATGGAGCGGGTGACACGGACCGTCACGCACAAGTCCCTGGACAACGGGGGCAAGAACATCCCCAATGTCGCCCTCACCCTGATGGCCAGCTTCGTGTGTGGCTGCATCAGGCTGTGCATGAATCCCAGATACGTGTGCACAAAGTACTACTATGTGCCCAGGTTCTACCTGTCGCCCTGACTACGAAGGATGGGTCTGGCCCCTTTCCCGTGCAACACCCCTGTCAGGTGGTTATTGCCTCCTTACCTGTCCTTCGCAGAAAAATTCTTCAAGGCCAACGCATTTGACCACAAGGCCATTAGACAGTGGTCGGCATGTAATGTCCTGCAGGCACTGCAGGAGAAGGACAAGATGGACTCAGTGGTGTGGTTCCCGGAGCAGACCATCCAGTTCATCTGGCAAAATGCCTCATCGCCAGATCTCACCAACAGGCACAAAGACCTCGCCTGGCTGGTGATGAGAGGGGCCCTCCCAGTCAGATCCCTCCTGTACGCCCGGAATGTCGTCTCCGCACCCCACTGCCCACGGGAGGACTGTAATGGGGTGGAGTCGGTGGCTCACCTCTTTGCACACAGTGGGTTCGCAAAGAAGGTGTGGAGGGGAATGGAAGGGACAGTACTAAGATTCATGCCCAGCAGCTGTGTTATTGAGGACTCCGTGATCTACGGGCTGTTCCTAGGGACGCACACGGAGACAAACATCCGGTGCTGCTGGCAGATCATCAATTCGGTGAAAGACGCGCTTTGGTCTGCCCGAAACTTGGTGGTCTGCCAGCACATGGAGATGTCGGTAACGGAATGCTGCCGACTGGCTCACTCTCGTCTGCAGGAGTACGTGCTGAGGGATGCAGTCAAGCTTGGTGCGGCCACCGCGAAGGCCCGCTGGGGAAGGACCACAGTTTAAGGTTCATCACCCGTGGGGGTGGGAGCGGTTGGGTGGGGAGGAGACTAACCCTCATCAGTGGTGGGGACAGATAATGAACATGGTGCCCAAGGAGTGGGTGGAATTGTTAATTTGGGAAAAGCATTAGAGCCAACGCCTGCCTTTATTGTTGATAATTTTATTGTTAATAAGTCTTAACTCTTGACCAACGGTTGAGAGTAAATGAATGGTTTATTGTAAACATCTTTCATTTGTAAATGAACAGAGAGTCAACACATAATTTTATTGTAAATAACTTTATTGAATAAGGACTCAGAGCCAACGAATGTTTTTTTTCTTATATGTAAATAACTTTATTTTGTAATACTTTTGAATAAAGTATTTTTGGGGAAAAAAAATTCATCAGACGCGCTTTGGTCTGCCAGCACATGGAGATGTCGGTGACAGAATGCTGCTGACTGGCTCACTCTCGTCTGCAGGAGTACGTGCTGAGAGATGCACTCAAGCTTGGTGTGGCCACCGCGAAGTCCCGGTGGGGAAGGACCACAGTTTAAGGTTCATCACCCGTGGGAGTGTGAGGGGTTGGATGGGGAGGAGACTAACCCTCATCATCCGTGTGGACAGATAATCGACATGGTGCCCAAGGAGTGGGTGGAATTGTTAATTTGGAAAAAGCATTAGAGCCAACGCCTGCCTTTATTGTTGATATATTTATTGTTAATAAGTCTTAACTCTTGACCAAGGGTTGAGAGTAAATTAATGGTTTATTGTAAACATCTTCCATTTGTAATTGAACAGAGAGTCAACGCATAATTTTATTGTAAATAACTTTATTGAAGAAGGACTCAGAGTCAACGAATGTTTTTTCTTATATACAAATAACTTTATTTTGTAATACTTCTGAATAAAGTATTTTTGGAGAAAAAAAATTCATCAGATACTCCGTTATGCCGCGTATTCATCTTATGACGCAGTTTTGTTTTAAAGTGGAGTTCAACTTTCTATTGTAAGTAGTATTGGAGAGTGAAGACCTTACCAAAGTACTGGAATTCGCTGAGTCGAGTAAAGCTGATATTGTTTGGCGGTTTTGGAGAAGATTGATCTTTATTGAATCTTCGTTCAAGAAAAAGTGACCTGCATCTGAGATACCCTCTGCTGAAGCAGGAAGGATTGCGCAGTATCTGTTCTCCAGAGGAAAAGGTCAATTCCTTTAAACCGTTTTATTTCCGTCGTTGTGAATCCTGCGGACAAGGCAGATTCCAGCTGGGATCAGCAGTAACGTCATGTCTTCGAAGAATTCTTTACTTCAGGAACGTCTCTCCTAATTGACTCTTGGACATTTGAATTTACCATCCTAAGAACTGTGTTCAAATTTACCACTTTAGGAACTGTTTTCGCATTTACCCTTTAAGAACTGCTCCAGAGTTGCTGTATAGCAGTTAATTTCCGGTTAAGTTAGTTGTTTAAATACAGTTCGCTGTTTTTGAGCAGAGTTTATATAATAATGTTTGTTTGCTTTTATAAAACCTGACTCAATTCTATATTCATTGTTGCCGGTCACGTGACAACATATATAAAAAAGGACATGGATCATTTTCTGGAGATAGAAATGAGGGTAATTTAGACATTTTAACAGCACTACTTAATCTGTTTTCCAAAGAGGAAATGGAAGAAACACAGATGGTTATTTTTCTTAAGTGGAACTGATGAATCAGAACTTGTTTTCTCACTGAGTTCTAACACCATGAAACATGTCATTTATACATGTTATATTGTTAACGATGATTGTACATTTAGGTATCTGAACATTTTCTAACAATTCTGGAACTTCCATACTTCTCTAGTCCTTCACCCTGGGCCAGAAGTAATTATTCCATTGCCTGTAGCCTCTGGGCTGAAAAGTCATAATGCTAAAAGACCATAAGGCAAGGAGGCAGAATTAGGCCATTTGGGTTCATTGTGTCCACTCCGCCATTCCATCTTGACTGATTTATTTTTCCTCTAAACTTCATTCTTCTGCTTTCTCCCCTTAACCTCTTGTATATTATTGGCTAGCATAACTTCATGTTTCATCTTTTTTCCCCTTTTTGCCAGGACCCTTGTCTAAGCATGTATCAGGTGGAGCCCGGCTGATTAGAACAGCTCCGTTCTTCCCATTACTGGTACCAATATCCCACAAATTCACTTTTTTTTCGACAATAATCTTTGAGCCACATATTTATCCCTCTGATCTTATTTACCCTCTGCCAATTTGCATGTGACCGAGGAAGCAATTCAGAGATTATTACATTTTTGGTTCTGTTTTTTAATTTAGTTCTTAGCCACTCAAATTCTCTCAGCAGGGCCTCTTTCCTTGTTCTACCTACATCATTGGTAAACACATAGACCATGACACTGAATCTTTCTCCTCCCACTCCCACTTCCTCTGTTGGTCAGGTAAGATGTCTTTAACTCTGATACCAGACGTACAACAGAGCCTTTGAGACTCTCAATCCTTATGACAGGGAATTGTGTCAATTCCCCTGACTATATGATCCACAATTACAACTACATTTTTCTTCCCTCCCACCACCCCACCTCTTGACCCTCAGTGCCACAGTTAGGTTGTTCATTCTTCCTACAGCCTCCATTCTCATCTGCTCAGAGAGCAACATCTCAGACCTACTGGGCAAACTCAAGGGCTGAAGATCTTCTAGAACTACCTCTGAGATCCCCCTACCTGCCTCACTCTCACTCTTTTGTCACACATTCTTGACCCTGACCACAGACTGAATTTCAAGTAATTAATCTAACGGGTGTTTCAATAGTTTCAATAAGAACATTTAGTGTCAGAGAAATGTATGCAATATACACCCTGAAATTCTTTCTCTTTGCAAACATCCAGGAAAACAGTTGAGTGCCCTAAAGAATAACAGTTAAGTGTTAGAACTCCAAAGCACCCCCCCGCTCCCCCCACCCATGCATATGCAGCAGCAAAGCAACAACCCCCCTCCCCCACCAGCAAAAAGCATCGGTGCCCCCACCCAGCACTCAACCGTGCAGCGAAGCATCAATAAAGACACAGACTTGCAGTACCCCAAAGACTACTCGTTCACCCGGTAATTTGAATTACCACAGGCTCCCTCTCTCCCTAATAAGGGGAAAAGAGGTATCCCTGTTTCACAGCGAGACAGGAGACATAACAGAACAATTCACCGATTTACGTTATTATAAGTTTGTTGCATCGCTTTTTCCAAGCTTGGGTCTCTGGGCACACAGCCAGCAGCTAGCTCACCTCCTCTGATCTTCTGTCTCCCATGACGCGCCGGGCGGCTGCACCAACCTTGAGCCCACCCGCCTCTAGAGCCACAAAGATGCAGCAGCCTGAAGGCCCGCTAGTCTTCAGGGTCGCGTCCTTTGCCATTTTGAAAAACAGCCAGTCATGAGTCTTTGGATTCTTTACAATCCTCAAGGGCTCTGTTTGATTGTAGCTTCCTTAGCTTTACATATTTTTCCTTTTTCTTTCTGACTAAATTCATCACCTCTCTCAACATCCAAGGTTCTCTTATCTTGCCATCCTTGTCCTTCCTTCCTGCTGGAATGTTCCTGTCTTGTACTCTGTGCAGTTGGCCTTTAAACATAGTCCACATATCCGATGTGGACTTGTCCAAAAACAGCTATTCCCAATTAACTCTCCCTAGTTCCAGCCTAATCCCCTTACAATTTGGTTTGCTCCACAAGGTCCTTACTTATCCTTATCGATAGTTATCTTAAAACCTAAGGAGTTGTGGTAATTGTTCCCTAACTGCTCAGTCACTGAAAGGTCAGTCACCTGGTCAGGCTCATTACCCAACACCAGGTCCAGTACAGCCCCTCCTCTTGTTGGATTATCCACATATTGATTTAAGAAACCCTCCTAGATGCACCTAACAAACTCTTCCCCATCTAAACCTCTTGCACTCAGAAGGTGCCAATTTATATTGGGGAAGTTGAAGACCCCAGTGAAAACAACTCAATTATTTTTACACTTTTCCTTTATCTGCCTGCATATCTGTTCCCCAATGTCCTGGTGCCAATATGTACTATGACCTTTGGCTGCTCATCCTCCCCCCTTGAGAATATTCTGCATACACTCTGACACTTACTGGACCTAAGCACCTCGGAGGTAAAACATCATCTTGGCTTCTCTGTCACAGCCATAGAATCTCCTGTCCGTTCCCCCAACTACTGAGTCTCCTCTCACTATCACACTGCCTGACTTTATCCTTCCCTATTGAGCTTCAGAACCAACCACGGTACCACCAGCATGTCTGCTGCTGCTTTGCCCTGATAGGTCATCTCCCCCACCCCCGGTAGTATCCAAAGGGATATACTTGATGCTGAGGGGAATGACCACCGGCACAGGCTGCTTACTCCTCTGACTTCTCCTGGTGGTCACCCATCTACTGCACTCTGGGTGTGACCACCTCAGTAAAAGTTTCATCAATGATGTTTTCAGTCTCCCAGATGGTCCTGAGTACATCCAGCTCCACTTCCCTGACCTAGTGAGTGAGCATTTGAAATCGGGTGCACTTCCTCCAGGTGTACGCTTCAAGGAGACTGCCTGGTTCTGTGAATTTCCATATCTTACGGGGGGAGATTCCACGCCCTAACTACCACCCTGCCTACACTGAATTAAGGACTAAGGATTCCCAGACAACAAAAAAAGCTCACCTGCTCTTACCTGTGCCTTCGCTCTGAAACCTTTGAGTTTTATACTCATCATGGTCACTTTCTCAGCCTCTTCTCACCAAGCTCATTATAGCTCTGGCTCTAACTTCTCAAGTCTAAGTTCTGCAATCAAAAATAAATTATAACAAATGACTCAGAAGCATCCTTCACCTCCATCTGTTCTTGCACAAGCCTGTTGAGCCAAAGCCTTACCTCTCTAACACTGGCCCACTCCCACAATGGCCACTCTGCTTATACTTCACTTCTTTTTATTGGCTCAAATCAAAATCAGTCCCGGTAAGACTTGTTCTTTTCAATTGGCTCCCACCTTGCAACAATGTCGCTCTCTCACTTGATACTTCAAATTTGGTAAAATCCTTAGTTGTCCTTTGACTTTCAAGTCAGTTTTGCCTTTGAGTCTATTTTAGAATCATGGAGAAACAGGGATTTTGATCCCTGTGTTCATCTACATTATCTCATTTACTCTCACTAGGACCATATCTTTCTATGATTTGCCAGTTTAAGGATCTGTCTAAATGCCTCTTAAACATAATAATTGTATTGGATTTTATTGAATAGGGGCCGTGGACAATTCTGATTTGATGGAGAATGGACGTGAAAGCACAGAGGAAATCTGGAGAAATTTCTGAAACGCCCGTTCGCTGCTGTCGTTACTGTGTGGTCGGGAATCTTTCCGTGGGTAGGCCTCAAAATCCCTGGCCTTGCCTGCTTTTGGCGACCGAGAAGGAGGTCGAATCGTTCGGACAGAGATGGCGCTCAGTCCTTGGTGTCGGAGAGCTGATCAGAGCTCGAAGTTTTCGGATGACTCAGAGTCGGATTGTGGTCAGCATGGCAGGGAGAGTTTTTCTTCCTTCTCCCGTCTGCGTGAGATGTGGGAAATTTGAGAAACTTTGAACTTTACTGTCCTCATGGACTTCTTCATCAAGTTATGGTATTGTTGCACTGTTGTAACTATATGTTATAATTATGTGGTTTTGTCAGTTTTTTTCAGTCTTGGACTGTCCTGTGTTTTGTGATATCACACTGGAGGAAATTTTACATGCATTACAAAATGGCAATAAAAGAGGACTACGTGTCTTCATAACCATATTACCCCCTTTGGCAGCGAATTCTAGCTATCAACCATATGCTGTGTAAATAAACTTGTCACCTTAGATCCCCTCTAAAATTCCTTCCTCTCACCCTAAACATATCTCCTGTTGTTTTTGGCACTACTTCCAAGGGAAAATGATCTACTCTGCCTGTATCCCCCACAACCTTATACATTTCTGTCCGATCACCCTCAGCCTCTTTTACTCCAAGGAAAACAAGCTCAGTCCATCCAATTTCTCCCCTGAATCAATGACTTGCAATTCAGGAAATATTCTGGTGTATCTTCTCCACACTCTCTCCAATACAATCGCATCCTTCCTTTTGTTTGGAAAACTGAACTGCACAGCCCTACCAATATTCCAAATGTGACCTAACCAGTGTTTTCTAAAATTGTTAATTCAAGTGAGTCACCTAGTTGAATCACTGCCTTCTGACCCACTTTAAAATCAAACCTTATGTTCCTCAGTGCTAGATTTTGCAGCTAGTTTGAGGTAATCATCATCAAACCTTGAGAAACTACTTTGTTATCACTGTAGCTTATTCTCTGCTGTTGTCTAAAGATTAAATATTAGCTTCATTTGCCAGGTAAATGTCAAAACCATAGTATGAAATGCATTGTTTTGTGTCAATGCCAACAAAGTCCAAAATGTGCTGGGTGCAAGTGTCACCATGCTTCTAGTACGAACACTGTATGCTCACAAATTACCAACCCTAATCTGTATCTTTGGAATGAGGGAGGAAACCAACAAGGTTACTAGGACAACGTATGAATTCCTTACTGACAGAGGGTGGAATTAAACCCCGATCTTGCAGCCGACACTGTGAAGCATTATGCTATCTACTACACTACCGTGCTGTTCAGTTCTGTCAGTTCACTGCTGTACTGTAGTGTGTTATGACTATATGACCCTAGACAGGACTACTAGAGGTTTAATATATTTAGTTTCACCCTTACTTTGTCTCAAGGATTTGATCTAAATTGCTCATATCAGAGAAGTTGCATTTATTTATTACTATTATTGATCCTTGCATGATTCAAGATTCAAGATTCAAAATTCCTTATTGCCTTTCTTCAGTAGATGAATGTAAAGGAGAAGGAAATGATTATTACTCCGGATCTGATGTAGTATAGAAAAACCACACTAAGCATATAGAACACTGAAAAAGTCAGACTCTCACCCTGCAAAGGTCACTTTTCACCTTTTATTGCCGATGTTTCACATATTTATACAACTGCTTGTTTTATGATAACAGCACCAGTAACATTACACTGTCTTACATAAACATGCACCTTGCACTTTACGTTAATCTTCAGGCCGTGCCACTCCGGACGTGCTAATGTAAATATACGTGCTGTGTGTGACTATATGTATTGTGTTTTGCACCTTGGCCCCAGAGGAACGATGTTTCATTTATTGAATAATGTATATGGTTGGATAACGATAAACAAACTTGAACTTGAAGAAAAACGCAATAAATATAAACTTAAAAGCAATCCTATAAAACAAAATCTACTAGTAACTGTTATATACACATAGTGGGCACTTCATTAGGTACCTCCTATACCTAACAATTGGGTGGAGATACATCTCTACCAAAGGAGATATAAGGCACTCCTTCCTTCCGCTAGCTTGCAGGTCACTCTTGGACAAGGTGTAGCACCTGCTTAGCTACCCCCAGTCAGGGTCATATGAAGCCATGGGAGCAGGTGGCGGATGGTCGTACGAGCAGTTGGTGTATATCACAAGTCCTGGTTATGTGACCACTGGCAGACAATCACTGAAGAATATTGATAATGGCTGGCAGCACATGTCTTGTAAAGACACTGCCCAGAAGAAGGCAATGGCAAACCACTTCTGTAGAAAAAATTGCCAAGAAAATTCATGCTCATGGATAGACCATGATCGCCCACATCATATGACACGGCACATAATGATAATGATGTACTTAATATAGTGGCCGCTGAGTGTATGTTCAAGGTCTTCTGCTGCTGTAGCCCATCCACTTCAAGGTTTGATGTGCTGAGCATTCAGAGATGCTCTTCAGCTCACCACTGTTGTAATAATATAAGATAAGATAAAGCTTTACTTATCCCAAAGGAAATTAGTATTTCAAGGCTGCTCAGTCAGAAATATATACTTTAAAATACAAAATGTAAGCATTGGGAAATGAAAAAAATACAAAATTTACATTAAAAAGCAATAGTGCAAAATACAGATGTGCAATGAAACCATGTACTTATATACTTAAGGAGGAAGAGTTGTAGAGAAAAAGGATCTCCTGTGGTGTTCAGTAATTAATGCATGATTATTTGAGTTGCTTCACCTTTCAGTCTGAACTGAACCTCTTGACCACGTCTGTGTCCTTACATACATTGAGTTGCTGCCAGATGATTGGCTGTTTAGACATTTGCATTAATGAAGTGTACAGATGTACCTAATAAGGTAGCTACTGAGTGTAGATAGACTGATTGTGCGTAGATAAAACGTTCTTAGGTGATGCATATGTAGTTGTGGTGGGGGGTGGTGAGCTCGGTTAATAGGCGGAGGTGTCGATCAGCCTGATGTTCACCATTGTAAGGTGATGTGCAGGTCTGTTAGTGCACCGCAAACTCCCACTGAAAGCAGTGAGGTCCATGACTGAGGGATAAGTACCGGCTGAGACAACAGGAGACTTGCCCTCCTCTAGTTAAATAGTACCACAGGTTCCTTTGAAGTCTAAATGAATCAGATTTCTTTGTACTTGTACTTCCTTTTCACTTGAATTTCACAAGCCTGATGCTTCACTGTTTGCCTCATTGGTAAAAACATCGGAAAGGAAGGAAGGACATTCCAAGTGTTTTACACCCAGTAAATTACTTCTGAAGTTGAATCATTGTTGAAATTTAAGAAACAAGCGGTAAATCTGTGCACACCAACCTCCCACAAACAACAGTAGGGTAACAACTGGGTCATCTCATGACTGAGGGATAATTCATTTGGGAAAACTCCCCGCCCTTCTTGAGATCCTGCCATAGAACTGTTACCTTTTGATTGGTGGGCCAGACAAAGTTCAAAGTAAATTTATTATCAAAGTACCTATATGTCACGATATACCCTAAGATTCATTTTCTTCCAGGCATTCACAGTAAAAGAAAGAAATACAATAGAATCAGTGAAAAACTACACACAAAGACTGACAAACAACCAATGTGCAAAAAAAGACAAACTGTAGAAATCAATAAATAAATATGACTAAGAATGTGGGCTGTTGAGTCCTTGAAAGTGAATCTATAGATTGTGGAATTAGTTCAGTACTGAGGTGAGTGAAATTAATTCACAAACTGGTTCAGGTGCCTGATGGTTGGAGGCCAACTTTCAGCATCTGTTCCAACAAGTCAGCTTCAGTTTTTCACTGTAGTTTAAGTAGGGGAGCCTTGAATCTGCAACCTTCAGACTGACTTACTGCTGATGTCCCTTAGTAAGAGTGTGAACGTTAAACACAAGTGAAATATGAAACAACATTAGCCTGTTACAAAGGTTCAGTTGTGCCAAACTTAATGCCTGTTATGATAACCCACTGATTATTAAAACCCAAACTGGACATTCCTGAACTACTTGAATTACCACACTCATTTCTTCAACTTTAATTTAGGTCATGGTTTATTAGCACCAGAAACATGATCATTTCATCTGTTTTCTACTCTGCTGCCAGTAACTGAACACACTTCTTTTCCTGCTGAATTGTACAGCTACAAAATCAGTTGACAGTACACACATAAGGTTCTGAATACCACTCCTCCCCACCCCTCCTTCTATGTCCCTTTTTGTTTATCACTGATTTTATATGTAACTAAAATAGAATTAGTTATGCACCACATCCTCTAAATAAAATAAACTGATCTTCAGAAATTTTTGTGTGATATTCATCAAAACAATATGTCCTAGGGACACCCTTGCGAAAAGGGTTTGGTGTAGAACTTTAATTTTAATCACTAGAACCTAATGCACAAAATGGTTGTAGTTAAACATTATCCTCCATTCCCAAAATGTGGCCCCATTAGATTTATCGCTACTGTATTACTTGTTTACGGCTGACATCTGTGGAAGAATTTCTACCCCATTGTACCCTACACTACTGTGCAGCATAGTCACACATTGTAGAAACAGACTATTTGATTCAGCATAATGCACAGAAAAATCAAGTAACTGCAATATTCACAGTCCTCCATATTCATCTCCAGTTGCAATGCCCTTTTATTTGTGTCCACATCTATCCACCTATGCTGACTCTTTGAAATAGCTATTCAAATTATTTTCGATCCTCATATCAAAAAGTATGTTTTAATTTGAAATATCCTTCACAGGTAAAGCCCTCCCAACCACTGAGCACATCTAAATGAAACACTGTGGCAGGAAAGTAGAACCACCATCAGGGACCCCCACCATCAGGAAGAAGGTACAGAAGCCTCAGGATTCACACAACCAGACTCTTGAACCAAAGGGAATAACTTCACTTACCCCATTGTTAAAATGTTCCCACAACCAATGGACTCACTTTCAAGGAACCTTGATATTTATTGCTTATTTATTTATATTATTTTTTTTCTTTTTTCATTTGCATTGTTTATTGTCTTCTGCACTCTAGTTGAACATGCTAGTTGGACTGTTTTTCATTGATTCTGTTATATTTATTATTCTATAGATTTATTGAGTATGCCCACAAGAAAAAAGAATCTCAATGTTCTATTTGGTAACATATATGTAGCTTGATAATACATCTACTTTGATCTTTGAACTTATCTTTTTTCTTCTTTTGAGAATGGTATTTGTTTCCACTTTCAAAATTGCTGGTGAACGCAGCAGGCCAGGCAGCATCTCTAGGAAGAGGTACAGTCGACGTTTCAGGCCGAGACAGTTAGTCCTGACGAAGGGTCTCGGCCTGAAATGTCGACTGTACCTCTTCCTAGAGATGCTGCCTGGCCTGCTGCATTCACCAGCAACTTTGATGTGTGTTGCTTGAATTTCCAGCATCTGCAGAATTCCTCGTGTTTTTGTTTCCACTTTTCTTACAGGTAGTGCATTCCACATCATAAGGTACCATGTGAAATAATTTCTTTTCTCTCCTCTAGTTGTTAGGCATCTGCTGTCTGGAGGCACAAGAGACTGGAATCTTGAACCAAAAATTAACTGCTAGAGGAACTCAGTAAGACAGAAGCATCTGCGGAGGGGAATTGTCATTTGCTGATTTGAGTTGGGACCCTTTGTTTGGATCAAAAGAGTAGAGAGTGATAGTCATTATAAAAAAAATGAGGAGAAGGGATGCAGTATGAACTGGCAATGGGTGGATCCAGGAGCTGTTGTCCGAATATCTTTTGCCAGTGGAAATAAGTGCTACAGATTAAATGCCTCTAAAGGTTGGAGATATTTGTTGACTTTCTCTTTTTTCTCTGTTATTTTATGATCAAGCTTGCTTTTGCTCATCATTTCACCCAAAGTAAAACTTTTATTCCTACCTTCATTCACCAGAACTTTCACTGCATCTTTCCCATCACACACTGCAGAAGTCAAGTCAAGGCAAGCTGATTGCTATTTAACCATATACATGTATACCGTCAGATGAAACCGCATTTTCTCCAGGCTAAAATGTAAAGCACAGTGATACAAATAACACACGTAACTTAGGAAAGTAAGTATTAAATCTACAAATAAATTATATATAAATAAACAAAGTAAAGTGCATAAATTAAATACTGTAGGATGCAGAACAAATTAGCTGGTGACACTTCGAATGTGATGTGGCAGGGAGTTCAGAGGCCTAATGGCCTGAGGGAAGAAGTTGTTTTCCATCCTGCCCATTCTTGTTTTTATGCATCGCAGTCTCCTGCCTGATGGTAGAATGTCAAAGAGGATGCAGGATGGGTGGGTGGAATGCTTGATAATACTAAAGGCCCTGCATACACAGTGCTTCTGATAAATGTCTCCAATGGATGGTAGAGGGACACCTATGATCCTCTTGGCTGTTCTTACGGTCCTTTAAAGGGACTTCTGTTGCAATGCTCGGCTGCTCCCATACCTGATGGAGATGTAGCTCGTCAGGATGCTCTCAATGGTGCTCCTGTAAAATTCAGTTCAGATGGGGGAAGGGGAGCCTCACGCCTCAATCTCCTCAGGAAATGGAGGCACTGCATTGCCTTTTCACTCTGGGAGGTGATATTGAGGGACCAGGTGAGGTCATCCATGAAGTGAACTCGCAGGAACTCGGTTTTCTTGACTCTCTCTATGGAGGAACCATTTATGTGCAGAGGAGGATGGTTCACCTGCACCTTCCTAAAGTCCACAGTCATTTCCCTGGTCTTCTCCATGTTCAGACACCAGTCCACCAGCTACTCCACTTCCTCTCTGTACTCTACCTCGTTGTAACATCTGTGTAGTGCTGGTCCTGTCTCGTGTGACTGGTCGCCACACTCTTTATGAGAAAAGTCAAATTACATAGTACTGTACTAGGTGCTAGTAAGTCATCAGAAGCTCTAGAGGCAGTGAGTAGAAAACACACACTTCTGAAGGTTTGTTTTGTTTATATAAAAAATATATACAAAATATTTACATGAGTAAGAACAATTCAAAATTCCAACATTCTGTTAGGTTCTAAATCTCAGATATCAAACAAAAACCAAATTACTGTTTAGTTAGAATCAGTGATATTCATTGGAATAACTGTATTACTCCAATTTCTCAAACTAATTAGATCTAGTGTTACTCCCTATTTAAAGGTTTACAGACTAACCTTTCCTTTTCTTTTGTCCCTAGTTAGTTCAAAAACTAATTGAATTCCTATTCTTAAGTATTATGGCTAACTTGAGTTTCAGTTCCAGTCAGTATATCTACAAATTCAAATTCAAATTCAAAAATTATATAGCTTAACTCCTTTCACAACAATTCTCCAACATCACAACCATCACAACTTTTAAAGAAAGTAAATCTCATTCAGTAACTTACCAAAGTCTTTACAAAAATAATCCATTCTCGCTAAATATCAAATTCAGATCCTTTGAATGAAAATAAACTTATACATCCAACCATATTAAATCCTCTATGCCATTAAACATTTTGTTCCCATGCTGGTTCGTCGATTTTGGGTGGTTCGCTATCTTGTTTCTTGGTTCGTTGGATGTAGTTGATCATCCATGGAAAGTCGATTGACAACACTTACACACAAAGAAATCCTGACCAAATCCCTTGGTGTGATTTAACAGAACTAATTCCCGGTTCCACGGTAGCGATCTTGGACACTTGTCTCTGCTGATATTGTCTCATTATAGCTGCTGCCTTTATAGCCGTAGCTTCAATAGGTCTTTTATCGCTATTGCCTCTCTTCCAGCATTTCACCCTGAGGTTTTCAAGCAAGTAGAGTAGAGGTACTCACTACCAATTCCACTTTTAACAGTTTATATCTTTAGTTTCTAATAGATTGCTGCCTTTCTCTGGCTTTCCCATGCCTGTGTCGGCCATGCCTCGTTATCACATAGCATCTCTAGGTTTAATTAACCTCATCGTTGTTGATAAGGCGAACCACTGTTGTGTCATCTGCAAACTTGATGACGTGATTTGAGCGGAATCCTGAGACACAGTCATGCGTATTAAGCACACAGTCCTGGAGAGTGCCAGTGTGCAGCGTAATGGGACTAGAGACGTTGTTGCCCACACGGACTGATGGTGACCTTTCTATTAAGAAATCCATGACCCAGTTACAGAGGGAGGTGTTGAGACCCAGCAAGGACACTTGCTGTACCATTTTCAGGGATTTGATGGCATTGGACCCCAAGATGCTGTCCAAGTTGCATGCCATCTTGGACAATGTCTCCCATCCACTACATAATGTACTGTTTGGGCACAGGGCTACATTCAGCCAGAGCCTCATTCCACCGAGATGCAACGCTGAGCATCATAGGAAGTCATTCCTGCCTGTGGCCATCAAACTTGACAACTCCTCCCTTGGAGGGTCAGTCACCCTGAGTCAATAGGCTGGTCCTGGACTTATTTCCTGGCATAATTTACATATTATTATTTAATTATTTATAATTTTATATTGCTATATCTATACTCTATTCTTGGTTCGTGCAACCATAACGAAACCCAATTTCCCTCGGGATCAATAAAGTATGACTATGACTATGACTATGACTAAATGACATCTATAAACAGCGGTCTGGCATGTGAGACCCCGTTAAAAGGTGATCAGGACCGAATGGAGGGTAGAGGCTATTGCATCATCAGTAGATGGATTTGAGGGATAGGCAAACAGGAAAGGGTCCCACGTAGCCGGGAGGAAAGCTTTAAAGCATTCCATGACCAGCCACTCAAAGTATTTCATAATGGGTGATGTTAATGCCACTGGATGATAATCATTTAGGCAGGTTACTGTCACTTTCTTTGGCACTGGAATGATGATTGCCGCCTTGAAAACCTTGAAGACGATAGACTGTTGCAGAGAGATGTTGAATATATTGGTCACTACATCAAGCAGTCGATTGTAACTAACGATCCAGTTTAAAGAAATCCTGGACTCCAAACCCATGCTTCTGACACACCTTTAATTGGTGATCAATTAATGACAATAACTATAGCCAACATGAGATGCCTAGAACACAGCTCAAAAGCTTTCCTGTCACGGGTATGAAATGACATCATTCCAAAGGCTGCTGTGGGCTCTTCACTTTTTGGACTTATGCTATAAATTCAGATGTCTCCTTTTTTCAGACTGTTTTAGCTGTCTTGTTGCCCAAGTTTGGTGAAGCCAATTGTGCCAGCTGTGGCTGGCATTTGATCACAGAGAGGCGATTTCAAGGCCCACTCCAGATGCTCTGGCACAAACTATAAGCTGAAACTCCAGTTCAGGACTGAAGGATTATCACCCTGTTGGAAGAATGGTGTTTGAAAAGGATAATAAATATATGCTTGTTTCCCTGTGAACAGAAATAAGACCAAGGCAGTATTTCAATGAAAGTTAGGATTGTCCTGTTTGTCTTTTTTATCTTGGTCACAATCACGACAACACATTATCTGACCATAGTCCCTCAGAACGAGATGCCATATCTCCTACCAAAGAGACTGTATAAACATAGAAACATAGAAAATAGGTGCAGGAGTAGACCATTCGGCCCTTCGAGCCTGCACTGCCATTCAGTACGATTATGGCTGATCATCCAACTCAGAACCCTGTACCTGCCTTCCCTCCATACCCCCGATCCCTTTAGGCACAAGGGCCATATCTAACTCCCTCTTAAATATAGCCAACGAAGTGGCCTCAACTGTTTCCTGTAGCAGAGAATTCCACAGATTCACCACTCTCTGTGTGAAGAAGTTTTTCCTTAACTGAAAATAATGAATTATCTGCAGAGCGCTTTGTACTCCAGCTGCTAACAGAGATCTGAAATCAAATTCTTGGTATCCACAGCGCAGACATCAGCTGCTGTTCAGGGAATAACTTTTGCCTTTCATTTAGTGATTGTATTAAAGTGCTACTCGAGTGGCTTAAGCCAAAAATAATATTAGGCCGACACTGTAGGGTAGTACTGCAGAAACACTGTACTAGCAGCGATGATGTTTTTCAGACATCGAGCACTGCCTTCTTTCCCAGACAGACACTTTGAAGAAAAGAAAGGGGATTTCTCCATGCTACTTTAGACAATACTTTCCTCATAACAACACAAGAGATTCTGCAGATGCTAGAAATCCAGAGTAATATATGAAATGCTGGAGGCAGCCTCTATGGAAATGAATAAACAGCTGAGAACCTTCATTAGGATTGGAAAGGAAGGGCGAAGAAGCCAGAATAAGAAGGTGGGTGTGGAGGGCGAAGTGTATAAGCTAGAAGGTGATAGGTGAATGCAGGTGAGGGGGAGGGGGAGGCGATGGGTGGAAAGGAAAAGGGCTGATGAAGAAGGAGTCTGATAGGAGAGGACAGTGGACATTGGGAGAAAGGGAAAGAGGAAGTGAAACAGGGGGAGGTGATAGGTAGATGAAGAGAAGAGAAGAGGTAAGAGGAGCTGGATTGAGGAATGGAAGAAGAGAGAAGTGGGAGGGGGAACGTACCTGAAGTTTGAGAAATTGATGTTCATATTCACAACATTTTCCTTATTGCCCATATGACTGTTATCGTGTCACTATTCAGGAGGTCTTGTTATGTATCAGGGGTAGGTAACCTGAAGCACAAATGATTTTCTAGCATGCGTTATTCATTAAATTGAGGCAAAACATAACTAGATGTATTCAACCAGATAATTTCCATATTTCAAGTTTTTTATGGCATTTATCTGGCCCACCATCTGCTCATTAATATGCAATCCAGCCCAAAGAGGCAAAAAGGTTGCCTACCCCTGCTATATATACATTCTTCACTGCATTTCTTACTTTAGAAGAGTACTTAATTACATTTAACATACATTGGGAAGTCAAAATTGTGCAATTTCTGTCATTCTTTCTCTGAGCAATTTTAAATGTGAGCTCATTTCACATTTCCAGATATTCTCTGCAGTAATTGTTCACTTCAGTATCTGACTGAAGTAATTCTGTTACTGATTTCTCTCATTAAAATGTCAACAGTTACTGTTCACAGGAAGTCCAGTGGGAAACATTTTCACAAAGGTGGAAAATAAATGATTGTGCTATAGTCCTACAGGAGTTTTTTATTAGCAGTGGGAGATACAGTCTGAATTTACAGAAAATATTTTGGTTTGCTGGGTTTTGTGGTTATGAAATTTGTATAACAGCTGACAAAATCCAGCAGTTTCCACTGATGAAGCAAGTCTGTCTCTTAACGGGGCTTTATTTTTGTGTTTGAGAATTGACAACTGGAAACTGTTTGACCTTGGATACCATGTTCCTTCTGCTGAACCCCTCTAGTGAAGCAACATATGCAACAGTGTAGTCTGACATTCCCATTCCCCACTGCAGGCTTGATTAGTCCGACATTCCCATTCCCTATTGCAGCCTTGCTTAGTCCGACATTCCCATTCCCTACTGAAACTTTGCTTGGTCTGACGTTCCCATTCCCGACTGCAGGCTTGCTTAGTCCGACATTCCCATTGCCTATTACAGCTTTGATTAATCTGACCTATCCATTCCCCACTGCAGCTTCGGGATGTGTTCTTTGCTCCCACGGTCAGTACTTATTGCTCATCTTTAATTTCTCTTTAAGAAGCTGCTAGCAAATTACCTTCTTGAATCACTGCCATCCATATGGTGAAAATGCTCCCAGATTATATGTCCGAGAATTTGGACTCAGTCTTGACCTAAAACATTAACTTTTCATTTCCCTCTATAGCTGCTGCCTGGCCTGCTGAGTTCCTCCACCTGTTAATCTTTTATTTCAAGTGATATTGTACTTAGAGGGAGCCTGCCCTGTGTTGATGATGGAACATACAAAGGTACAGCACAGGAACAATGTTGTGCCAGTCCAATTAATCAAATGGCCAACTACACAGGCACATAGCTTTCCATTTCCCTCACGTTATGTGCTTATTTACCAGTCTCTTAAAAATCTCTGATACATTTGCCTCTACCATCACCCCAGGCAATGCATTCCAGCCACCCACTGTTATGTTTTGTAATTCCAGAAAATAATCAAAAGAAAAATACATGGGCCTTATCTACTTAGTTTTTTTTATCCCTTTTTTCTTGGTGAGGCGCTCACATATGACATGGTGGTGCAATGAATGTGCAATTCAAGTACTTCTTACATATAACCCATATTGAATTATGTAAACAAAGAATGCTTATTCAGACAATATGTTTACAATGTTACTCAAATAGTACTGAAATATTGAATCTATTATATCTACCACTCTCTGGGTAAAAAATTTCCCCCCTCACATCTCCTTTGAACTCATCCCATCTCATCTAAAATGCATGGCCTCTGGTATTAGACATATCAATTCTGGGGGAAAAGATACTGTCTGACTACTCTCTCTCTCTGCCTTTCATGTTGTTCCCATGTGACTTCTGCCTACTGCCCTTAGCTATAGACCTCACAGGAGATGATGTTGATTAACCTGGGTGAGTGGCTGCAGTGTGACAGTGGAGGGGTTGAAAATTTAGAGTGGGATTGTAGTTCCAGTGATGCTCTTGAGAGGCTGCAGTGTCCTGATGCAGGAAGTCAAAATGAAAAGCTGACCATCTCTCTGGCTCCACAGATGCGATCTTACTGCACTGAATCCCTGTGTTATTTGTTGTCAGAAAGGAAGATACAGGAGTTTGAAGATCACACTCAATGATTCAGTATCAGTTGTCTCATGTCTGAGTTCGGGTGCCCTCCTGATTATTCTGGCTCAGTACAAGAGCACAAAACTAACAGTGGAACTTAGCTCTCTGGGATCTGTGAATCAACCATACTCTCACGTTTCCATCTAGAGGACAATAACAGTAACTTATATTTCTATTTCATCTCTAAAGTAGACATAAAGTTCAAATTTCAAAGTTCAAAGTAAATTGATTATCAAAACATATACAGTATGTCCCCATATGCAACATTGAGATTCATTTTTGCAGGCATACTCAATAAATCCATAAAATAATAACCATAACATAATCAATGAAAGACTACACCAACCAGGGCAATCAACCAGTGTGTAAAAGACAACAGACTGTGCTCATACAAAAAGAAAGGAATGATCACAATAATAAGTGAGCAATAAATATCGGGAACATGAGATGAAAAGTCCTTGATAGTGAGTTCATTGATGGTGGGAACATTTTAAAGGTGGGACAGTGAAGTTGAGTGAAGTTATCCCCTTTCATTCAAGAACCTGATAGTTGAGGGGTAGGAACTGTTCCTGAACCTGGTGGTGTGAGCTCTGAGGCTCACTTCAATGGACTGTTGCTAAAAAATTAGAGGAAGAGATTAAAGGAGCTAAACAAAAACTTAGTGGAAGAAATAGTGAGGTGACTGAGTCGAGTTGCTGTTTGTGGAACCACTGACCTGGGTTTGATCCTGATTCCCAATGCTGCCTTCTGGGGATTTTGCATGTTCTCACTATGACTGTGTAGATTTCCTCCGGGTGCTATGGTTTCCTCCTACATTCCATCATGTGTGGGTTGGTAGGTTACTTGGCCGCAGTAACTTGCCCCCGAGTGTGTGGTGAGTGGTAGGTGAGCAGGAGAGGCAGAGTTGCTGGAAATGTGGGGAGAGCACATTGTGCAGGATTAGTGTCAGCGGGGGCTTGATGATTGGTGCAGAATTAAAACCATCTCTCTGTGCTGTCAGTTTCTCCAAATTCTATGAATGTACTGCAAGCATGCTTTAAGGAGCATCCCTTAAGTGAGGAGAAAGAGTTAGAGGCATGGAAATATTTTGGAAGGGAATTTCAAAGTTTAAAATCAGAATCAGGCTTATTATCACACATATGATGTAGAATTTGTTGTTTTGCTGCAGCAGTATATTGCAAAGACTTAAAATGACCATAAATTACCAAATAAATATCAAGCAATGAAGGAGTAATGAGGTAGTGTTCATGGGTTGCTGGAATGTTCAGAAAGCCGATGTCAGAGGGGAAGAAGCTGAGGGTGGCTCTCAGCCACCTATGCCTCCTCTCTGACAGCAGTGAATAGAGAGAGCATGGCTCAGATGGTAAGTAGATGACAGTCATTAAAAGCAGAAATATGCAAAAAGTTTTGATTGGACTGTTACGCAGGTGCGGTGGAAGTGTACCGGTGCAGGTCCGAAGAACTTGAAAAAGCAGCCGGTTTTCAGCAGAACTCTGATTTGACAGGGGCGCAGATGCGGTGGAAGTATTCCCACGCTGCTCCAGAGCAGAGCTTGAATTACCCAGTCTCCATAAAAGAGAGGTACCATCTAGTGGAGCAGTCACCGTGGGAGCGGTCTGAGTGAGAATGGTAAGGCTTCAGCTCAACAGGCAGAGGTGAGATAAGTAAGGAAGTTTATTACTTATTTCTTTTTCTTATTTAACTCTTGAAAGAATAGGGATACATCTGCAGGGCCAGTGTTCTGATCTGGGTGTCAGATGTGGGATTTTGAGGAGACTTCCAGTCTTTCCAATGGCCACATCTGCACCAGCTGCATCAAGATGCAGCTCCTAAGAGACTGTGTTCAGGATCTGAAGCTGTAGCTCAATGGCCTATGGCTGGTTAAGGAAAGAGAGGAAGTGATAGACAGGAACTACAGGAGGTAGTCACCCCCAAGGCAACAGGAGACAGATAAATGAGTGACTGTCAAGAGAGGGAAAGGAAATCGTCAAATAGTGGAGGGCGGCCCTGTGGTTATCCCCCTCAACAATAAGTACTCCATCTTGAGTACTGTTGGGGGGACGACCTACTGGGAGAAGCTCCAGTGGCCGTGCCTCTGGTGCTGAGTCTTGCCCTGTGTCTCAGAAGGGTAGGGAACTAAAAAGGAAAGCAGCAGTGATAGGAGACTCTATAGTTCGGGCAACAGATAGGTAATCCTGTGTATGCAAAAAAGAAACAAAGATGGTAGTTTGCCTCCCAGGTGCCAGGGTCTGCCATGTTTCTAATCATGTGCACAATATCCTGAAAGGGGTGGATGAGCAGCCAGAAGTTGTGGTAAATATTTGTACCAATGACATATGCAAAAAAAGGGAGGTGGTCCTGAAAACAGACTACAGGGAGTTAGGAAGAAAGTTGAGAAGCAGGACCTCAAGGGTAGTAATCTCAGGATTGCTACCTGTGCCACTCAGCAGTGAGGACAGGAATAGAATGGGGTGGTAGAGAAATGCCATGGCTGAAGAATTGGAGCAGGGAACAAGGATTCAGATCTTTGGATCATTGGGACCTCTTCTGGCGCAGGTGTGACCTGTACAAAAGGAACGGGTTGCACTTGAATCTGAAAGTGTCCAAGATCCTTGCAGGCAGGTTCGTTAGAGCTGTTGGGAGTGCTTTAAACTAATATGGCCGAAGGGTGGGAACCAGTATGATAGAGCTGAGGATGACCCAGCAGATTTATAAATGGATGATGGGTGTAATATGAATGTGAGAAAGGACTAGCCAATGATTGGGTACAAATGCAGACAGTGCAAGGAGTTAAATCGTACTACGGAGACAAAATTCAAAAGGGTGAAGAATGCAGGATTGAAGGTGTTATGTTTAAATGTGCGTAGTATTCGGAATAAGGTGGATGGATTTGTGGTGCAATTAGAGAATGGTCAGTATGGTGTCATGGACATCACTGAGTCATGGCTGAATATCAAAGAATATACTTTATATCGAAAGGACAGGGCAGGAAGGCATAGGTGTTGGTGTGGCTCTGCTGTTAAGAGATGGAATTGCATCTTTAGAAAGAGATGACATGGGGTCAGAGAATGTTGAATCTTTGTGGGTGGAGTTAAGAAACTGCAAGTGTAAACATACCATTTTGGGAATCATATATAGGCCTCCAAATATTACCCAAGATTTGCGATTGAGATTGCAAAGGGAGCTGGAAAGAGCATGCAATAAGGATAATGTCACAATTGTAATGGGGACTTCAATATGCAAGGGGATTGGGAAAATCAGGTTGGTGTTGGATTGCAAGGGAGAGAATCTGTTGTGTGCCTACGAGATGTCTTTTTAGAGCAGCTTGTGCTTGAGCTAACTATCGAAAGGATAACTTAAATTGGGTGTTGTGTAATGACCCAGATTTTATTAGGGAGCCTAAGGTAAATGTCACAATTGTAATGAGGGACTTCAATATGCAAGGGGATTGGGAAAATTAGATTGGTGTCTGATTGCAAGAGAGGGAATTTGCTGAATGCCTACTGGAAGGCTTTTTAGAGCAGCTTGGGGGAAAGGCTGTTTTAGATTGGGTGTTGTGTAATAACCCAGATCTTATTAGGGAGCTTAATGTAAAGGAACTCTTAAGAGGCAGTGATCATAATATGGTTGAATTCATACTGTAACTTGAGAAGGAGAAGCATAAGTCACATGTAACAGTATCACAATGGAATAAAGGGAATTACAGAGGCATGAAAGAGGAACTTGCTTAGATGGATTGGAGGAGGATACTGGCAGGGATGACAACAGAGCAGAGGTGGCTGAAGTTTCTGGGAATAGTTCACAAGGCACAGGATAGATGGGTCCCACAGAAGAAGATGTTCTCAAAAGGCAGGAGGAAGTAACCAAAGTTGACAAGGGAAATTAAAGACTGTACAAAAGCCAAGGAAAGGGCATATGAGGTAGCAAAAGTGGGTGGGAAGTTGGATGATTAGGAAACTTTTAAAATTCATCAAAAGGCAACTAAAATAGCTACAAGAAGGGAAAAGATGAAATATGAGGGCAAACTAGCCAATAATATAAAGCAGGATTAAAAGTTTCTACAGTTATATGAAGAGTAAAACGGAGGTGAGAGTTAATACTAGACCACTGGAAAACTATGCTGGTGAGGTAGTAATGGGGGACAAAGAAATGACAGATGAACTTAATAGGTACTTTACATCAGTCTTCACTGTGGAAGACACTAACAGTGTGTCAGAGGTCCTTGAGTGTCAGGGAGCAGGAGTGAGTGCCTTTGCTATTACAAAGGGAAAAGCGCTCAGCAAACTCAAAAGTCTTAAGCTGGATAAGTATCCTGGACCAGATGAACTACTTTGCAGAGTCCTGAGAGAGGTTGCTGAAGAGATAACGGATACATTTGTCCTGATCTTTTAAGAATTACTTAATTCTGGAAAGGTCCCGGAGGACTGAAAGATTGAAAATGTCACTTCACTCTTTAAAAAGGGAGGAAGGCAAAAGAAAAGAAATTATGAGCCAGCTAGCCTAACCTCAGTGGCTGGGAAAATGTTGGGGTCTATTGTTAAGAATGAGATTTCGAGCTACTTGAAGTCTAATGATAAAATAAGTCAAAGTCAGCATGGTTTCTGTAAAGGGAAATCTTGCCTGACAAATCTATCAGAGTTCTTTGAAGAAGTAACAAGTGGGGTGGACAAAGGAGAGGTAATGGATGTCATCTTTGTGAATTTTCAGAAGACATTTGATCAGGTGCCACACATGAGGCTGCTTAACAAGATGACATCCTATGACATTACAGAAAAGATATTGGCATGGATATAGGAATGGCTGGCAGGCAGGAGAGAGCGAGTGGGAATAAAGGGGCCTTTTCTGCTTGGCTGCCGGTGACTAGTGGTATTCATCAGGGATCAGTGTTGAGACTGCTACTTTTCACATTATTTGTCAGTGATTTGGATAATGGAATTGATGGCTTTGTGGCAAAGTTTGCAGATAATACGAAGACAGGTGGAGGGGTATTTAGTGCTGAGGGAGCAATGTAACTGCAGCAGGACAGACAAATTGGAAGAATGGGCCAAAAAGGGGCAAATGGAATCGTGTTGGGAAATGTATGGTAATGCATTTTGGTAAAAGAAGCAATAGTACAGACTATTATCTAGATGAGAAGAAGGTTGAAACATCACAGGTGCAAAAGAACTTTGAAGTCCTCATGCAAGACTCCCAGAAGATTAATTTATAGTTTGAATCTGTGGTAAAGAAGTCAAATGCAATGTTGGCATGCATTTCAAAGGGAATAGAGTATAAAAATAAGGAGATAATGCTGAGGCTTTATAAGACACTAGTCTGGCCACACTTGGAGTATTGCCAACAGTTTTGGGCCCTATATCTCTGCAAGGATAGAACCATAGAACCACAGAACACTACAGCACAGAAAACAGGCCATTCAGCCCTTCTAGTCTGTGCCGAAACTTTATTCTGCTAGTCCCATTGACCTGCACCTAGTCCATAACCCTCCAGACCTCTCCCACCCATGTATTTATCCAATTTATTCTTAAAACTTAAGAGTGATCCTGCATTTACCACATTAGATGGCAGCTCATTCCACACTCCCACCACTCTCTGAGTGCAGAAGTTCCCCCTAAACCTTTCCCCTCTCACCCTAAAGCCATGTCCTCTCGTATTTATCTCTCCTAATCTAAGTGGAAAGAGCCTACTGGCATTTACTCTGTCTATATCCCTCATAATTTTGTAAACCTCTATCAAATCTCCCCTTATTCTTCTACGCTGCAAGGAATAAAGTCCTAACCTGTTCAATCTTTCCCTGTAACTCAACTCTTGAAGATGCGGCAACATCCTAGTAAATCTTCTCTGCACTCTTTCAATCTTACTGATATCCTTCCTATAGTTAGGTGACCAGAACTTCACACAATACTCCAAATTTGGCCTCACCGATATCTTATATAACCTCATCATAACATCCCAACTCCTATACTCAATACTTTGTGTTGTCGTTGGAGAGAGTCCAGAGAAGGTTCACAGGGATGATTCCAAGAATGAAGGAGTTAACATATAAGGAGCGTTTGGCAACTTTAGGCCTTCATTCACTAGAATTTAGAAGAATGTTGGGGGGATCTCATTGGGTGGGTGTGGAGAGGATGTTTCCTATGGTGGGGTATCCAGAACCCACCATAGGAAGGCATGGCCTCAAAATTGAGGGGCATCCTTTTAGAACAGAGATAAGGAGAAATTATTTTTGCTAGAGAGTGGTGAATCTGTGGGATGCTCTGCCACACACTGCTGTGGAGGCCAAGTCAATGGCTATATTTAAGGTGCAAGCTGCTAGTTACCTAATTAGTCAGGGCATCATAGGTTATGGTGAGAAAGCAGGTGAATGGGATTGAGAATCAGCCATGATGGAATGGTGGAGCAGACCCAATGGGCTGAATGGTCTAATTCTGCTCTATGTCTTATGATCTAAGTTGGAAATGGAGGACTGCAGTGATCTTGGACGGTTAGTCAAAGGGCTTTACAGGCCTTTCAACCCTCTCTGTTTCTGCTGGTAATTGGTTCCATGGTGCTCGTCATATTTCCCAGCACTCATCTCATGGCTGTCAATGTCCTGGCTGTCTAGGTGCTCATCTAAATGTTTTTGAAATACCTGCCTCCAGTCAGTATCGCCACTCCAGGCTGTAATTTAGAGGAGATGACAGAGAAAAGAAGGTGTGAGGCCAGAGAAACTCTAGAAAATATTGATGTAAATTTGAAAAACAAACCATTACTGCACTTGGAGCCAATGTACCTCAGTTACAAGCCTTATATTTAATCAGTGAATCCTGCAGTCAATGCCAAGGTTGATAAAAAGTCTGGAAGTGAACTCAATGGCTGAAACACTGTATCTGCCTGTCTGTAAGTCCATGGGTAAAGTCGAGATCAATGTCTGTGAGTCTGCAAATCCAATGGAGGCTAGAGACCTGGAGACAGCCTATACTGGGTTTAGAGGACTGTCTGTGTGTGATGGGTGGAGAAAAGGGACTTGTTTTGCTGGTGTTCTGTTCAAGATTGTGAGCATGCCATGTTGGCACCAGAATGTGGGCTGCCCCAACACATTCTTAGGTTATGTTGATTGTTAACGTAAATCACACATTTCACTGTATGGCTTGATGAGTTTCTGATAATCTGAATTTTGGTATATGGCCTCTCTCCCAATTTAGTACTGTGACAATTAGTTTCAACTTAATTTACAGATCTAAACAGCTTCTGTTTGTTTTTGTGGTAGTTTGATTGACGGCTGTGAAATGATTTTCTGACTTGGGAAATCTGACTCCAGATCGAACAGCCTTCCAAGTTTGCCACACAGTTTATACAATAAAGCAGGATGTTCTACAAACTGTTTAAAGAGAGGGGTTATTTTGTCAATGGACTCCAGATGTACTGTAATCTTCTACAATCCAACAAGAAACAAAAGAATCCTTTTTGATTCCCGTTTGACAGCACTCTATAATGGCATGCATTTAATAACAAGCTGGGCAAGGAATGGGAGTGAATTGTTGACAGTTATTGAAATGGCTGAAAAAGAAAAGATTAACTTTATTTGCTATATGTAATGAAACATCAAAACATACAGTGAAGTGTGTCATTATCTGTTCTCAGTTCAGTGAAGTGCTGGGGACAGCCCATAAGTGTTTCCATACTTCCGGTATCAACATTACATGCCCAGAACTTGAACACCTTTGGAATGTGGTAGGAACACGGAGCACATGGAGGAAACCCACATAGTTACAGTAAGAATCTACAAATTCCTTAAAGACGGCAGGTGAATTTAACCCTGATTGCTGGTGTTGTGACAATGTTACGCTAACTACTACACTACTGTGCTGCCACTGGGTGTTTTAACCTTGAAGAATTCTGATAAATTAACGAATAGTTGAATAAGGATAATGGACAGGTTAACCCATTCATCATTATATTGGGTGGGGGGGGGGGGGAATCAGATAACATCCTTTGGCTTCATATTTGTAAGGTTAGAGATGGTAAACCAGAACTCACTGCCAAAAAAATCTCAACTTACCTCTTGGGGTTGCAATCCTCACCACTCAACACAACATTGAAATGATTTTAACTATATGAGATTCTGCACTACTACAGTAGTTGGGGCAAATATATTCCATAGAAAATAATTTTTCATTTGCTCGAAGTATTAATTATTACTAAACATCCTCTTGCAAATGCGCTGGTTAATTTGAGGGGATATATATGTAACCCCCTCACCATAGGCTCGTAATGAGTTAGCCATTACTGTAAATCCAAACTAACATCAACATAACTCTCCAATGCATGGGTAACAATGATGAGAAGGCCGATTCCAACAAATAAACACATCTAGGGTTAATATGATTTGGGTAGACACACGCGTAAGAGTTTGGGCGTTCCTTTAAGGGAAAGTAGAATTATTATTTGTATGAACACTGACCCATACATGTAAATTTACCATTCACCAGGAAGCAATAATTTAACTCACACAGTATAAGCTTTGATTAAAATTCTATTGAGAAAATATTTTAACCTATAACAAACAAAATAAAGTAAAGGGCTTATTAATTATACATTGGCCTAAGTGTGCACAGAATCGTTGGATCTCATTGTTGCATAGTCAATCCGAGTTGCTTCACTTCGTTTACTCATGGTACTGAACAATTCTGCCTGAGAACACAGTCCAAACAAAACATATCCAAGCACGTCCAAGGACAAGGCATCGAACATTCTCCAAAGTCATGTGATAGACAGCTAATTAAAAGTTATCTGTACATTCGTCGGAAGACCTTTGTCTGCTTGAAGATTTTCCCGACAGCGGTGTCTGTCCATACAAATGAGTTCTGTGAGCATTTCACCATGTTATTCACTCTTGTTTGTTGTCCATCTCCATTCTTTCATCTTTCTCCTTCTCCCATCTCCCTCCAGAAATGGGCTGCCCTAGAACATTCTGGGGCATCTTACTGGCCAAATATTAACAAGACAATTCACATTGGCTAATTTAACAAGCCTAACTTGTCTATCAACTGAATTACTCGATAGTAGAATGTAACTAAAGGAACACATTGTGTTTTGAGAAAATCTGCAGAAAGTAAAATACCCCTTAGCATGACTGTATTAATAAAATTCAGCATGATCTTACACCATGGTTATCATAAACAGGAAATAATTTTCCAATAGTTGAACAATCTAAAACTGGAGGACATAAGTTTATCATAATGGGCAGAAGGTTTGGAGGATCCAGATGGTGCTTGGAAAATGGAATGTACTGCCAGAATGGATGGTGGAGGCAGATATTCCCAGTTGAACAATCTAAAACTGGAGGACATAAGTTTATCATAATGGGCAGAAGGTTTGGAGGATCCAGATGGTGCTTGGAAAATGGAATGTACTGCCAGAATGGATGGTGGAGGCAGATATTCCCAGTTGAACAATCTAAAACTGGAGGACATAAGTTTATCATAATGGGCAGAAGGTTTGGAGGATCCAGATGGTGCTTGGAAAATGGAATGTACTGCCAGAATGGATGGTGGAGGCAGATATTCCCATAAAATTTATGAATATCTAAACAATATCAGAAGGTCATGGACTAAGTGCTAGTAAATGGGATGTATATAGCTAAGTATGAGATGAATAACATGGACAAAACTGTCCAAGCGTGTTTTTCTGTGCTCTGTCATTCTATGACTCTAACTTAACAGAGTATTTGTATGAATCCTGTTAGCAAACCAGTATTAACTTGATCCAATTAAATATTGGGAAGGAGGTACAGGAGCCTGAAGGCACACTCTTGATGACTCACAAACAGCTTCTTCCCCTCAGCCAACAGATTTCTCAATGGTCTTTGAACCCATGAACACTACTCATTACTTATTTTGCACTACCTACTTAATTTAACTATATATGTATAAAATACTTACTGCAATTCACACCTTTTATTATTATGTACTGCATTGTATTGCTGCTGCAAAAACAATAAATGGGAGTAAGTTTAAGTGGTTTTGGCATGGACTAGATGGGACAAAAGGCCTGTTTGTGTGCTATACTTTTCCATGACTCTATGATTATCTTATTGCATATTTCACAGCAACTTTCGAGGAAGTTACCAGGAAAGAAGGCAAAGAAGGGGATGTTGATTACATTGAATTTGGCAAGGCATTTGTCATGGTCCCGTATGGGAAGTAGGTCAAGAAGGTTCAGTTACTCGGCATTCAAGGTGAGGTAGTAAACTGGATTAGACATTGTGGGAGAAGATAGAGAGTGGTAGTAGATGGTTGCTTCTCTGACTGGAGGCCTGTGACTAGTGGAGTGTCGGTGGGGTCGATGTTGGGTCCGTTGGTGTCTGTCGTCCATATCAATGATCTGGATGATAGTGTAGTTAACTGTATTATCAAATTTTCAGATAACACCAAGTTTGAGGGTGTATTGGGCAGTGAGGAAGAATATCATGGCTTGCAGGAGGGATCTAGATCAGCTGGAAAGATGGGCTGAAAAATGGCTGATGGAATTTAATGAAGACAAGTGTGAAGTGTTACACTTCGGTAGGACCAGCCAAAGTAGGTCTCACACAGTGAATGGTAAGGAACTGAGAAGGGTGGAAGAACAAAGGAATCTGGGAATACAGGTTCATAATTTGGTGAAAGTGGTACCACAGGTAGGTAGGGTCATAAAGAAAGCTCTTTGCACATTGGCCTTCATAAATCAATGTATTGAGTACAGGAGATGAGACGTCAAGTTGGTGAGGCCTAATTTAGAATATTGTGTACATTTTTGGTTACCTACTTACAGGAAATATGTAAATAAGGTTGAAAGATTACAGAGAAAATTTACAAGGATGTTGCTGGGTCTGGAGGACCCGAGTTATAAGGAAAGATTGAATAAGTTAGGCCTTTATATTCATTGTAACGTAGAAAATTAAGAGGAGATTTTATGGAGGTATACAAAATTATGAAGGGAGCACATAGGATAAATGACTGCAGGATAGATGCAAGCAGGCTTTTTCCACTGAGGTTGGGTGGGACTACAACCAGATGTCATGAGTTAACAGTGAAAGGTGAAAAGTTTAAGGGGAACTTGAGGGGAAGCTTCTTCACTCAGAGAGTCATGAGGATGTGGAATAAGCTGCCAGCTTAAGTGGAGCATGCAATCGTGATCTCAACATTAAAGTGAAGTTTGGATAGGTACGTGAATGGTAGAGGTATGGAGGGCTATGACCCAGGTGCAAATTAATGGGAGTAGGCAGTTTAAATGGTTTTGTTTGGACTAGATAGACTGAAGGGCCTGTTTATGTGCTGTACTTTTCTATCACCCCATGACTATTTTATCTCTCACTTCACAACATGATCATAGTGCTCACCTTGTAGGTAGAAACATAGGAACATAGAAAACCTACAGCACAATACAGGCCCTTCGGCCCATGAAGTTGTGCCGAACATGTCCCTAACTTAGAAATTACTAGGCTTACCCATAGCCCTCTATTTATCTAAGCTCCACGTACCTATCCAAAAGTCTCTTAAAAGACCCTATTGTTTCCACCTCTACCCTGGCCGCCGGCAGCCCATTTCACGCATTCACCAATCTCTGAGTAAAAAACTTACTCCTGACATCTCCTCTGTACCTACTCCCAAGCACCTTAAACCTGTGTCCTCTTGTGGCAACCATTTCAGCCCTGGGAAAAAGCCTCTGACTATCCACATGATCAATGCCTCTCATCATCTTATACATCTCTATCAGGTCACCTCTCATCTTCCGTCGCTCCAAGGAGAAAGGCCGAGTTCACTCAACCTATTCTCATAAGGCATGCTCCCCAATCCAGGCAACATCCTTGTAAATCTCCTCTGCACCCTTTCTATGGTTTCTACATCCTTCCAAGTGGGGTCTGACCAGGGTCCTTTGTAGCTGCAACATTACCTCTTGGCTCCTAAATTCAATTCCATGATTGATGAAGGCCAATGCACCGTATGCCTTCTTAACCACAGAGTCAACCTGTGCAGCTGCTTTGAGCGTCCCATGGACTCGGACCCCAAGATCCCTCTGATCCTGCACACTGCCAAGAGTCTTACCATTAATACTATATTCTGCCATCATATTTGACCTACCAAAATGAACCACTTCACACTTATCTGCGTTGAACTCCATCTACCACTTCTCAGCCCAGTTTTGCATCCTATCGATGTCCCGCTGTAACCTCTGACAGCCCTCCACACTATCCACAACACCTCCAACCTTTGTGTCATCAGCAAACTTACTAACCCATCCTTCCACTTCCTCATCCAGGTCATTTATAAAAAAAACAAAGAGTAAAGTGTTTGTGCTGAGGACTGTACATCTATTGATGCTTCTGGACACATCTTCAGTGATGTTCCTGGAATCATCGGGTGTTTCAGGTCTTTCAACATCATACAACCTCCTCCAGGTGACCCAGCCGGGGCTGATCAAGAATACTTCCATATTTCAAACTTCCATGAGAACTTTAGCCATCCCAATAATGCTCTGTACTCCTCTGCTTTCTCTCTCAATCTTCTTTTAAATAGCATGGCTTATTTGCCACACTTTGTGGGAACTGTTCCACAATCAATAGAATTCTGGAAAATGATCACAATGTATTTATCTCCACAGCTCCCTCATTTAGTTCACTGAGATGGGCATTTATAAGTTTGTACTGTCAATCTTGACTTGGCAGCTAGTGTAACGGTTTACAATGCCAGTGATCAGAGTTCAGCTCAGTTCCTGCTGCCGTCTGTAAGGAGTTTGTATGTACATTCTCCCCATGACCACCCGGGTCTCCTCTGGGTGCTCAAGTTTTCCTCTGCATTCCAAAGACATATGAGTCAGCAAGGATTAGTATGTTGTGGGATTAGTATGTTGGTGCTGAAAGCAAGACAGCACTTACAGGCTGCCCCCCAGGGAATTCCAGAAAGTCTGAGAGGGTTTTTGATGCTGATTGAAAGGCAATTGTTATAGTAGATGCATGCCCATCAGCAGCTGAATTGTTTAAACACATCTGAATGACCTTGTTATCATTGGCAGAGAGTTTCCTCCTTTGGTCTGGTCTGGGCTTGAGCCCAGGCAT
Source organism: Mobula hypostoma (assembly GCF_963921235.1). Classification (NCBI taxonomy): domain Eukaryota; kingdom Metazoa; phylum Chordata; class Chondrichthyes; order Myliobatiformes; family Myliobatidae; genus Mobula; species Mobula hypostoma. The sequence goes on along the minus strand of NC_086122.1, from coordinate 40,310,686 downwards.
TGGAAAGTCAAACCCATCCAAATACAACAGTTGCTTTGAAGAAAAAAATACTTTATACTTCAAAAACAAAACTCAGTTAGATTTGTGGAGATTAATCCTCTTAATTGCACATTAGTTGAAGTGTGTTTGACTTGGCAAAGGGAACTAACAATGAAACAGTTAAGATGATAGATGAGGGAGGTGTATAAATCTATAGAGAAACATATTTCTTTTAACAATCATCTCATAGCTCTGCTTTTCTTTTCAGAGATATACCATTCAATTTCTAGACTATAGAGCTCAGTTCCAATTTACAATGATAGGTGAATATTAATGAAGGTTCATATAGACTCACATGAAGAATTTCTTGGTGGTAGAAACTTGTTTGTTGAGAAATGTTGTCAGTGTAGCTGAGACGAGTAAATGCAGTGACTGTGGCCACTGTACACTGGGGATTAATTTTAGTTGGAAGAGGTGAAGAGCTGAAGAAGAAGGAATCGGGGGATAGGGAGAGGAGAGTGAACCATGGGAGAAGGGGAAGGAGGAGGGGTACCAGAGGGAGATGATGGGTAGGGGATGGGAAGGGAAGGGGCGAGAATGGAACCAAAAATATTAATGCAAAAAGAGAGAAGATGGAAGGGGAGAAATAACATGAAGTTTGAGAAATCAATGTTCATCCCTTCAGGTTGGAGGCTACCCAAACAGAGTAAAAGGTGTTTCTCCTCCAACCTGAGTGTGACCTCACTGTGGCAATTGAGGAGGCCATGGATCAACATATTGAAATGGGAAGGGTTGAAATGGATGGCCACCAAGAAGTCCTACTTTCTGTGGTAGATCGAGTGAAGGTGCTTGATGAAGCAGTCCTCCAATCTACGTTGGGTCTCACCAATGTTACAGGTAAAACAGAGCCATACAAAAGTTTTGTCACCAGCATTGTCTTCTGTACCTCAGGGCAAGGAAGGCAAAGAGATCTCTAAGGCTTCCTGTGCAGATGGCTTTTATATCATGCCTTATCACACACCTCAGCAATGCCTCAATGTGTCCATATGCAATAAAATAGTCTATAAGCAGACATAAACAATGAGATTATTTTGTGCTTCCTTGTGCTAGATGATGGAAATAAACTTACCTGGATATTAACAGATTGAAACACTAGATGTTTTAGCATTCCCACTGAAAAATGAGCTCCTCTGATAGTTCCTCATGTGTCTTCAACATGGTGCTGGATTGATAACTGAGATTACCAGCCTAAATATTCTAAGCAAAGCAATGTCTCATCCTGCTTGATGGTAATGGTGCTACCAAACTAATACTGCTGTAAAATAACCAAGATTTTTTGGCTTCTCTTCCACTATGACAACATAACAAGATTCCCAAGTGGTACGTTGCCTCACAGGTGCCAGGGTCTGTAACATCTCAGATCGAGTCCTCAGCATTCTTAAGTGGGAGGCTGAGCAGCCATAGGTCGTGGTCATTGTAGGTACCAGTGATATAGGGAGAGAGTGATGAGGTTCTGCAAAGTGAGTTCAGGTAGTTAGGTGTGAAGTTAAAGGGCAAGACCTCCAGGGTTGTGACCTGAGAATTGCTACCCATGCCACGTGCTACTGTGGCCAGAACTAGGAAAATCATACTGTTTGATACATGGCTAAGGAGTTGGTGTAAGAGGGAGGGAGTTAAATTTTTGGATCATTGGGCTCTCTTCCAGGGAAGATAGGACTTGTTCAGAAGAGGCAGTTTGCACCTGAACTGGAAGGGGACTAATATACTAGTGGGAAGGTTTGCTCATGCTGCATAAGGGGAGGAGGGGGTGTTAAACTAGAGTTGCAGGGGGGTGGTAACCAGGGAGCCAGAAAAGAAAGTGTATTGGTTGTGGAGGCAGATATTGGTAAGATCTCAGACAAAGATAGGAATCGAAAGGTTGAGCATGGTGTGACCTGAGCTGTGTATATTCCAATGCAAGAAGTATTGTAGGAAAGTAGATGAGCTCATGGCAGTGATCAACACATGGAATTATGATATTGTAGCCATTAACCATATAACCATATAACAATTACAGCACGGAAACAGGCCATCTCGGCCCTTCTAGTCCGTGCCGAACTCTTACTCTCGCCTAGTCCCACCGACCTGCGCTCAGCCCATAACCCTCCATTCCTTCCCTGTCCATATATCTATCCAATTTAACTTTAAACGACAACATCGAACCTGCCTCAACCTCAACTACTTCTGCTGGAAGTCACACCATGCTCAAGCTTTTGATTCCTAACTTTGTCTGAGATCTTACCATGGTGAACACCATTAGCATGGTGTTCACTTAACATATTCCCATAAGGCATGCTCTCCAATCAAGGCAACATCCTTGTAAATCTCCTCTGTACTCTTTCTATAGTATCCACACACTTCCCGTAGTGAGGTGATCAGAACTGAACACAGTACTCCAAGTGGGGTCTGACCAAGGTCTTATATAGCTGTAACATTGCCTCACGGCTCTTGAACTCAATCCCATGGTTGATGAATGCCAACACATCATATGCCTTCTTAACAACACTGTCAACCTGTGCAGCAGCTTTGAGTGTCCTAGGGACATGGACCCCAAGGTCTCTCAGATCCTCCACACTGGTAAGAGTTTTCTCATTAATACTATATTCTGTCTTCAAATTTGACTTACTAAAACAAACCACTTCACACTTTTTCAGGGTTGAACTCCATCTGCCACTTCTCAATCCAGTTCTGCATCCTATCGATGTCCCGTTATAACCTCTGACAGCCCCCCAAACTATCCACAACACCCCCAACACTTGTGTCATCAGCAAACTTTCTAACCTATCCCTCTACTTCTTCATCCAGGTCATTTATAAAAATCACAAAGAGGAGGGGGTCCCAGAACAGATCCCTGTGGAACACCACTAGTCACTGACCTCCATGCAGAATATGAACCACCTACAACTGTCCTTTGCCTTCTGTGAGTAAGCCAATTCTGGATCCACAAAGCAACGTCTCCTGTATCCCATGCCTCCTTACTTTCTGAATGAGCCTTGCATGGGGAACCTTATCAAATGCCTTATTGATGGATACCCTACATCCACTGCTCTACCTTCATCATTGTGTTTTGTTACATCCTCAAATAATTCAATTAGGCTCGTAGGCACAAACCTTGACAAAGCCATGCTGACTATCCCTGATCAGATCATGCCTCTCTAAATGCTCATAAATCTTGCCTCTCAGGATTTTCTCCAACAACTTGCCAACCTCTGAAGTAAGACCCACAGATCTAGATTTCTCCTGGGTTATCTCCGCTCCCTTTCTTGAATAAGGGAACAATATTTGCAACCCTCCAGTCCTCTGGTACTTAAGATCATAAGTAGGCCATTCAGTCTATCAAGTCTGCTCCGCCATTCAATCAAGGGCTGATCCAATTCTTCCAGTCATACCCATTCCCCTGCCTTCTCCCCATACCCTTTGATACCCCGGCTAATCATGAACCTATCTCTCTCTGCCTTAAATACACCTAATGACTGGGCCTCCACAGTCGCTCATGACAACAAATTCCACAAATTTCCCACGCTCTGACTAAAGTAATTTCTCTCCATCTCTGTTCTAAATGGACGTCCTTCAATTCTGAAGCTGTGTCCTCTTGTCCTAGACTCCCCTACCATGGGAAATAACTTTGCCATATCTAATCTGTTCAGGCCTTTCAACATTCAGAATGTTTCTATGAGATCACCCCTCATTCTCCTGAACTCCAGGGAATACAGCCCAAGAGTTGCCAGATGTTCCTCATAAGGTAACCCTTTAATTCCTGGAATCATTCTCGTGAATCTTCTCTGAACCCTCTCCAATGTCAGTATATCCTTTCTAAAATAAGGGGCCCAAACCTGCACACAATGCTCCAAGTGTGGTCTTATGAATGACTTGCAGAGCCTCAACATCATATCCTGCTCTTACATTCTATACCTCTAGAAATGAATGCCAACATTGCATTCGCTTTCTTCACCACCGACTCAACCTGGAGGTTAACCTTTAGGGTATCCTGCACAAGGATTCCCAAGTCTCTTTGCATCTCTGCATTTTGAAATGTCTCCCCATCTAAATAATAGTCTTCCCGTTTATTTCTTCCACCAAAGTGTATGACCATACACTTTCCAACATTGTATTTCATTTGCCACTTCTTTGCCCATTCCCCTAAGCTATCGAAGTCTCTCTGTTTCCACAACACTACCCACTCCTCCACCTATCTTTGTATCATCAGCAAACTTAGCCATAAATCCATTAATCTCACAGTCCAAATCATTGACATACATCGTGAAAAGCAGTGGCCCCAGCACCGACCCCTGTGGAACTCCACTGGTAACTGGCAGCCAGCCACAATAGGATCCCTTTATTCCCACTCTTTGTTTTCTGCCAATCAGCCAATGCTCCACCCATGCTAGTAACTTCCCTATAAATCCGTAGGCCCTTATCTTGCTAAGCAGCCTCATGTGCGGCACCTTGTCAAAGGCCTTCTGAAAATCCAAGTACACCACATCTACTGCATCTCCTTTGTTCACCCTGCTTGTAATTTCCTGAAAGAATTGCAGTAAGTTAGTCAGGCAGGATTTTCCTTTCAGGAAACCATGCTGGCTTTGGCCTATCCTATCACGTGCCTCCAGGTACTCTGTAATCTCATCCCTAACAATCAATTCCAATATTTTCCCAACCACTGAAGTCAAGCTAACATGTCTATAGTTTCCTTTCTGCTGTCTCCCACCCTTCTTAAATAGCGGAGTAACATCTGCAATTTTCCAGTCATCTGGTACAATGCCAGAATCTATCGATTCTTGAAAGATCATTGTTAGTACCTTTGCAATCTCTCCAGCTACTCCTTTCAGAACCCAATGGTGCATTCCATCAGGTCCAGGAGATTTATCCACCCTCAGACCATTTAGCTTCCTGAGCACCTTCTCAGTCGTAACTTTCACTGCACTTATTTCACTTCCCTGACACTCCTGAATGTCCAGTATACTGCGGATGTCTTCAACTGTGAAGACGGACACAAAATACGCATTCAGTTCCTCTGTCATCTCTGCGTCTCTCATTACAATATCTCCAGCGTCATTTTCTATTGGTCCTATATCTACCCTCAACTCTCTTTTACCCTTTATATACTTAAAAAAGCATTTAGTGTCTTCTTTGATATTAGTCACAGCTTCGCTCCTTACTTCTCTCAACCCTATTGATGATGCAAAGATCATCACCGAGACTCAGTAATCTCCTCCCTCCCTTCCCACAGAAGTCTGGGGTATATCTTGTCTGGTCCCGGTGACTTATCTAACTTTTCAAAAGATGTAAATAATGTTGAAAGAGTAAAGAGAAAACTTACAAGAGGACCTGAGTGATAAAGAAAGATTAAATGAGTTAGGACTTCACCCTTTGTAACATAGAATATTCAGAGGAGATTTGATAGAGGTATACAAAATTATGAGGGCTATAGATAGGGTAAATGCAAACAGGATATTTCCACTGAGGGTGGGTGGGACTACAACTCTAGGTCATAGGTTAAAGTTAAGGATGAAAAGTGAAATGTTTAAGGGGAACATAATGGGAAATTTCTTCACTCAGAGAGCCATGAGAGTATGGAACAAGCTGTCAGTGCAAGTATGCATGCAGGTTCATTGTCAACATTTAACAGAAGTTTGGATAGGTAGATGAATGGTAGAGGTATGGAGGGCTATGATCCAGGTGCAGGTTTATGGGAGTAGGCAGTTTAAATGGTTCAGCACAGACTAGAGGGGCTGAAGGCCTGTTTCTGTGCTGAATTTTTCTATTACTCAATGAATCTATAACAACTCACAAGAGGGTTTCCAAATCTGTCACAAAACACAGGGGATAGAATTTTTTGGCTGGTTGGACTAGAGAGATTCTCTTCCCAGTTTGGTTCAAAGGTCCAGTGGTCGGCAAAGTGTCAAGCAGATAGTTTCTCTGGTCTCAGAGATGGCACCAAAGTGTCACGGAGGTAGTAGAACCGGAATTGGAGCTGTCCGTATTGAGAGTTAATTTATAATACTATGCATATTGTATGTAGTGTACTTTCCAATACACATATTTACAGCACTTTTTCTGCCTGGTTTCAGATTTTCAACATCGGCAATGTTCCACTTTCAGATTTTTCAATGAAGCTGAATCTGGAAATTCACTGGGGTCAATAAAATGTCAGTAATCTGGCATCTGATTGTTTGGAAATTCTGATAGTCCACCAGCTGACTCACTCAGTGGTCCGGAGTCCAGAATGCAAACGACGTGGCATCCTGAACACAAGCCGGGCCAGGGCCCAACTCTGGGACACCAGGTGCCAGGAACGTAGCAGCATTGTAGCTAGAGCTCCCTTTAGTCACTGGCAACATATGAAAAATTTAATGAAAGTGTGCTGGGTATTAATTAAGTGTAACATTTAATAGTTGGAGAATCTGCAAGTCCAGCATTGTCGAAGTCTCCAGGATGCCTGATTATTGGGATGATACTGTAGCTTGGCTTTGGAAATGATGACAGATGAAGGTGAACAGCCAATGACATGTGGTTTCTGATACCTGTGAGGTTATGTCATTACTGGTACCTTTGGAAATGATGACAGTAGAAGATACCCATAAAGTCATGAGATGCATTCATTGGTCTGTGCAGCAATATCAGTGGGGCTGCATGGTAGAGAAGTGGTTAGCGTATGATCTTTCCATGATGGTGTGGGGTTCCTCCAGGTGAAACCATAGAAACCATAGAAAAACTACAGCACAGAAACAGGCCGTTTGGCCCTTCTTGGCTGTGCCGAACTATTTTCTGCCTAGTCCCACTGACCTACACACGGACCATATCCCTCCATACACCTCCCATCCATGTATCTGTCCAATTTATTCTTAAATGTTAAAAAAGAACCCGCATTTACCACCTCGTCTGGCAGCTCATTCCATACTCCCACCACCCTCTGTGTGAAGAAGCCCCCACTAATGTTCCCTTTAAACTTTTCTCCCCTCACCCTTAACCCATGTCCTCTGGTTTTTTTCTCCCCTTGCCTCAGTGGAAAAAGCCTGCTTGCATTCACTCTATCTATACACATCATAATTTTAAATACCTCTATCAAATCTCCCCTCATTCTTCTACGCTCCAGGGAATAAAATCCTAACCTATTCAACCTTTCTCTGTAACTGAGTTTCTCAAGTCCCGGCAACATCCTTGTAAACCTTATCTGCACTCTTTCAACCTTATTAATATCCTTCCTGTAATTTGGTGACCAAAACTGAACACAATACTCCAGATTCGGCCTCACCAATGCCTTATACAACCTTATCATAACATTCCAGCTCTTATACTCAGTACTTTGATTAATAAAGGCCAATGTATTAAAAGTTCTCTTTACGACCCCATCTACCTGTGATGCCACTTTTAGGGAATTTTGTATCTGTATTCCCAGATCCCTCTGTTCTACTGCACTCCTCAATGCCTTATCATTAACCCTGTATGTTCTACCTTGGATTGTCCTTCCAACATGCAATACCTCACACTTGTTTGTATTAAACTCCATCTGCCATTTTTCAGCCCATTTTTCCAGCTGGTCCAAGTCCCTCTACAGGCTCTGAAAACCTTCCTCACTGTCCACTACACCTCCAATCTTTGTATCATCAGTAAATTTGCTGATCCAATTTACCACATTATCATCCAGATCATTGATATAGACGACAAATAACAATGGACCCAGCACTGATCCCTGTGGCACACCACTTGTCACAGGCCTCCACTCTGAGAAGTAATTCTCTACTACCACTCTTTGGCTTCTTCCATTGAGCCAATGTCTAATCCAATTTACCACCTCTTCATGTATACCTAGCGACTGGATTTTCCTACCTAACCTCCCATGTGGGACCTTGCCAAAGGCCTTACTGAAGTCCATGTATACAACATCCAGTGCCTTCCCTTCATCCACTTTCCTGGTAACCTCCTCGAAAAACTCCAATAGATTGGTCAAACATGACCTACCGCGCACAAAGTCATGTTGACTCTCCCTAATAAGTCCCTGTCTATCCAAATGCTTGTAGATTCTGTCTCTTAGTACTCCCTCTAATAACTTACCCACTACCGATGTCAAATTTACCGGCCTATAATTTCCCGGATTACTTTTCGATCCTTTTTTAAACAACGGAACAACATGAGCTACTCTCCAATCCTCCGGCACCTCACCCGTAGACACCGACATTTTAAATATATCTGCCAGGGCCCCTGCAATTTCAACACTAGTCTCCTTCAAGGTCCAAAGCAATACCCTGTCAGGTCCTGGGGATTTATCCACTTTAATTTGCCTCAAGGTAGCAAGCACCTCCTCCTTTTCAATCTGTACAGTTTCCATGATCTCACTACTTGTTTCCCTTAATTCCATAGACTTAACGCTAGTTTCCTTGGTAAATACAGACACAAAAAACCCATTTAAGATCTCCCCCATTTCTTTTGATTCCGCACATAGCCGACCACTCTGATCTTCAAGAGGACCAATTTTATCCCTTACAATCCTTTTGCTCTTAATATACCTGTAAAAGCTCTTTGGATTATATTTCACTTTGACGGCCAAGGCAACCTCATGTCTTCTTTTAGCTCTCCTGATTTCTTTCTTAAGTATTTTCTTGCACTTTTTATGCTCCTCAAGCACCTTATTTACTCCCTGTTTCCTATACATGTCATACAACTCTCTCTTCTTCTTTATCAGAGTTACAATATCCCTCGAGAACCAAGGTTCCTTATTCCTATTCACTTTGCCTTTAATCCTGACAGGAGCATACAAGCTCCAGTTTCCTCCTGTTATGTTTGTTCTTTAACAAAGACAAACTTTGTGTTGGCTTTAAATGCCAGGACATTTATTCACAAACATAGCTTCAGCTCGACACCAGCACGTGCAGCCACTTCATCAAGATCATTCGCAGTTCATAGCGAACCGCCTGTGTTACACATTGGGAAATGAAGTTCTTTATTACGTACGCACACATAATAACACAGCTTGCCCCTTTAAAGAAAAACTAAACACAATACTATGTTCTCAAAAACTCCAAACAATAATGCTTTGCAGCAAAGATATTTATCTTCAATTGTAGTGAGAAAATACAGTCCCTTATTCACTCAGTAACTCTCAGTCAATCTCTGGGGTGGTTGGATTATCCTTTTTGGTCTGCTATTTGTCCCCACAGATGTATTGCTTTCACTTGCTGTGTTAACATTAGTGTCTTTCTAAGAACTCTGATTAATGAGTTAATTTTTCTCATCTGTCGGTCCCTTTGGTGTACTGACAGGTGATATGTCACAGCTATGAATTGAAGCATGTTGTTGTAGATTTATGCAGTTCCTTCTCAGTGGTGTCCTTGCTCCATCTGAATCTGGTAGGAATGTGGAGCAACTTCCTTTTGCACATATCCTTGCATGAACCATGTGCTGGAATTGTGATCTCGCATTTGTACTTGATCTCCAGGCTTCAGGACTGATAGGCTTTTCAGAATCTTGTCCTGATATTGTTTGTTTTTCTTTCCCTTTCTCCTTGGCCAATTTGACCTTGTGTGGTCCCTTAGATGTCAACAGGTTTTCATGAACTGAAAGGTTAGTGTGTATGTGTCAACCTATCAGCTTCTGGGCTGGTGAAAGGCCATTCTGCAGTGGTGCAGTTCTGTAAATCATCAGACTTTTGTGGAAGTCCTCTCATCCATATTGCACTTTCTTCATGAGGCCCTTCACTATCTTGACCGAAATCTCTGTTAGGTCACTAGATTTTGGCTTGAAATTATATGTTGAAATACCTAATCATTGGGAAATGCCTCAAACTCGCAGCTCAAAAATTGTAGACCATTATCTGATGCCATCTCACATGGAACTCCATGCCTCACAAACACAGCTTTCAGGAAGCTGATGACAGCTTTCGTGGATTTTGATTACAGAGTTGCAGCTTCAGGATAACTTGAAAAGTAGTCTGTCACAACAATATGACTCCCCCCATTACATTCAAATAAATCCACTCCAACCTTGAAGTACGGTCAGTCTAGTACAGGATATGGTGTAAATAGTTCTGCCTGCTACTTTGGTCAGTAGGTAACACATATTTCACATGAAGCAGTGGGCTGGATGATGGCTTGGTTCATTCTTAGACAGTATATCAATTCATGAGCTCTTCGTTTACATTTTTCCTCAGCAAGATACTTTTCATGTATCTTCTGGAGCATTTCCTAGTGTAGTGACGCTGGAATTACAAATTTGTTCTCTTTGAAGACCATGCCTTCCACTACTGACAGTTCAGCTCAGCATGCCCAATAATTCCGAATACACGTTGACCAGTCATTCTTAGCTCTCAGTCTGCATGGTTTCCTCAAGGGAAAATCTTGCCTGACAAATCTGATGGAATTCTTTGAAGAAATAACAAACAGGATAGACAAAAGAGAATTGGTTGATGTTGTGTACTTGGATTTTCAGAAGGCCTTTGACAAGGTGTCACACATGATGCTGCTTAATAAACTACAAGGCCATGGCATTACAGGAAAGATTCTAGCGTGGAAAGAGGAATGGCTGATCAGCAAAGAGTGGGGCTAAAAGGAATCTTTTCTGGTTGGCCTCCAGTGACTAATGGTGTTTCACAGGGGTCCATGTTGGAACTGGTTCTTTTTATGTTATATGTCAATGATTTGGATGAGAGAAATGATGACTTTGTTGCAAAGTTATCAGACGATATGAAGATAGGTGGATGGACATATAGTTTTGAGGAGGTTGAGAGGCTATAAAAGTACTTAGACAGATTAGGAGAATGGGCAAAGAAATGGTAGATGAAATACATTATTGGGAAGTGCATGGTCATGCAATTTGGTAGAAGAAATGAAAAGGTTGACTATTTTCTAAATGGAGAGAAAGTACAAAAAACTGAGCACAAAGGGAATTGGGAGTCCTTGTGCAGGATTCCTTAAAGGTTAATTTGCAAGTTGAGTCTGTGGTGAGGAAGGCAAGTGTGATTTACTATGCATTTCAAAAGGACTAGAATATAAAAGCAAACATGTAATATTGAGGCTTTATAAAGCTCTGGTGAGTCTTCATTGGAGTAATATGAGCAGCTTTGGGCCCTTTATCATAGAAAGGATGTGCTGAAAATGGAGAGAGTTCAAAGGAGGTTCACGAAAATTATTCCAGGATTGAATGGCATATGAAGAGCCTTTGATATTTCTGAGTCTGTATTCACTAGAATTCAGAAGAACAAGGGGTGACCTCATTGAAACCTATCAATTGGTGAAAGGTCTTCATAGAGCATATGTAGAGAAGATGTTTCCTGTGGTGGAAGTCTAAGACCAGAGGATAGTCTCAAAATAGAAGGGCATCCTTTTAGAATGGAGGTGAGGAAGAATTTCTTTAGCCAGAGACTGGTGAATCTGTGGAATTCATTGTTATGGGCAGCTGTGGAGGCCAAGTCTTTATGTATATTTAAGATAGATACTTGATTGGTCTGGACATGAAGGGATACGGGGAGAAGGCGGGCGATCGGGGCTGAGAGGAAAATTGGATCAGCCATGATAAAATGGGGAAGCAGACTCAATGGGCCAATTGGCCTAATTCTGGTCCTATATCTTATGGTCTTATGGTTTTAGTTGCTGGCCTTCTTTTCTGTATTGTGTCTTTGAGTACTTTCATTGTCTCATCTGTCCATGCTGCTGTCCTTATCTTTTCTGTTCTATTGAGAGATACTGGAATGGAGGTGACAATCATGTCAACTTTGGCCTGTATATCAGCATTTATTCCTTGGTCACTCTTTACTTTCTTTTTGACTGTTCAAGCCAATGCATCAGCGGCAAACATATATTTTTCCAGTGTGTAGATCATCTTCACGTCATATTTCTGCAGCCTTATCAATATACATTGTATCCTCATGAAACAGTCATTCAGTGGTTTCAACACAATTGAGATCAATGGTTTATGATGCGTCTCCACTTGAAAAGCTTGTCCATAAACGTATTGATGGAACCTTTCGCATGCATGTGTGCTGATGAGAAGCTCTTTCTCTACCTGTGCATAGTTGGCTTCCGCACTTGTTCCGCCTTTGACGCATAGGCCACAGGTTGCCATATATCATCATGTTGTTGCAGCAGTATTTCTGCAAGGCTGTACCGGGATGCATTTGCCGAGATCCTAGTAGACCTTTCCAGAGCATAAAACCTCCTCAGTTAGGATCCTTTTCAGTCTCCGGAAACACTCCTCTTGCTTGTTAGACCAAATCCACTCATTTCTCTGCTCAAGTAGAGACCTAAGAGGTGCTGACACAGTAAGCAGCTGAGATTTAACTCAGCCAGGTAAGTAACCATCCCTAGGAAACATTTCACCTCCTCTTTGTTTTGGGGCCCCACCATGTTCTCAATGGCCGATGATATTCTTGGGAAAAATTCACTCCCTCTTCCAATATGACATCTCTTTATGAAAGTCAGTGTCTTAACACCAAACTCACAATTCTCTTTATTTAATATCAAATTAACATCCCATGTTATGTTCAGCACCTGTCTCATGTGCCCTGGAAGATCATGTGGATGGTTTTATGATAGACTCCTGGTGCGGACAGAATCCCATATGATAACTGAAGAAAGCAATATTTTTCCTCGGTGTGTTAGAAGTACACAGTCTTGAACTTGCCTCATTAAGCTTCATCTGCCAAAACCCAACTGATGCATCGAGTTTGCTAAACCTCTTGGCACCTGAAAAGTAGGACTTGATTTCCTCTTGTGTTGGCAATTTAAAATGCTCTCTCTTGATGGCTTTATTGAGATCTCTTGGGTCCAGACAAATCCACAATGCTCCAATTTTCTTTTGTACAATGATCAGCTTACCCAGTCTGTTGGTTCTTCAATTTTCTGCATGACATTTATCCGTTTCATGCATGTTAGTTCTCATTTGAATTTGTTTCGAATTGCAAACGGAACGTTCCTGCATGCTTGGACAACAGGAGCCGCTCATCTATATGAATTTTGCATACACCATGTAAGCATCTCAGCCCCCCTTCAAAGACATCTGTATACTCTTTCAAAAGTGAAATATGGTTATCTTTGGCCTGTGTTATCTTGACTCACTCTGCCCTCACATCTGTGTTCATCCCTTTGCACTTAAAATAGCACCTTTTGTGACAATTGAATGACCCAGAGGACTTTATAACAGTTAGATACTTTCTGAAGGAAACTTTCTGATGTGCAGTCAGATTGCAAAAACTCCAATTTGCAAGCACCAGCAGTCTAGAGAGAAAAAAAGCAACCATATGATAATGACATGTGAATATTGATTAGGGAATATATATTAGCAGAGCCACTGAAGTTAATTCCACTGTATTGTTAATACCATAGGCTCATTAATATGCTGTTGAGAGGACAGACAGGTTTAAAGTTTCATCTGAAAGGCAGACTCTGACCACTGAATTTGAGCAGAACCCTGGATTATATGTTTACTTCTCTGGAATGAGATTTGGACACACACCTTTCTAACTCAGATGAATATCATTCAGCTATGACTGACATTGTTTCAATAGGTACATTCAATGTCAGAGAAATTTACACAATATACATCGTGAAATTCTTTTTCTTCACAACATCCATGAAAAGAGAAATTCCCCAAAGAATGAATGACAGTTAAACCCCAAAGTCCCCCCAGGCTCCCCCCTCCCACGCACAAGCAGTGGCAAAGCAGAAACCACCCCACATCCCCACCAACAAAAAAGCATCAGCACCCTCCACCCCTCCACCGAGCACTCAAGTGTTCAGCAAGCACTGATAAACACATAGACTTGCAGTACCCCAAAAACTACTCATTCACCCCGTAATTCGACATACCACAGGCTCTCTCTCTCCCTAATAGGAGAAAAAGAGATGTTCCTGTTTCACAGCGAGAGGGGAGACATAACAAACAACTCGCTGATTTACGATGTTAAAAGTCCCGATGTTCTATGTTCTCTCACGACGCTTCAGTCAGGGGCACCAGCCTGGAATCAACTCGTCTCCAGAGCTACGAAAATCTGGAACTCTGAAGGCGTGCTCGCCTTCCAAGCTGTGTTCTTGGGATATCAAAAAGCGTCCAGTCGTGAGGCCCTGAGAGCGGTCCCATTCTCGCAAGGAACTAAAGTCAGGTCGAAACTTCAGGTCGAAAGAACCTTGAAAAGGTAAAAAAGATATCAAAGATAGAAATAAAGCTGTTTCCAAAGAAGCAAGCAAAGGAGTCGCGGTTTAGCGTCATCTTGACGTTGCTCCACCGTCTAGGTCATGGGCAGGTTCTGCGCACTAAATCAGGTACACCAATTGAAATTTTGACTTTGCAAGGGGATGGTGATGAAGTCTTCATTTTTATTACAATTAGCTTCACTGAATTTAAAAATTAGGATTAGTATCAAATTAGTTGTCACTTTGGAGTCTCAAGGGTTTATGCTAATGCACAAATTATTCCCTTTATTCTATGGTCCACTCTCTTCTCTTATTGCATTCCTTCTTCTTCATTCCCTAACGCTTCCACCTATCATCTCCTAGTTTCTCACATCATTCCCGTCCTCCAACCCCCAACCTTCCCCTCTCCTGGTTTCACCTATCATCTGTCAGCTTGTGCTCCTCCTGCTCCCCCCCTTTATTGTGGCTTCTTCTACACCCCCCCCCTTTCCAGTCTCCATGAAGGGTCTTGGCCTGAAACATCAATTGTTTAATTCCTTCCATAGATGCTGCCTGACCTGCTGAGTTCCTCCAGCATTTTCTGAGTGCTGTACAAATTTATACCCCTCTATTGTAGACTTGGACTTGATATGAAAATGCAAGTTAATGATATTTTAACTAAAGCAAAAGTCCAAACTCAGCCCGTTTCTTCCCATCCATCTATTTTTGTCTCTGATAAAGGCAACATCACAGAGGAGTGTATTGACCGGCTGCATCACAGCCTTGAATGAAAAATCCTACAAAATCCTACAAAAAGTTCTTAATACAGCTCACACACAAAATGCTGGTGGAACGCAGCAGGCCAGACAGCATCCACAGGAAGAAGCACAGTCGACTTTTCGGGCCGAGACCCTTCATCAGGACTAACTGAAAGAAGAGATAGTAAGAGATAAATATATTAAGCAAGATGAGGAGAAGATTTTGACGTGAGTGTTTACAAGTTTCCTGATAGCATTGCTACAGGTTCAATGGAACTTTTGGAAAGGACATTTTGAAAAGCATGGGCTGATCAGGGATTTTCAGCCTTGCTTTCTGCAGGAGGAGATAGTTATGATGATTATTGAAGACAAGGCATAGAGTTGGTCACTTGGCTGGGTCCTGCATAGTAGGCTGGTCCAGAAAGGTAAGGCACGTTGAATTATCCGGAATTCCACAGACTATGGACCAACCTTCAAGGATTCTACAATTCATATGCTCAGTATTATCTATGTATCTACTGTATTGATCTATCGATCTATCAATCTATTTATTTATTATTTTATTTGCACAGTTTGCCTTCTTTTGTATATTGGTTGCTAGTCAGTATTTAGTTGTCTGTAGTTTTTCATTAATTCCATTGTATTTCTTTGTTCTACTGTGAGAAAATGAATTTCAAAGTAACATATGGTGACATATACATCCTTTGAAAGTAAGTTTACTTTGAACTTTGAACTTTAAATTTGGTGATAGAAGGTATTGGTATTGGTAGTCATATTGATTTATTACCATGATGTCACATGTACCAAGATACAGTGAAAAGCTTGTCTTGCATATTGTTTATACAGATCAAAGCATTACGCAGGGCATTGAGATAGAACAAGGTAAAACAATAACAAAGCAGAATAAAATGTAAAAGCTACAGGGAATGTGTAGTGTGGGTAAGCAGTGAAGTGCGAGATATAACAAGGTAGATTGTGGGGTCTTTAAGTCCATATTATCACAAAAATGGTCCATTCAAGAGTTTGACAACAATGGGATAGAAGTTATCCTTGAGCCTGGTTGTACATGCTTTCAGGTTTTTTGCAAATTCTGCCTGATGGGAGAGGGGAGAAGAGAGGATGTCTGGGATGGGTGAAGTCTCAGCTCAAAATGTTGACTATTTATTCCCCTCCATAGATGCTACTTGACTTGCTGAGTACCTCCAGCACGTTGTGTTGTTTTTGGTTATGCTGGCAATGAGAAGTATAGACAAAATCTATACAGGAGAAGCTGGTTTCTGTGATGTGCTGAGCTGAGTCAAAAACTCTGCAGTTTCTTGTAGTCACATGCAGAGTATTGAATGTTGGTGTAAAGCAGAAGATGTTGGGGGGAATTGTTTTTATGATTGAAAGTTTATGATTAGTGATGTAATACTGAGATCAGTGCTGGGCCCCTGGTTATGATGAGTATCAGTGACTTGGATGGGAATATAAGAATGAACTGTACATTTGTGGGTGGCGTGAATGTCGACAGCTTTGTGGATAATGTGCAAGATTGTTTAAGGCTCCAGAAGGATACAGTTCAGAAGTAAATATGGACAGAGTATTAGCAAATGAAATTTAATACCAATCATTTTTGCTGCATTTTAAAAAGTTTTATAGGAGTTGAAACAGTAAATGGAAGGACACTAAGGAATGTTAATGAACAGAAACAATTTGGAGCTTAAATGCATAATTAACTGAAATTAGGAAAAACAGGCAGATATGTGGCAAATAAGGGATATGGTGCCCTGAAAAAGGGTCTCAGTCTGAAACGCGATTATTTATTCATTTCCATAGGTGCTGCCTGACCTGCTGAGTTCCCCAAGCATTTTGTGTGTGTTGCATATAATATGCTTGTCTTCATATGCTGAGCATATAATATAAATGTTTGGACATTATAGAACATAGACAACTACAGCTCATGAACAATGACTTGGGCCCAAATTAATGAAGCTAATGAAGCTTAATTAAACTAATCCCTTCTGTCTGCACCTGGTCTGTATCTCTCGTAGGACGAACTCTCTATCTCCATAAGCAAAAAGATTTAAGGATTGAGAAGAATACAGGGAAAGAAACAAGGTGAATTGCTAACAGAAGAAAAGAAACAGAAAAAGAAATAAAGTGAAGGAAAAGATGGTTGAGCTACCTTTTCAGGAACATGCCAAGCATAATTTTTAAACTGAAATCTGAAAGAAGACGGAGAAAATTTAGATTCATTCACAGCACTCATATGGGATGTGGCACTCCACCATTCAACTGTAGAGGGATGAACTATCTTTGATTTGTTTTATCTGAGGTTCTTTTCCATTCTTTAGCTGTTAAATCTTTACAAGCTCAAAATAAAACAAAATATGTAAAAGATACATGAGGGGTTCATCAGCATTTGGGAAAAAAAGGACTATTAGTTTGAGAGTTTGAGTGGAGGCCCATCATCTGAACCACTAGATCCAAACCATGAGTTTACTTGCTCAAGTCAGCTGTATAGAACCAATGTCTTTTCAGTTCTTTCAGATTACCTTAATTCAATCACTATCTACGGTTTATTTCTTCTGCTCCTTTTGAACTTAAACTAAAATTGTTTTGAAGTACCTTATTTCTTAAATATGTTCAACCGATTATGTTTAGCAAACTTGACTGAAATGTATGCATTATTTTGTGGTTTACATTGTTTACCTGCTTAGGGTCTCTAACTTGTGTGACCTTTACAGTAAGGAGGAGTTATCACAGCCATCTGTCTGAAATTGAGTGTTTTTTTCTGTTCAGTCAGAAGGTGGCGCTCTGGGCCATAGGCATGTAGCTTGTTGAGGCAGGAGCTCTGCATCTTTCAAATGTCTTCAACAGCAATTCCCAAAACTCTCCAATGCCTAACACATAGAAGAAAGGCCAAGAATAGCACCTGCACGTTTGCCTCTAAGTCACACTTTACCCTGATTTAGAAATATATTCTTCCACCATTGTCAAATCTAAATCCTGGTGTCCCCTAACCAACACTGTTTCAGTTGTTCAGGAAGGTAACTCATTATTACCTTATCAGGAACTACGAGCAACTCCAGAGGTTGTTACTATAATGTTGAGTCCTGGCAACCTACCTGTTATTCTGACAACAAATTCTGCTCTGTGATTTCTTCCTTGTTTACCAAGTGTCTGTATGTGCTTTTGCTTTGCTTGTGGATTTAGTGAAGTTAAAAAAAAATTGGCTTTAAATGAGTAGTTACTTCTCTCTCTTTACTGACTTTGCATTACATCAGCTTCAAATTGAAATCGAGCTTTGACTCCTGTCACAACTTTGGAAAAATTGAACCACCTCACCCAATCCAGAATATTAGCTGCAGAGCCAACAGATGACTCCAGGAATACACAGAGGGAATAAGTATTAAAGTCATATGGCACAGATACAGGCCCTCTGCTCACCATCAATCACCCATCTACTTTAGCCTCATTTTTTACACGTTCTGTTCACATTCTCATCGACTCCACCAGATTCTACCATCTACCTACACACTGAAGACAATTTACAATGCCCAGTTGACCTACCACACAGTCACAGAGAGAAGAGACAAAAAACACTGAAGGTCAGAGTTGACCCAGGGTGTCTGTGAGGCAGTGACTCAAACTGCCATACTGACCCAGGAAGTGTAAGATGCATGTGACTCGGCTACCTGGACATTGTACATTTATGAAAATATATGGCATGCAATAGGATAAAGTGAGTTTTATTTCCAATTTTCTCCCGAGAAAAAAAAAGAAAATGTAAAGGATACAATGGAACATGCAACACTGAAAAAAGTAAAAGGCAACAATAAATCATTTGGTGAATTTATTCCCTTCAAATACAAAATAGTGGCCGAGTTGGGAATTTCAGAACCTTCTTTCTGATGCTCCAAGCACCCAATATCTAAGGGTCCATGTGCAAGACAGTAACACCTAAAAATGGTTAGTTATTGTAACAAAAGATTTGGGAACAGGGCATATTGCTAAAAATGTTAAGGTTATGTGATTTAACTGGGTACAGTCATGAAAGTTCCATGAGATGAATTTATTTTGGTTTGAATAATATTGAGTTATTAGGCCAAATAGATAGAGACAAAGGAATTTATATTAGAAAATGAAAACTATTACTGTAAATCCAGAAAATTGAAATGGATTGGATATTTTACAGCTTATTAACTTGAAGACAGGTATTCAGCCATGTCTTCATTAGAAATATTCCAGAAAACCATGAGGGGCATTGATAAGGTGAATGATCACAATCTTTACTCTGGAGTAGGGGAGTCCAAAACTAGCAGGCATAGGTTTAAAGTGAGAGGAAAAGTCTTTTGAAGAGATTTTTTTCACAGAGGGTAGTGCGGCTATGGAAAGAGCTGCCGGAGGAAGTGGTAGAGGTGGGCATAATCGTGGCATTTATAAGGGAGTTGAAAAGGTGCATGAGAGGATAATACGTTGGAATTCAGAAGGATGCAGGGAATCTCACTGAACCGCTTCAAATGTTGAAAGTACTAGACAGAACAGATGTGGAAAGGATGTTTCCCATGGTGGGGGAGTTTAGGACAAGAGGGCACAGCCTCAGGATAGAGGGGTGTCCATTTAAAATAGAGATGTGGAGAAATTTCTTCAGTCAGAGGGTGGGATATTTGTGGCATTTGTCATTTTTGTGGAGGCCAGGTCATTGGGTGTATTTAAGGCAGAGCTTCATAGGTTCTTGATTGGACACAACATCAAAGGTTACAGGCTGGGGAATGGGATAGAGGAGGGGAATCAAGGATCAGCCATGATTGGATGGAGAAGCAGACTCGATATGTCAAATGGCCTAATTCTGTTCCTATGCCTTATAGTCTTATGATTTTATGGAAAGTATTTGAGGGATCCGGGCCAAATGCAGACAAATACTGTAATTCAGGTACACACAAGGTGCTCCAACAGCACAGAAAAACACTGAAGGAATTCAACCAAACAGGCAGTGTCTATGGAGAATGAACAGTTGATGTTTTGGGCTGAGATCCTTCATCAGGACCGGAAAGGAAG
Source organism: Mobula hypostoma (assembly GCF_963921235.1). Lineage (NCBI taxonomy): Eukaryota > Metazoa > Chordata > Chondrichthyes > Myliobatiformes > Myliobatidae > Mobula > Mobula hypostoma. The sequence continues at coordinate 40,290,768 of NC_086122.1, read as the reverse complement.
GTTACAGAAGTCAGAAAAAGTTGTTGGGGGGGGGGTGGGAGGAGAAAGGAGTACAAATATCAAGTGATAGGTGAGATCAGGTAAGGGGGAAGGTGAATGGGCAGGCATAGTTGTACTAAAAGGCTTACTTCCATGCTGAATGTATGATTCTGAGGAGGGAAGAGGTGTCAAATGTTAGTCCCTCTGGATAGAGAATGACTTGCTTCCACTCGTTTTGAGTGTTGTGAAGTGATTGATGAAGACAATTTGGGAACACTTCCAAAGACCGGGTAGGGGATGGCCCTGTCTATTTGCCCCTTCTACAAAGTTTCTGTGGGCAAATTTCCCTCGGGATCAATAAAGTATGACGATAACTCTGAAAAAAAATTGGCTGGACTCGTTACATCTGCCACATTGTTATTGATTCTTGCCTTCCATTTCAGGTGAAAAGCACTATTATTGTTTTTAAGGGGATATATTAAATCTGGTCAAATGGAGACTAAAATCCAGGGAGGTGACAGAGGAAGGTGGCGGCCGGAGGCAGGAGCCCGGAGCCCGGCGCCCGGCGGAACGCGCGGAATGTTCCATGACGTAGCGCGGATCGGAAGCGCCAGAGGCGGATCACTGAGACACTGGAAGAGAAAGCGGAGCTGCCGCGCCTCCTGACTGACAGTTCAGCCTACCAATGGCGAGGCAGCAGCGGCCAGCGCTCGGTTCCGATAGGCGGGACGGCGCGGAATGTTATCTATCTGTTTTCAATGTTGCCCTTTGCGAGGTGGCGAAGTGTTTGTTGTGCCGCTGTGCAGTGGGCTGGAATGTGGTTGTGTTTTTGTGCTTCGTGCACTCTTCAAACAATTTGAATAACGGCAGCATTAATACCAATAGCATGTTCAAAGAACAGTTGCATTTTGTTGTTTTGCAGTGTATTATTTGCATTAAATTTCCTACCACTGATTACGCCCCTCCCCCTCCCACTCCCAAGAGATTTTCAAATGTGCAGGTCATCAAGAAGAGGGAGGTTCGAGTATACAGGAAGTGTCAGGTAAGCGTGATAATCCAATTATCGCATCCTGAATCATATACATTTATAAATGGAAACCGTCGTAATGTTATTGTGAATTTGGTTGTTCGACGGTGCATATTAATGTGCTGCATGCAATGAATATGTTACTTTGTAAATTACATCCATCGGAAAACATTAAGGTTTATTTTTGTACTTTATGTATTGTAGACGCGTGGAGTTGTAACATTTCCATGGAAATCCTGCTAAGGCAAATGCGTGCAATATTCCTTTATTCAGCGTATTGTTTATAGCTTAGTGGTATAGCTTAGATTAGCATTGTACATTTTTACATTTTGGAGCAGCCCACAAGATGGTCTGATTTTCTTCCTGGTACTAGTGTGGGATATCTTTATAGGCTCATGTATATCTTTGCCAAAACTGGCAACAACATAGATTTCAAAGTTGCTGGTGAACGCAGCAGGCCAGGCAGCATCTCTAGGAAGAGGTACAGTCGACGTTTCGGGCCGAGACCCTTAGGTGTTCACCAAGCAACTTTGATGTGTGTTGCTTGAATTTCCAGCATCTGCAGAATTTCTGTTGATAACAACATAGATTTGATAGTTTTATAGAAAGTTGCAGTGTAGGGTCTAAAATACAGCCAAAATGCATTTTTTTTAAGCAGGGTCTAGTTGAGTAGCACTTTTATTTACTTAGAGATACAGCCCAACAAGTCATGATTCTCAGCAACCCACCTATTTAACACTAGCCTAATTATAGGACAATTTATAATTACTAATTAACCAACTAACTGGTAGATCTTTGGACTGCGGGAGAAAACCAGAGCAACTGGAGGGGTCACAGGGAGAATGTACAAACCCTTTACAAAAGTGGCCAGAATTGACACCCTGAGTTGTAATAATGTTCTGCTACAGTAGCACTCTTGTTTCTGTGTTAAGACTTCGGGAAAATAGTAAGATGAAGTGCAGTCAGCTCACTTGTCCATAATGCACCTTTCCAGATGATCATTGAAATGGAGTGAAACTCAGAATAGAAATGTAATGGTTTACTGAACCTGATACAGGTTAACCTTCACTAATCCGACTACCTGTAATCCGGTTCCTTTGATAATCCAGCACTGATTATGCTTAATGTGATCCTTCTGTAATTCGGCATTTTCACTAATCCGGCACTCTGCAAGTCCCAATGGTGCCGGATTAGTGAAGGTCGACTTGTACAGTATTAACATTCTTGTCCTTTGTTTCAAATCCTAATATGTCCTTGTCCTATTAACATCTCGGAGATATTAAATTTGTCAGGATCCTATTTGGATTGTTTCAAATTGGTAGTTATAGTATGTCTGTCAAAAATTCTAAACTCGGGAATTATATCTTAGACTATAAGGCCACAAGATATAGGAGCAGATTCAGGCCATTTGGCCCATCGAAGCTACTCCACCATTCAGTCACGGCTGATCCTTTTTTTTTCCTCTCCTCAGCCGTACTCCTGGGCCTTCTCCCTGTAACCTTTGATGCTGTGGTCAGTCAAGAACCTATCAATCTCCGCCTTAAGTACACCTAACAACCTGGCCTCATCCTTCTAAATCCCAATAAGTACAGGCCCAGAACTATCAAGCGTTCCTCATGTGATAACCCTATCATTCCTGGAATCATCATTGTGAACCTCCTATGAGCCCTCTTCAATGCCAGTACATCTTTTCTTAGATGAGGAGCCCAAAACTCTAAACAGGAGCCCTTCAGGCTGTGTACAAAATCCCCTGCTTTACTCCTTGTCTACCCATGACTGTGTTGCCACCCACAGCTCTAATCTGCGAATCAAACTTGCCGACGACACTACACTGATTTTCGGAGCCAAGACAGTTTTTACCACTCGAGATAAAAGAGAGGCAAGACTGCACAGGCGTATGACGTCAGCCAGTAGAGCGCGAGAGGTTTAAAAAGAAGACCGCCATATCCAGTGGGCAGCGGAGTGAGAGGCAGCAGAGTGATAAGGCTTTGGCTCAACGGGCTTAGGCGGTAACGGGACGAGGCGAGGTAAGTTTACCTGTGCTATTTGCAGAAAGGAGGAAGTAAGTGTGTGAGGCCGGTTTTCTGTGTTCGGTGTCAGATGTGGGAGGTCCTGGAGTCTCCCAGCCTCCCAGATGGCTATATCTGCACTAGGTGTGTCGAGCTGCAGCTCCTAAGGGACCGAGTTAGGGAACTGGAGATGCAGCTCGATGACCTTCGCCTGGTCAGGGAGAGCGAGGAGGTGATAGACAGGTGGTCACGCCGGGGCCACGGGAGGCAGACAATGGGTCACAGTCAGGAGGGGAAAGGAGAAGAGTCAGGTACTAGAGAGTGCCCCTGTGGCTGTACCCCTTGACAATAAGTACTCCTGTTTGAGTACTGTTTGGGGGGGGACAGCCTACCTGGGGGAAGCGACAGTGGCCGTGCCTCGGGCACAAGAGTCTGGTCCTGTAGCTCAGAAGGGTAGGGAAAGGAAGAGGAAGGCAGCAGTGATAGGGGACTCTATAGTTAGGGGGTCAGACAGGCGATTATGTGGACGCAGGAAAGAAACACAAATGGTAGTTTGCCTCCCAGGTGCCAGGGTCAGATCACATCCAAGATATCCTGCAGTGGGAGGGAGAACAGCCAGAGGTCCTGGTACATATTGGTACCAATGACATAGGTAGGAAAAGGGAAGAGTTCCTGAAAAAAGAGTACAGGGAGTTAGGAAGGAAGTTGAGAAGCAGGACCTCAAAGGTAGTAATCTTGGGATTACTGCCTGTGCCACGTGACAGTGAGAGTAGGAATAGAATGAGGTGGAGGATAAATGCGTGGCTGAGGAATTGGAGCAGGGGGCAGGGATTCAGATTTCTGGATCGTTGGGACCTCTTTTTGGGAAAGTGTGACCTGTACAAAAAGGACGGGTTGCTCTTGAATCCCAGGGGGACCAATATCCTGGCGGGGAGGTTTGCTAAGCTACTAGGGACAGTTTAAACTAGAATTGTTGGGGGGTGGGAACCGAACTGAAGAGACTGGGGAAGAGGCGGTTGGCTCACAAATTGAGAAAGCTTGGAGACGGTGTGTGAGGGAGGATAGGCAGGTGATAGAGAAGGGACGCACTCAGACTGAAGGTTTGAGATGCATCTATTTTAATGCAAGGAGTGTTGTGAATAAAGCGGATGAGCTTAGAGTGTGGGTCAGTACATGGAGGTATGATGTGGTGGCCGTTACAGAGATTTGGATGGCTCAGGGACAGGAATGGTTACTTCGAGTGCCGAGATTTAGATGTTTCAGAAAGGACAGGGAAGGAAGCAAAAGAGGTGGGGGGGGTGGCACTGTTGATCAGAGATAGTGTCATGGCTGCAGAAAAGGTGGATGTCATGGAGGGATTATCTACGGGGTCTCTGTGGGTGGAGGTTAGGAACAGGAAGGGGTTAATAACTTTACTGGGTGTTTTTTATAGGCCGCCCAATAGTAACAGGGATATTGAGGAGCGGATAGGGAAACAGATCCTGGAAAGGTGTAATAAAAGCAGAGTTGTCGTGATGGGAGATTTTAATTTCCCAAATATCGATTGGCATGTCCCTACAGCAAGGGGTTTAGATGGGGTGGAGTTTGTTAGGTGTGTTCAGGAAGGTTGACACAATATGTAGATAAGCCTACAAGAGGGTTGATTGGTATTGGGAAATGAACCTGGTCAAGTGTCAGAACTCTCAGTGGGAGAGCATTTTGGAGATAGTGATCATAATGCTATCTCCTTCACAATAGCATTGGAGAGAGATAGGAACAGACAAGTTCGAAAAGCATTTAATTGGAGTAAGAGTAATTATGAGGCTATCAGGCAGGAAATTGGAAACAGATGTTCTCAGGGAAAAGTGTGGAAGAAATGTGGCAAATGTTCAGGGAATATTCTGTGGAGTTCTGCATGGGTACATTCCAATGAGACAGGGAAGTTATGGTAGGGTACAGGAGTGGTGGTGTACAAAGGCTGTAATAAATCTAGTCAAGAAGAAAAGAAAAGCTTACAAAAGGTTCAGAGAGCTAGGTCATTTTAGAGATCTAGAAGATTAGAAGGGTAATAGGAAGGAGTTTAAGAAGGAAATTAGGTGAGCCAGAAGGGGCCATGAGAAGGCCTTGGCGGGCAGGATTAAGGAAAACCCCAAGGCGTTCTACAAGTATGTGAAGAGCAAGAGGATAAAGTGTGAAAGAATAGGACCTAACAAGTGTGAGTGGGGAAGTATGTATGGAACCGGAGGAAATAGCAGAGGTACTTAATGAATGCTTTACTTCGGTATTCACTATGGAAAAGGATCTTGGTGATTGTAGTGATGACTTGCAGCAGACTGAAAAGCTTGAGCATGTAGATAAAACAAAGTGCCTGATTGAATTTTTTGAGGATGTGACTAAGCATATTGATGAAGGAAGAGCAGTAGATGTAGTGTATATGGATTTCAGCAAGGCATTTGATAAGGTACCCCATGCACGGCTTATTGAGAAAGTAAGGTGGCATGGGATCCAAGGGGACATTGATAGATGGATAGATATACTTTGTTGATCTCGAGGGAAATTGGATTTCGTCACAGCTGCACCAACCAAGAATAGAGCATAAATATAGCAATACAAAACCCACAAACAATCAAACAACAAAATGCAAACTATGCCAACTATGCTAGATGGAAAATAAGTCCAGGACCAGTCTATTGGCTCAGGGTGTCTGACCCTCCACAGGAGGAGCTGCAAGTTCGATGGCCACAGGCAGGAACGACCTCCCATGCCGCCTAATGTTGTATCTCGGTGGAATGTGGCCGAAGTCCAACAGTAAAAAGTTCAATATCCAGTCTACAAACAAGTTCCTCGATCGTAATATGACCCGGATTGCACCATCTGTTGTTAACCAGAACAGTAAGCACGCAACTCCTTTACGCTTGCCGGTCTCAGTGCACTTCTGGTCAGCCTGAACTTTGTGGATCCAGAACTGGCTTGCCCACAGAAGGCAAAGAGTGGTTGTGGACAAGTCATATTCTGCATGGATGTCGGTCACCAGTGGTGTGCCTCAGGGATCTGTTCTGGGACCCTTACTCTTCATGATTTTTATGAATGATCTGGATGAGGAAGTGGAGGGATGGGTTAGTAAGTTTGCTGATGACACAAAGGTTGGAGGTGTTGTGGATAGTGTGGAGGGCTGTCAGAGGTTACAGTGGGACACTTATCGGATGCAAAACGGGGCTGAGAAGTGGCAGGTGGAGCTCAACCCAGATAAGTGTGAAGTGGTTCATTTTGGAAGGTCAAATATGATGGCAGAATATAGTATTAATGGTAAGACTCCTGGCAGTGTGGAAGATCAGAGGGATCTTGGGGTCTGAGTCCATAGGACGCTCAAAGCAGCTGTGCAGGTTGACTCTGTGGTTAAGAAGGCGTACAGTGTATTGGCCTTCATCAATCATGGAACTGAATTTAGGAGCCGAGAGGTAATGTTGCAGCTATATAGGACCCTGGTCAGACCCCACTTGGAGTACTGTGTTCAGTTCTGGTCGCCCCACTGCAGGAAGAATGTGGAAGCCATAGAAAGGGTGCAGAGGAGATTTACAAGGATGTTGCCTGGATTGGGGAGCATGCCTTATGAGAATAGGTTGAGTGAACTTGGCCATTTTTCCTTGCAGCGATGGAGGATGAGAGGTGACCTGATGGAGGTGTATAAGATAATGAGAAGTATCGATCATGTGGATAGTCAGAGGCATTTTCCCAGGGCTGAAATAGTTGCCACAAGAAGACACAGGTTTAAGGTGCTGGGGAATAGGTACAGAGGAGATGTCAGGGGTAAGATTTTTACTCAGAGAGTGGTGAGTGCGTGGAATGGGCCGCCGGCAATGGTGGTGGAGGCGGATATGATAGGGTCTTTTAAGAGACTTCTGGATAGGTACATGGAGCTTAGAAAAATAGAGGGCCATAGGTAAGCCTAGTAATTTCTAAGGTAAGGACATGTTTGGCACAGTTTTGTGGGCTAAAGAGCCTGTATTGTGCTGTGGGTTTTCTATGTTTCTATTACATTGATTGGTCTAATCTCAAACAGTAACGAGGTGGCCTACAGGGAAGAAGTCTTCTCTCTGACACAGTGGTGTCAAGGAAACAACCCCTCCCTCAATGTCTCAAAAACAAAGGAGCTCGTTGTGGATTACAGGAGGAATGGAGACAGGCTAACCCCTATTGACATCAATGGATCTGGGGTTGAGAGGGTAAACAGCTTCAAGTTCCTCAGCATCCACATCACCGAGGACCTTGCATGGTCTGTGCAGACCAGCTGTGTAGTGAAAAAGGCACAACAGTGCCTCTTTCACCTCAGACGGTTGAGAAAGTTTGGTACGAGTCCCCAGATTCTAAGAACTTTCCACAGGGGCACAATTGAGAGCATCCTGACTAGCTGCATCATTGCCTGGTATGGGAAATGTACTTCGCTAAATCGCAGGACTCTGCAGAGAGTTGTGCAGACAGCCCAGCACATCTGTAGTTGTGAACTTCCCATGATTCAGGACATTTACAAAGATTTGAGTGTATTTGTATGTGACATTGACTGTTCTATTTATTATAAATTATTATAAATTACTATGATTGCACAATTAAACAGAGATGTAAAGATTTTTATTCATAAAAACATTTACATGAAGGATGTAAGAAATAAAGTCAATTTAATTGAATTCAAAAATTCAATTCAATTCTATCATGAAAGTATCAACCTTTGACTGAGCATTTGGTCATAGCTGACCCTATTTCCATAATGTGCTTTGAAAAAAAGGTATTTGGTAGTCACATTGAAAATCTTAGCTGCTCAAAGTTTTGGACGAAATGACATGGGCTAAAGGTAGTACAGATGTGTAAATTGCTGCACTTGTTTTTCTAATGTCACCTCTTTTATACCTTTACCCAAAATTTAAAGCTACGTTTGTAGGGTTTGTGTTTCTACAGAGGTGGGCTGAGATTTCTGTTCAGAATGAGGGTGAATTGCATTGATTCTACTGTGGGGAAAGAAGACATTAGGTTGGAGGCTTTCCATATTAAATGGACAGGAAGGATGCCATCATGTTATTGAAGAAGAGCATGGTTTCTCCCTTAGTCCTGAAAATCATTTTAGATGAACCAATCGTTCTCTTTGCATTGTGCGGGTTGGTGGAATAGAAGTAATGAAATAACTATGATAGAAACAATTCCTTCTTATCTGGAAATCACATTCCAACCTCGCTTGTTGTGTTGAACAGATGTTGTATTTGGTCTAATACCTAATGGTGAAACCAAAAAAAAGATAAAACTGGAAATGTTTATTTTTCTAGGAAAATAAAATGTGGTTTCACCCAGATGTCTGCAATAATATGTGGCATGTGCTGTTCACAATAACAGCTAACTGCAGCTTCTCTGCCTTTTTATTTGTTATGCACTATGTCACTGGCAATACCAGTACCTGTTGCACATTTCACGGACTGAGGTGGTGCCAGCATTTATCGCCTATCCCCCAGACTGAGCATTTATTGTCCTACTTTAATTGTCTCTGAATCAAGGAAGCAATTATGATAAAACCGGAGAGAAAAGATAAAAATAAGTCAGCCAGTAATATCAAAGATACCAAAAACTTTTTTTCATTTGAATAAAAAGTAAAAGAGAGGTGAGAATGGATATCGGATCACTGGAAAGATATTAATGGGAAATAGTGGATGAACTTAATTATTTTGCATCAGCCTTCACTGCGAAAGTCATTCAGTGCAGAAGTCCGAGAGTGTCAGGGGGCGGAAGTGAGTAAAGTTGCCATTACTAGGAGAAAGTGCTGGGGAAGCTGAAAGGTCTGAAAGTAGATATATCACCTGGACTAGATGGTATACACCCCAATGGTCTGGAAGAGGTAGCTGAAGAGATTGTAGAGGCATTAACACTGATCTTTCAAGAATAACTAGCTTATTAAGTGCCACTCCATTCTTCAAGATGGGAGGGAGACAGCGAAAAGGAAATTATTGGCCAGTTAGCCTGACTTCAGTGGGTGGGAAGATATTGGAGTTTATTATTAAGCATGAGTTTTCAGGGTACTTGGAGGCACATTATAAAATAGGCCAAAATCAGGATGGTTTCAAGGAGAAATCTTGCCTGACAAATCTGTTGGAATTCTTTGGGGAAATAATAGGGTGGATAGACAAAGGAGAGTCACTGGATGTTACTTATTTGGGTTTTCAGAAGGCCTTTGATAAGGTACCGCGTTGATAGATAGATATACTTTATTAATCCCGAGGGAAATTTGGTTTCATTACAGCTGCACCAACCAAGAATAGAGCGTAAATATAGCAATTCAAAAAACCCCAACAATCAAACACCAAAATGCCAAAACACCAAAACACCAAAATGGAAAATAAGTCCAGGACCAGTCTATTGGCTCAGGGTGTCTGACCCTCCACAGGAGGAGCTGCACATTCGATGGCCACAGGCAGGAACGACCTCCCATGCCGCCAAGTGTTGTATGACGGTGGAATGTGGCCGAAGTCCAACAGAAAAAGTTCAATATCCAGTCTGCAAACACGTTCCTCGATCGTAATGTACCCCAGATTGCACCATCCGTTGTTAGCCAGAACAGTAAGCACCGAACTCCTTTACGCTTACCGCTTTCAGTGCACTTCCGGTCAGTCGGAATGGTATTACCCACCGAACTCCTCTTCTCCAGAGGTCTCTGTTGTCTCGACCCGGTCCTCTTTCCTCGGCTTTGTGATCCCCCTCTGTGTGTTTTCCTCTGGATTTCAGCAGGGGTGTCTACCGCTCTGTTCGCTAAGCCGGCCAGTCTTTGCTGGTCTGTGAAATACACAATGCGACCTTGCTTCTGTCCCGCTTGTTGCGTGAGGCTGTTAAACAAGATACTAGCATGAACAGAAGATTGGCTGACTGGCAGGAAGCAAAACGTTGCCTTTTCTGGTTGGCTGCTTTGGGAGTCTGAGAGGGACCTGGGAATCTTCGTGCAGGATTCCCTAAACCAGGTTGATTCCAGGGATGAAGGGGTTAACCTATGAGGAGAGATTGAGTCGCCTGGGACTGTACTCTCTGGAGTTCAGAAGAACGAGAAGGGATCTTATAGAAACATACAAAAATTTTGGAAGGGATAGATAAGATAGAAGTAGGAAAGTTGTTTCCATTAGTAGGTGAGACTAGAACTAGGGGACATTGCCTCAAAATTCAGGGGAGAAGGTTTAGGATGGAGATGAGGAGAAACTGTTTTTCCCAGAGAGTGGTGAATCTGTGGAATTCTTTGCCCAGGGAAGCAGTTGAGGCTTCCTCACTAAATATATTTAAGAAAAAGTTAGATAGGTTTTTACATAGGGTTATGGAGAAAAGGCAGGCAGATGGAGCTGAGTTTACGGACAGATCAGCCATGATCTTATTGAATGGCGGGGCAGGCTCTATGGGCCGGATGGCCTCCTCCTGTTCTTATTTCTTATGTTCTTATGTTCTAAAGGTTAATTTGCAGGTTGAGTCGGTGGTAAGGAAAGTAAATGGGATGTTAACATTCATTTTGAGAGGACTAGAATATAAAAACAAGCATATGATGCTGAGGCTTTATAACGTATTGGTCAGACTGCACTTGGAGTATTTGTGAGGCGTTTTGGGTCCTTTATCGAAGAAAAGATATGCTGGCATTGGAGAGGGTCCAGGGGAGGTTCATGAAAATGATTCTAGGAATGAAAGGTTTATCGAATGATGAACCTTTTATGGCTCTGGGCCTGTACACACTGGAGTTTAGAAGAATAGAGAAGATCTCATCGAAACCTATTGAATATTGAAAGGCCTAGCTAGAGTAGATGTGGAGAGGATATTTTCTGTAGTGGGTGAGTCTAAAACCAGAGGGCATAGCCTGAGAATATAAGCACATTATCTTGTTAAGCAGTCTTGTATGTGGCAAAGGCCTTCTCAAAATACAAATAAAAGACTTCCTTGTAGAACAGAGTTGGGGAGGAATTTCATTAGCTAGACAACAGTGAATCTGTGGAATTCATTGCCACAGATGGCGGTATAGGCCAAGTTACTGGGTATATTTAAAGTGGAGATTGATAGTTTGGATGTCAAAGTTTACGGGGAGAAGGCAGGAGAATGGAATTGAGAGGGATAATAAACGAGTCTTGATGAACTCAATTCTGCTCCTATGTCTTATGCAAAATGACTGGGGACCCTTTACTGCTGTAGCCTTCCTCCGCTTTCAGTGTTGTGGTGATGTGCCATCATCTTCCGCCAGCTTCACCACTGAGGTCTTGGTCTGGAACCACCCCCTTGACTTTACCACCATGGATGACCCTACCAGGAGCTAAGCTCCGGACGGTATCACTCTCAGGGTATCAGGACCTCACAGGCCTCTCCGCCACAATATAGGCGACAATCTTTGGAGACCATACTGAGATTAACAGTTGTGACAGTTTAGCGCTCAGGCGGCTCACCAGATATATTTCAAGGACATCGATGGATGGACATTGAATGTTGGCCCTACCAGGAATATCTGTATCCTGTAGTAATATCTTGGAGTTACAAGACAGCAGATGCTGGAGTCTGGAGCATAAATAATGAGCTGGTGGAGGAACACAGTGTGTCAGGCAGCATCTATGGAGGGAAATGGTCAGATGCTGGAATCTGGAGCATAAATAGCGAGCTACCCGAGGAACTCTGTGTACCTGTGGAGGGAAATGGTCAGTTGATGCTTTGGGTTGATAACCTTTGGGCAAGAGCAGGCAGAAGTAAATGGGACCACCAGGGCAATCCTGTCATGAACCCTGTATCGAAAACAGGAATGAGCTGTACACAATTGGGGAACTGTCAGGCTGGGGTCTGTGGAGATCAGATCTGAAGTGAGGAGTAATAATATCTTCCCTGGAGAAATATTCAACACCTTTGTTTTACTTCAAAATGCATGGATAAATATATTTAAGAAAGGCAAATTACAATGGACACATTGTACATCTTATCATTCCTGAGAAGACAAGGACAGATTTATGAAGGCTCTAGTGAAAGTTCGCTGATGATCTAAGAATACTGAAGATGGCACCCCAGTTGGTGCTGTACTTTGCCCATGATAGAAATATAGAAAGCCTGCAGCACAATACAGGCCCTTTGGCCCACAAAGGTGTGCCGCACCTGTCTTTACCTTAGAATTTACCGAGGGTTATCCATAGCCCTCTATTTCTCTAAGCTCCATATACCTATCCAGAAGTCTCTTAAAAGACCCTATCATATCCGCCTCCACCACCATCGTCAGCAGTCCATTCCACGCACTCACCACTCTCTGCGTAAAATAACTTACCCCTGACATCTCCTCTGTACCCACTTCCAAGCACCTTAAAACTGTGCCCTCTCGTGTTAGACATTTCAGCCCGGGGAAAAAGCCTCTGAGTATCCACATGATCAATGTCTCTCATCATCTTATACACCTCTATCAGTCACCTCCTCCATCACTCCAAGGAGAAAATGCCAAATTCACTTAACCTCCAAAGGCATGCCTTCCAAACCAGGTAACATCCTTGTAAATCTCCTCTGCACCCTTTCCATGGTTTCCACGTCCTTCCTGTAGTGAGGCGACCAGAACTGAGCATAGTACTCCAAGTGGTGTCTGACCAGGGTCCAATACATCTGCAACATTAACTCTCAGCTCTTAAACTCAATCCCATGATTGATGAAGGCCAATGCACCGTCTGCCTTCTTAACCACAGAGTCAACCTGTGCAGCAGCTTTGAGTGTCCTATGGACTCGGACTCCAAGATCCCTCTGATCCTCCACACTGCCGAGAGTCTTACCATTAATACTATATTCTGCCATCCTATTTGACCTACCAAAATGAATCACCTCACACTTATCTGGGTTGAACTCCATCTGCCATTTTACAGCCCAGTTTTGCATCCTATCAATGTCCCACTGTAACCTCTGACAGCCCTCCACACTATCCACAGCACCTCCAACTTTTGTGTCATCAGCAAATTTACTAACCCAACCCTCCACTTCCTCATCCGGGTCATTTATAAAAATCACGAAGAGTAGGAGTCCAAGAACAGATCGCTGAGGCACTCCACTGGTGACCGACCTCCATGCAGAATATAACCTACCTACAACCACTCTTTGCCTAATGTGGATCCACAAAGCCATGTCCCCTTGGATCCCATGCCTCCTTACTTTCTCAATAAGCCTTGCACGGGGCACCTTATCAAATGCCTTGCTGAAATCCATATATACTACATCTGCTGCCCTACCTTCATTAACGTGTTTAGTCACATCTTCAAAAAATTCAATCAGGTTCGTAAGGCACGACCTGCCTTTGGCAAAGCCATGCTGATTATTCCTATTCATATTATATGTCTCCAAATGTTCATAAATCCTGCCTCTCAGGATCTTTTCCATCAACTTGCTAACTACTGAAGTAAGACCCACTGGTGTATAATTTTCTGGGCTATCTGTACTTCCTTTCTTGAATAAAGGAACAACATTTGCAACCCTCCTTCTTCTAGAACCTCTTCTGTTCCCATTGATGATGCAAGGATCATTGTCAGAGGCTCAGCAATCTCCACCTGCACCTACCACAGTAGCCTAGGACACATCTCGTTTGGTCCCGGTGACTTATCCAACTTGATGCTTTTCAAAAGCTCTAGCGCATCCTCTTTCTTAATATCTATATGGTCAAGCTTTTCAGTTCACTGTATGTCATCCCTACAATCGCCAAGATCCTTCTCCGTAGTGAATACTGAAGCAAAGTATTCATTAAGTACCTCTGCTATCTCCTCCGGTTCCATTCACACTTTTCCACTGTCACACTTGATTGGTCCTACTTTCTCTCATCTTATTCTCTTGCTCTTCACATACTGGGGTTTTCCTTAATCCTGTCCGCCAAGTGCTTCTCATGGCCCCTTCTGGCTTTCCTAATTTCCTTCTTTTGCTTCTTCCTGCTAGCCTTATAATCTTCTAGATCTCTATCATTACTTAGTGTTTTGAACTGCTGGTAAGCTTTGCTTTTCTTCTTGACTAGATTTACAACAGCCTTTGTACACCATGGTTCCTGTACCCTACCATCCTTTCCCTCTCTCACTGGAACGTACCTATGCAGGACTCCACACAAATATCCCTGGAACATTTGCCACATTTCTGCCGTACATTTCCCTGAAAACATCTGTTCCCAATTTATGTTTCCAAGTTCCAGCCTGATATCCTCATATTTCCCCTTACTCCAATTAAATGCTTTCCTAACTTGTCTGTTCCTATCCCTCTCCAATGCTATGGTAAAGGAGATAGAATTGTGATCACTATCTCCAAAATGCTCTCCCATTGAGAGATCTGACACCTGACCAGTTTCTTTTCTAAATACCAGATCAAGAACAGCCTCTCCTCTTGTCAGCTTATCTACATATTGTGTCAAGAACCTTACTGAACACATATAAAGTCCTGATCCACGGTCTAAGCTTATCGGCTTTGTTCATAATACTTCTTGCATTAAAATAGACACATCTCAAACCATCAGTCTGAGCGCATCACTTCTCTATCATCTGCCTACCCTCCTTCTGGCACTGCCTACAAGCTTTCTCTATTTGTGAGCCAGCCGCCTCTTCCTCCGTCACTTCAGTTCAGTTCCCACCCCCCAGCCGTTCTAGATTAAACTCTCCCCAATAGCCTTAGCAAACCTCCCTGCCAGGATATTGGTCCCCCTGGGATTCAAGTGCAACCTGTCCTTTTTGTACAGGTCACACCTGCCGCCAAAGAGGTCCCAATGATCCAGAAATCTGAATCCCTGCCCCCGCTCCAATCCCTCAGCCACACTGATGTGCAGGATCAGGAGGGCATGTGAACAATTTGATGTTAAGGGAAGGAAGAATTTCTACAGGACTTTAGTTATGCCGTCATGAGTTTTCTTGAAAAAGTTTAGAAAGGAAATTTATGTGATTAAATATTTTGTTAATCATATAAGTGGGTCAGGATCACTTTACTTGATTGATAGGAATGCTTGGACTCTGTGACACTCAATTCTAAACTCAGTGAACTTCACTCTTTAAAGAAAATGGGTGCAGGTAATAGACAGTCGTACACAGATTTCCAGCTAACAGTCATTCAAAGCCTTGGCAACTTGTATCTTACTATTCTTAGAATTTAATTCCTGCTCTGACCTTTATAAATCATGGGGCTGGAGATTTGGCAAAGATTGTACCTTTCAGTGGATTCGATAAGTTAGTAGGGGGAAAGAAATTATTTTCAACGGAGCAATCTACTTGATGGATTTAGAACACCTCTTTGGTTTTGGTCTCTTGCATTCAGCCCAAGTATCTCTATGTTTCCCAGATCAGGTTCGAGATGGCTTGAGCCAGTGTCTCACAGTTCAGATTTCTGTCCACTTCTGTCAAACTAGGAAATGTTAAACTCCATTTCCCTCTCCTCAAGTCAGCTGGACCCCAGCATGGACAAGAAGCTCTCATTGTTACAGTTCAGAGTAAATTTATTATCAAAGTGCGTATAACCTACCCTTGAAATTCATTTTTGCAGCATTCACAGTAGAATAAAGAAATACAATAGAATCAATGAAAAACTACACAAAGATTGAGAAGCAACTAATGTACTAAAGAAGAAAAACTGCAAATACAAAAGACACAAATAATAATAATAATAATAAATAACTCATACTGAGAACATGTGTTGTAAAATCCTTAAAAGTGAGTCTGTAGGTTGTGGAAGCAGTTCATTGCTCAGGTGAATGAAGTGATTCACGCTGGTTCAGGAGTCCGATGGTTGAAGGATAATAACTGATCCTGAACTGGTGGTGTGGGGCGTAAGACTCCTGTATCTCTTTCCTGATGGCAGCAGTGAGAAGAAAGCATGGCCTTGATGAGGAATGCTGCTTTCTTATAGCAGTGCTCCATGTAGAATGGTTTTAATGCAGTGAAATATTCTAGAGCATGTTACTGGAGTGTTTTCATGGAAAATGAGTCCCAAACCACAGAGATTCCAGTTGATCGACAAACAGTGACAAATGCAGATAGGAGTGGAATTGCTCAACAGACAAGTCAGTATTTGAGATAGGTGCAAAGATTACTATTTCTCGTAAAGGTCTTTCCATCAGAGCAATAGTTATTTCAGATTTCCTACAATCGTAGTACCTTATTTTTCTGTTAGCATCAACTGTTCGGACAATCTGCAGATTGACTGAAGTATTAATTCAAAGGTTATATTTGCCACCACTGCCTGGGGCTTCATGTTTGCACCTGTTTTTTAATTGCTCAGATACTGGGTTGGAGAAATACTTTATCCTTTCAGACTTGTTGAATTGAATTTCAATATCTCTATTGGGAATAAGAGTTAGAAGTTAATAAGTTTGTAGAGTTCTGAATGGCTACGGTAGGAAACTTTGTCACATGGTGTGAGCAGAATTATCTGCAGCTTAATGTGAAAAAGACTAAGGAGCTGGTGGTAGACCTGAGGAGAGCTAAGGTACCGGTGACCCCTGTTTCCATCCAGGGGGGGCAGTGTGGACATGGTGGAGGATTACAAATACCTGGGGATACGAATTGACAATAAACTGGACTGGTCAAAGAACACTGAGGCTGTCTACAAGAAGGGTCAGAGCCGTCTCTATTTCCTGAGGAGACTGAGGTCCTTGAACATCTGCCGGACGATGCTGAGGATGCTCTACGAGTCTGTGGTGGCCAGTGCTATCATATTTGCTGTTGTGTGCTGGGGCAGCAGGCTGAGGGTAGCAGACACCAACAGAATCAACAAACTCATTCATAAGGCCAGTGATGTTGTGGGGATGGAACTGGACTCTCTGATGGTGGTGTCTGAAAAGGGGATGCTGTCCAAGTGCATGCCATCTTGGACAATGTCTCCCATCCACTACATAATGTACTGGGTGGGCACAGGAGTACATTCATCCAGAGGCTCATTCCACCGAAATGCAATACTGAGCGTCACAGGAAGTCATTCCTGCCTATGGCTATCAAACTTTACAACTCCTCCCTTGGAGGGTCAGACACCCTGAGCCAATAGGCTGGTTCTGGACTTATTTCCATCTGGCATATTTTACATGTTATTATTTAATTATTTATGGTTTTATATTGCTATATTTGTTCTCTATTCTTGGTTGGTGCAACTGTAACGAAACCCAATTTCCCTCAGGATCAATAAAGTATGACTACTATGACTATGAGAAAATCTGCAGATGCTGGAAATTCAAGCAACACACACAAAATGCTGGTGAATGCAGCAGGCCAGGCACCATCTATAGGAAGAAGTACAGTCGACGTTTCGGGTCGAGAACCTCAGTCAAGACTAACCGGAAAAAGAGATAGTCAGAGATTTGAAAGTGGGAAGGGGAGACCCGAAATGGTAGGAGAAGACAGGAGGGGGAGGGATGAAGCTAAGAGCTGGGAAGTAGATTGGCAAAAGGGATACAAGGCTGGAGAAGGGGGAGTATCATGGGACAGGAGGCCTTGGAAGAATGAAAGAGGGAGGGGAGCTCCACGGGAAGATGGAGAACAGGCAAGGAGTTATTGTGAGAGGGAAAGGGAGAAAAAAAAATCTCAGGTTGGAGGAACAACACCTTATATTCCGTCTGGGTAGCCTCCAACCTGATGGCATGAACATTAATTTCTCTAACTTCTGTTAATGCCCCTCCTCCTCTTCTTACCCCGTCCTTAATTAATTAATTTATTTATTTATATGTTTTCTTCTCTCTCTCTTTCCCTCTCACTTCTTATAGATGCTGCCTGGCCTGCTGCGTTCCTCCAGCATTTTGTGTGTGATATATCAAAAGTACCTTTCATGTAGCAAAATATTCCAAGATCTTTTGGAAAACTACAAAACAGAATCTGTAACAATCCACAAAAGAATATATTAAGAACAGCTTAGACAGATGGGTAGGATTTAATGCATGGCAGTTTAGTGGTTAGTACAATTGATTTACATCACCAGTTATCACCAATTGGGGTTTGATTCTTGCCACTATCTGTATGGAGTTCATACGTTCTCCCTGAGACCGTGTGGGTTTCCAATGGGTGCTCTGGTTTCCTCCCATAGTCCAAAAACATGTTGGTTAGTGAGTTATGGACATGCAGTGCTGGTGTTGAAAGCACAGCACCGCTTGGAGCTGCCCCCAGTACAATCCTCAAACTGTGATCATTGAGAGAAATGGCACATTTCATTCTGTTTCAGTGATTCAATGTACATGAGATAAATAAAGCTAATCTTTTATTTTTTACGAGCGGGGAGAATAGGGAAATGTTGGAGAACTCAAGATGGTTGAAGTAGGCTGATTTATATTTAAGGATTTGTAAAAGACCAAAATTGGAGTAAATCTGAATGCTATAGAGTTAGACAAGTTAGAAGGAAATGACTATTAGATAACAGAATGGGTGTATGCTATGGAACATGGGAATGGGGGGTGTCTAAAAAGGAATCCTGTTGGGGGAGAGTTTTAGTTTTGGAATTGTATTGGAGTTGATGGTGTGGGGATTAGAGAAGGAATGATGATTTAAATTGCTGATAACCTGAGGCAGAAACAGAACCGAGTACTGAAAATTCATGGTTCAAGATGAGTATATATGTATTGCACAAGCTAACTGTCTTCTATTTCTCAGTACAAATGAGAATAGTGAAATTGTATGAGTGATGGGATGGGAGTGGCATTTGGCATTTCTAGTATTAAGGCAAGTAATGCTTGGAAGCTCATCTCTGGGCCATCTGTGCCTTTGGTGAGAAATTGGTTGCTCCTTACAATACAGAATTTTCTTAAGACATGCAGCACTTTTACACCCTTGATTATAAGACTTTAGCCTCAAGTTGGCAAAGCAAGTATGACCGTGGCTTTTTGCAAGGCACTGCAGCTGCAAGATTTTTTGTTTGTCTCTGCTCTGTGTAGTGGAAATGGGATAAATATTGGGGATAAATATTGGAGACTGCAACTCAAGATGTATTTCGGAAGAATTTCAGTTTGCTATAGGGCAATGCATAACATTCCAATAGAAAGTGTAATCCATATTTCACTGACATACAGAGTTGTGAATTTGTACTTTTTTTTAGCATAGACATTCTGTAATATTTGAAAACTACTAGTGTGAAGCAGGTGTCGAGGTGGGAGGTATCCATTTTTAGTTTGCAAAACTAAATTGTGAAATCGTGTTTTGTTGTGCAGCAACTGTTGAAGTTTCAGTTACAAGCAAAGGCACCTTTTTGTATGAATTGAAATTTAAAGAGAATTCTAGTGAAATGCTTGTTTAAGTCATCAGTAATCCGTGGGTGGACCACAAGCTTGTGCACTACAAGCTTATTTAGATAGTAAACAACATTTTTGGTCTTAGTGATTAATTAGAACATTGAGAGAGCTCCCTTGCTCTTCAAGTGGGAACATTCGGCTCATTGTACCTCCGCTGATTCCCAATTCTTTCACCATAATCTTTGAATTGTTTGTGGTGGTTTTCAAATGGTAGTGGGGTATTTATCATTCACTTTACACTGCTAAAAGTATGTTCCATATCAAGATGCAATGGCATAATCTGACTGCATGGGCAGTCAAAGGGTTCATCTCCAAAAATATATGCTCTCTCAGTTCAATACTGAAAATGAAATTACTGCCTTATCAAGGTGTGAATATGTCCCCAAATATTACCCTGAGATTAATTTTCCAGCAGACATTCACAGCAGAACAAAGCAATACAGTAGAATCAATGAAAAACACACAAACAAAATGACAAGTAACCAATGTGCAAAAGAAGACAAATTTTGCAAATAAGAAAAAAGTAGGAAGGAGTTGTAGAGTCCTTGAAAGTGAGGCCATAGGTTGTGTTCAGTGATCAGTTCAGCATTGGGTTGAGTGAAGTTGTCAACACTGGTTCAAGAGCCTGATGATTGAAGGGTAATAACTGTTCCTGAACCTTTTGCTGAAGGTGCAGAACCAAAACTTTGATTCATTATCAAGTGCTAACTTTGTAAAATATTTACAAGGCTCTGAAAAGTATCACCCCTTTTTTGGTATGGGCCTCCTTGGCCACTGAGAATTCCCTCCCTGAAATAGATCATTGTAAATGTGCCTTTGGGGTCTTGGGGATTAATAAATCCTAGGAAATAAGTAGGTTTATTGTATGAAGGAACAGCCCTTGCTACTTGCTCTTTTGTGTGGGAGTGGGAATTGGGGCTGGAGTTGGAATTTCCTGTTGCTCCTAGTTACATTGAGCCGAATGGTAATTTCTGACTTGGTCTCTAAATTGACGCCCACGCCCCCTAATTCAGTTTTGCCAACAGCTATTTAAAAAGTCTAAATTTAAAAGACAAAACAAGTGATCAGAGGTAGAGGTCAGCATGTATATGAAATTAAAGCTCTACCTTGGTCCAACTACTAGTGATTTGAAATTCTGATACCTGACCAGATCTGATCTATTATAGGAACATTTGAAGGAAAGTGGAAAAGCTGACTTGCTGTGCTATATGTACACTGCTGTTGATCAAAGGAGGATGCATGTGAAAATACAAAGTAGATCAGCCTGCCTTGGACAAAGTAGAGTTGATTCGCCTCCAAATCTTCCAGCAGAAAAAGCGATGTGACCCAATACAGAATCGAGTCCTGTCGGATGAGTTAGCTAGTCATACTTTAGTCAAAACCATTTCTGCTCAGCTTTCTCCCTCAATCTTCAATCTAAAGTGACTACACTTCAGATGCCGATTGCATCGTCTCTGAGTTGGGCCGACATTTATGTGCCGAGCGGCGCCTAATCAATTAGCTTGTTTATTTCGGCTTTTTTTCTTAAAGATGTGCTGGGTGCGTTCCGGCCACCGCTGTACCGCTGTATTCTTCGCGGTCCGGAGGTTTGGGACCACTGTTATAATTGACTTATCGCTACATTCATGTGAGGAAAATATGCGCTGTGTGTTTAATATTAAATTCATTAGATAAACCCCTTTAGAAATGAAATTGAGTGTATTAGCCACTTACAAGTGACTTATAGTCAACTTATCACCTATATTCCGGTCGCGTTTAACACCTACCCCCACCCCCGGGTGGGCCGGTCTGCAAGAATATTGTCAATATTAAACCGGTCTGTGGTGCAAAAAAGGTTGGGGACCTCCTGATTTAAACTAGCTGGCTAGCTGCCAAGGAGCTATGCTATTGATCTCCTATGTGATGAGGCCAAACTTCCTGTAGACTTTCTTAAAGTTGTAATAGAATAAACATGATAATATAAGTACATATTTTAATGTCACATTTGCTGCATATACCCAACTTGGTTTACAGATTAGACAAAATCACTAAACAAAGTATTACATACACCCTTGGCGGTCGACGGGGGCGGGGGTGGAAAATGGGGTTGCGGGGGGCAGGGGTGCTACCTCCCTGAAATGGTGGTGCTACCTCCCTGAATTGAGTTTTTGCAGGGTGGGATGTCTGCTAATATTAAAAAGGATAGGAAAAGTTTCTTCAAACAGATAAAGAGTAAAAGAGAGAAACACACAAATAATGCTGCAGGAACTCAGCAGGCCAGGCTGTATCTACGGAAAAAAAGTACATTTGACGTTTCGGGCTGAAACCCTTCAGCAGTCCTGATTCATGCTTCGATTGTTTGCCAGTTAAAGCAATGAGGGAGATTGAAGAAGCGAGGTGAGTTCAGAGAGTGAGCGCTGACCACCTGTCTTTTGCTCGCCCTGTTGCGGAGAGGTAAAGGTCTGCCACTGGGCCCTGAGGATGTAGCCCGGGCTTTCTGCATTTTCCATGTGGACTTAGCCTATAAACTTGTTTTCAGTGTTAAAGTTTTTTTTCAAATTCTGTTTTTCACCTGATCTTGTTTTTCCTTTCATGTGGGTAGGGGGATTTGGGGGTGGACGTGCCTGTTCTGTTTTGTTCTTTTTTTTTGAGCAGGAGGGGGATTTGGTGATTGATGTTTCTGTTCCATTTTTGTTTGTTATTTTTGTGTGGGAGGAGGGATTTGGCGGTCAATGAGCCTGTTCCGTTTTGTTTGTTTTTTTGTGTGGGGAGGGGGGATTTTGGGGGTCGATGATCGTACTGCCTTTGTTTTCTTTCTTGGTTTCATGGCCACCCAGAGAAGAATTTAAATTGTATATTTTGATAATTAATGAACCTTTGAAATTTGAAATAACAAGCAGGAGAGACATAGGAAAACAGTGGATGTTGTGTACATGGATTTTCAGAAGGCCTTTGACAAGGTGCCACTCATAAGGCTGCTAAACAAGTTAAGAGCCCATGGAATTGCAGGAAAGATACTAGCATGGATAGAGCATTGGCTGATTGGCAGGAGGCAAAGCGTGAGAATAAAGGGGCCTTTTCTGGTTGGCTGCCAGTGACTAGTGGTGTTCCACAGGGATCTGTGTTGGGACCACTTCTTTTTACATTATATGTCAGTGATTTGGATGAAGGAATTGATGGCATTGTGGCCAAGTTTGCTGACAATACAAAGATAGGTGGACGGGTGGGTTGTGTTGAGGAAGCAGAGAGGCTACAGGAGGACTTTGACAGATTAGAAGAAAGGGCAGAGAAATGGCAGGTAGAATACAGTGTGGGGAAGTATATGGCCATGCACTTAGGTAAAAGAAATAAAAATGTAGAGGAAATTAAAATATCTGATGGGCAAAGGGACTTGGGAGTCCTCATGCAGAATTCCCTAAAGGTTAATTTGCAGGTTGAGTTGGTGGTGAAGAAGGCAAATGCAATGTTAGCATTTATTTCAGCAAGGATGTAATGTTAAGGCTTTATAAGGCACAGGTGAGGCCTCACTTAGAGTATTGTAAGCAATTTCAGGTCTGTTACCTAAAAAAAAGGATGTGCTTATATTGGAGAGGGTTCAAAGAAGGTTCACAGAAATGATTCTGGCATTGAAAGGCATATCATATGTGGAGTGTTTTATGGATCTGGGCATGTACTCACAGGAATTTAGAAGAATCAGGGAGGATCTCTTTGAAACCTATTGAATGTTGAAAGGCCTCGATAGAGTAGTTTTAGAGAGGATGTTTCCTATGATGGGGGTGGACACAGCCTCAGAATAGAGGGATATCTATTTTGAAGAGATGAGGAGAAATTGCTTTAGCCAGAAAGTGGTGAATATATGGGAATCTTTTCCAAGGCAGCTCTGGAGGTCAAGTCGGGCAGAGGTTGATAGATTCTAGTTTAGTCAGTGCATGAAGGTTTATGGGGAGAAGGGAGATTGAGGCTGAGAGGGAAATGGATCAGTCATGATGAAATGGCCTAGTTCTGCTGTCATATCTTGTGGTCCATCAGGACTCTGATGAAGGTTCTCGGCCTGAGATGTTGACCATTCTTTTCTTGCCTTAGATCCTGCTTGACCTGCTGAAGTGTTCTAGCATTTTGTGTGTATTGCCTGTAAATATAATTTCTTCTTTGCGAAATTCCTATGCTGGATTATTCGGGAGAATGAGGAGTTTATAGATAGTAGCTTCAGGGAGGTAGTTACGCCAAAGGAGCAGCACACAGGTAATTGGGTTACCGTCAGGCGAGGAAAGGGGAAAGGCAGAATCCTGTGGCCATTCCCCTCAACAACAAGTATACCGATTTGGATACTGTTGTGCGGGGGCGGGGGCGGGGGGGGGATGACATATCTGGGACAAGCTGCGGCAGCCGGATCTCTGGCACTGAGTCTGGTTCTGCAGTGCATAAGGGAGGGTGGAAGAAGAGGAGAGCGGTAGTGATAGGGGACTGGATAGTTAGAGGTACAGATAGGAGGTTCTGTGGTCATGACAGAGACTCCTGGATGGTTTGTTTGGTTTGTTGCCTCCCGGGTGCCAGGGTCAGGGATGTCTCTGATCGCGTGCACAGCATTCTGAAGTGGGAGGGTGATCAGCCAGATCTCGTGGTACACATCGGTACCAATGACATAGCAAGGAAGAGTGAGGAGGTCCTGGAGAGTGAGTATAGAGAGCTTGGTAGGAAGTTAAAAAGCAGGACCTCTAGGGTAATCTCAGGATTGCTAACTGTGCTATGTGACAGTGAGGGTAAGAATAGGATGCTCTGGTGGATGAACACGTGGCTGAGGAACTGGTGTAGGGGGCAGGGTTTCAGATTTCAGGATCATTGGGACCTCTTCTGGGGCAGGTGGGACCTGTACAAGGGAGATGGGTTACACTTGAACTACAAGGGGACCAATATCCTTTCAGGGAGGTTTGTTAGTGCTGTTGGGGAGGGTTTAAACTAGATTTGCAGAGGGATGGGAACCAGAGTGCCAGAGCAGATAGTGGAGTAGGGTTGAAAGTAAATGATGTTAAAAGTTCATGCAGAGTCACAAATAGAAGGGTTGTGTGTGGTGGTAATAATCTTCTGAGGTGTGTCTATTTCAATGCAAGGAGTATTGTGGGGAAGGCAGATGAGCTGAGGGCGTGGATTGACACATGGAATTACGACATTATAGCCATTACTGAAACTTGGCTACAGGAGGGGCAGGACTGGCAACTTAATGTTCCAGGGTTCTGATGTTTCAGTCTGATAGAGGCAGAGGAATGAAGGGTGGGGGAGTGGGGTGGTGGCATTGCTAGAAAGGGAAAACGTTACAGCAGTGCTCAGGCAGGACGGATTAGAGGGCTTGTCTGCTGAGGCCATATGGGTGGAGCTGAGAAACAGGAAAGGTATGACCACATTAATGGGGTTATATTATAGACCACCCAATAGTCAGCGAGAATTGGAGGAGCAAATCTGCAGAGAGATGGCAGACAACTGCAGGAAACATAAAGTTGTGATAGTAGGGGATTTTAATTTTCCACGTATTGATTGGGACTCCCATACTGTTAAAGGGCTAGATGGGTTAGAGTTTGTAAAATGTGTTCAGGAAAGTTTTCTAAATCAATATATAGAGGTACCAACTAAAGAGGATGCAATATTAGATCTCCTATTAGGAAACGAGTTAGGACAGGTGACGGAGGCATGTGTAGGGGAACACTTTGATTCCGGTGATCGTAACACCATTAGTTTCAACTTGATCATGGATAAAGATAGATCTCATCCTTGGGTTGAGGGTCTAAACTGGAAAAAGGCCAAATTTGAAGAAATGAGAAAGGATCTAAAAAGTGTGGATCGGGACAGGTTGTTCTCTGGTGAGGATGTGATTGGTATGTGGGAGGCCTTCAAAGGAGAAATTTTGAGAGAGAAGAGCTTCTATGTTCCTGTCAGGGTTAAAAGCAAAGTGAATAAGAATAAGGAACCTTGGTTCTCGAGGGGTATTGGACCTCTGATAAAGAAGAAGAGAGAGATGTATGACATGTATAGGAAATGGGGAAAATAAGGTACTTGAGTATAAAAAGTGCAAAAAAAAACTTAAGAAAGAAATCAGGAGGGCTAAAAGAAGACATGAGGTTGCTTTGGCAGCCAAGGTGGAGGATAATCCAAAGAGATTCTACAGGTATATTAAGAGCAAAAGGATAGTAAGGGATAAAATTGGTCCTCTTGAAGATCAGAGTAGTCGGCTATGTATTGAACAAAAGAAATGGGGGAGATTTAAATGGGTTTTTTGTGTCTGTATTTACCAAGGAAACTGGCATGGAGTCTATGGAAATAAGACAAACAAGTAGTGAGGTCATGGAACCTATACAGATTGAAGAGGAGGAGGTGCTTGCTATCTTGAGGCAAATCAGGGTAGATAAATCCCCAGGACCTGACAGGGTTTTCCCTTGGACCTTGAAGAAGACTATTGTTGAAATTGCAGGGGCCCTGGCAGAAATATTTAAAATGTCGGTATCCACGGGTGAGGTGGTGCCGGAGGATTGGAGGATAGCTCATGTTGTTCCGTTGTTTAAAAAAGGCTCTAAAAGTAATCCGGGAAATTATAGGCTGGTAAATTTGACGTTGGTAGTAGATAAATTATTGGAAGGAATACTAAGAGATAGACAGGGACTTATTAGGGAGAGTCAACATGGCTTTGTGCGTGGTAGGTCATGTTTAACCAATCTATTAGAGTTTTTCGAGGAGATTACCGGGAAAGTAGATGAAGGGAAGGCAGTGGATGTTGTCTACATGGACTTTAGTAAGGCCTTTGACAAGGTCCCACATGGAAGGTTAGCTAGGAAGATTCAGTCACTAGGTTTACATTGGATTAGACATTGGCTCAATGGAAGAAGCCAGAGAGTGGTAGTGGAGGATTGCTTCTCTGTGTGGAAGCCTGTGACGAGTGATGTGCTACAGGGATCAGTGCTGGGTCCATTGTTATTTGTCATCTATATCAATGATCTGGATGATAATGTGGTAAATTGGATCAGCAAATTTGCTGATAATACAAAGATTGGAGGTGTAGTGGACAGTGAGGAAGGTTTTCAATGCTTGCAGAGGGATTTGGACCAGCTGGAAAAATGGGCCGAAAAATGGCAGATGGACAAGTGTGAGGTATTGCACTTTGGGAGGACAAACCAAGGTAGAACATACAAGGTAAATGGTAGGGCACTGAGGAGTGCTGTAGAACAGAGGGATCTGGGAATACAGATACAAAATTCCCTAAAAGTGGGGTCACAGGTAGATAGGGTCGTAAAGAGAGCTTTTGGTACATTGGCCTTTATAAATCAAAGTATTGAGTATAAGAGCTGGAATGTTATGATGAGGTTGTATGAGGCATTGGTGAGGCCGAATCTGGAGTATTGTGTGCAGTTTTGGTCACCAATTTACAGGAAAGATATTAATAAGGTTGAAAGAGTGCAGAGAAGGTTTACAAGGATGTTGCCGGGACTTGAGAAACTGAGTTACAGAGAAAGGTTGAATAGGTTACGACTTTATTCCCTGGAGCGTCGAAGAATGAAGGGAGATTTGATAGAGGTATATAAAATTATGATGGGTATAGATAAAGTGAATTCAAGCAGGCTTTTTCCACTGAGGCAAGTGGAGAAAGAAACTAGAGGACATGGGTTAAGGGTGAAGGGGGAAAAGTTTAGAGGGAACATTAGGGGGGGCTTCTTCACACAGAGAGTGGTGGGAGTGTGGAATGAGCTGCCAGATGAAGTGGTAAATGCGAGCTCACTTTTAACCATTTAAGAAAAACTTGGACAGATACATGGATGAGAGGTATATGGAGGGGTATGGTCCAGGTGTAGGTCAGTGGGACTAGGCAGAAAAAAAGTTCGGCACAGCCAAGAAGGGCCAAAGGGCCTGTTTCTGTACTGTAATGTTCTATGGTTCTAGTCATCTACCTTGGTTAATAAGCAGTCCAGGGTTGCTACTGTTCATTTTATCCAGCTTAATAGAGGAGATTCTCCTTCAGTGAATTATCTATAATGATTGAGATGTAGAGTGATGTAATAGGTCTTCTGGTTCTCTGAAGAAATAGGTCTTCTGGTTCTCCACGTCGGTGCTGTCCATTGTGTACCCATCTATACTAATCTCATTTACTAACTCTTGGTCCATTTATTGGGAATTCAAGTGCTTGCTTGGATGCTTTTCAACCGTTCTAAGAGCCTTTGCTTGCATCATGTCCTTGGATTGTTGTTCTCGATTGCAATAATCCTCCGGTTGAAGAATTTTTCCAACAATCTCCTCTAATTCTCTTGCCCATTACTCTAAAGCATGGGTTCCCAACTTCCTTTTTATGCTACCGGCCAAAACCATTGAGCAAGGGGTCTGTGAACCCTAGGTTGGGAACCCCTTCTCTAAAAGTATGCAGTTTAATTCTGTATGACCATAAGACATAGCAGAATAAGGGCATTGACTGATCAGAATCAGGTTTATTATCACCGGCATGTGACGTGAAATTTGTTAACTTAGCAGCAGCAGTTCAATGCAAGACATAATATAGAAGAAAAAAATAAAATAATAAATAAGTAAATCAATTACAGTATACGTATATGGAGTAGATTAAAAATCGTGTAAAAACTGAAATAGTATATATTTAAAAAAAGTGAGGTAGTGTCCAAGGGTTCAATGTCCATTTAGGAATCGGATGACAGAGGGAAAGAAGCTGTTCCTGAATCACTGAATGTGTGCCTTCAGACTTCTGTACCTCCTACCTGATGGTAACAGTGAGAAAAGGGCATGCCCTTGGTG
Organism: Mobula hypostoma; assembly: GCF_963921235.1. Classification (NCBI taxonomy): domain Eukaryota; kingdom Metazoa; phylum Chordata; class Chondrichthyes; order Myliobatiformes; family Myliobatidae; genus Mobula; species Mobula hypostoma. The sequence goes on along the minus strand of NC_086122.1, from coordinate 40,262,789 downwards.
CTAGAGGTCCTTAATAATGGACGCTGCTTTCGTGAGACTCCGCTCTTTGAAGATGTCCTGGCTACTTTGTAGGCTAGTACCCAAGATGGAGCCGAATAAATTTAGAACCCTCTGCAGCTTCTTTCAGTCCTGTGCAGTAGCTCCCCCATCCCCATACCAGACAGTGATGTGGCCTGTCAGAATGCTCTCCATGGTACACCATAGAAGTTTTCGAGTGTTTTTGTTGGCATACCAAATCCCTTATGAAGTATAGCAGCTGTCTTGCCTTCTTTATAACTGCATCGATATGTTGGGACCAGGTTAGGTCCTCAGAGATCTTGACACCCAGAAACTTGAAACTGCTCACTCTCTCCACTTGAAGTCCACAATCAGCTCTTCTGTCTTACTGACGTTGAGTGCCAGGTTGTTGCTGTGGCACCACTCCACTTATCGATATATCTCACTCCTGCACGCCCTCTCGCCACCACCTGAGATTCTACCAACATTGTTGTATCTCCAGCAAATTTATAGATAGTATTTGAGCTATACCTAGCCCTGCAGTCATGGGGATATAGAGAGTAGTGCATTGGGCTAAGCACATACCTCTGAGATGCAATAATGTTAATCGTCAGCGAGGAGGAGGTGTTATCACCAATCCGCACAGATTGTGGTCTCCCAGTTAGGAAGTTGAGGATCCAATTGCAGAGGGAGGTACAGAGGCACAGGTTCTGCAACTTTTCAATCAGGATTGTTGGAATGATGGTATTAAATGCTGAGCTACACTCGATGAACAGCATCCTGACATAGGTATTTGTGTTGTCCAGGTGGTCTAAAACCACGTGAAAAGCCATTGAGATTGTGTCCGTGGTTGACCTATTGTGGCGATAGGCAAATTGCAATGGGTCCAGGTCCTTGCTGAGGCAGGAGTTAATTGTAGTCATGACCAACCTCTCAAAGCATTTCGTCACTGTAGATGAGAGTGTTGCCTGGCGATAGTCATACTCACCAACTGCATCTCAGTGTGGTATGGCAGTTATCCTGTATCGGACCACAAAGCACTCCAGCGTGTGGTGCAAACTGGCCAGCGGATTATCGGCACCAAATTGCCCACCATTGAGAATGTCTACCATAAACGCTGCCAGGGCAGGGCGAAAAGCATTATCAAGGATGCATCTCACCCTAACCATGGACTTTTTACTCTCCTCCCATCCGGTAGACACTACAGGAGCCTCCACATTCCTGTGCTTCATCTTGCATTTACCAGTTATGGGAGGCCAGTAGAGACTGTTGGTTACTGTACATTTTCGTACATTTTATAAACATTCCAATTGAAGTACCTCAATAAATTTCAGTGGACCCCTGTAAACTCTGGTGTCTTCAACCTTCTCACTGAGGTAGTCATACAATCTAGTTTGTGAATTGGTGCTGCCAATGACCTTGTGCTTTTAGAGTCATAGGACGTTGCTGCACAGAAATAGGTCCCTCAGCCCATCTAGACCATGCCAGCTATTATTCTGTTTTGTCCATGGACCTGCACCTGGACCATTGATTTCCATATCCCTCCCATCCATGTACTTTTCCAAATGTCTCTTAAATGTTGAAATCGAACCAGTATCCACCACTTCTGCTGTCAGGTTTTTCCACACTCTTAAACCCCTCTGAGTAAAAAATATCCTCCTCAAGTTCCCCTTAAACATTTCACCTTTTGAATTGAATTGAATTGACTTTATTACTTGCATCCTTCACATACGTGAGGAGTAAAAATCTTCATGTTACGTCTCTGTCTAAATGTGCAATTTATAGTAATTTGGAATAAATAGTATGTACAACAGGACACTTGTTATAACTGTAGCCCCCTGGGCAGCCTCACCTCGCTCAGCTCGCTTTCGTCTAGGGGGAGCAACCTTTGGCCCCGCCAAACTGGGTAATCAAGTTTGTGTAGATGTTGTGTGATGTATCCCACCCCACCATGCCAAATAACGACAGTACACCTTATGCGATTAAATGATTGCACTTTATAACTCCTGCTTTGACAATGTAGATAGTAAAGGAACAAAATAAGAACTGTTTAACAGTTTTAAAAAAAGAAAAAGGCACCATTATTATTAACCAGTTCGTGCACACATTGTTGGAGCTCTTACAGAACCGGTCCCCCTTCCTCCAGTCGAGGTCCTCCGAACTCTGCCTACCCACGAATGGGACCACCCTCGGTGATCAACCAAACGCTCTACTAGAGTCTGTCCGTGTCTCCTCTCCTTGCCGAAGACCCTGGGTCCCGGACTCCCGCTCGGGGTCCGTTCCGTCGCCCAGCTTACAGCATCACGTCTCCTCTCTCTGTCCCCATCCGCCTTCTGCCCAAAGCCCGCGAAAACAATAGCTACAGACACACGAGAAAGAACAACATCTATCCCAATTGGTTAGCAAATGAATACAATTCTCGTTATCAGTAATTATAACCCAAACAAGCTGCTAGAGAGAGAACCACTGTCTCAGCAGTTAACATCACAGAGAAACCATTTTATTTGCTTTAGCAATAACATTAAAGAAGAAACCCCTTACATAACATAGAAATACAGTTGTATCGGCGTGAATTAATTAGTCTGATGGCCTAGTGGAAGAAGCTGTCCCGGAGCTTGTTGGTCCTGGCTTTTATGCTGCGGTACCGTTTCCCAGATGGTAGCAGCTGGAACAGTTTGTGGTTGGGGTGATTTGGGTCCCCAATGATCCTTCGGGCCCCTTGTACACACCTGTCTTTGTAAATGTCCTGAATAGTGGGAATTTCACATCTACAGCTGCGACTAAGGGAAGTACGTTTCCCATACCAGGCAGTTATGCAGCCAGTTAGGGTGCTCTTAATTGTGTCTCCGTAGAAAGTTCTTAGGATTTTGGGGCCTATACCAAACTTTCTCAACTGTCTGAGGTGAAAGAGGCACTGTAGTGCTTTTCTTCACCAAACAACCAGTATGTAGACCACGTGAGATCCTTGGTGATGTGTATGCCAAGGAACTTAAAGCTGTTCACCCTCTCAAGCCCAGATCCATTGATAGCCTGTCTCCATTCCTCCTGTAGTCCACAACCAGATTTCACCCTTAACCCATGACCTCTAATACTAGTCTCATAGTCTCACCCAATTTCAGTGGGAAAAGCCTGCTTGCATTTACCCTGTCTATACCCCTCATCATTTTGTATACTTTGATCAAATCTCCCCTCATTCTCTTATGTTCCAGGGATTAAATTTCTAACCTGGTCAGTGTTTCCCTCTAACTCAGGTTGTCAAAATCCTTGAATTGCAAGTGAGTATAAAGCTTCCCTGACTAATGCACAAGTTAGAGAGACAGAACATCTCGGTGTGACACATGGTATGTGTTGTATTTGGTAATATCAGCCACAATGGTATGATGGACATTAAATCATTGATTTGGCGAAAAGATCAGCATGAGTACCTGCTTCTGATTACAATCTGTGAGAGACGGTCAGTGAGATCTTTGTTGATCAATATTATCTCTACAGCCTTTTTCGAACAAATTATTATCAGCAATGATTGAGACAGGTAACCTGTGCACAAGTGAAAGTCATCGGGTCTTTTTTTAAATTTACTGATCTGAATACGCTGCTCAGCTAGAGTGTACCATGCTAGCTAATTGAAAACCTTGACAGCACTTACTTATTTATTGGGCATTAGCAAGGTCCTGAGAAGGTGCTGGTGAGCTGTCACCTTGAATTACTCTATTCGGTATGGGTGCCGACACTCTGCCGCTTCAGTTACTGGAGTGAGAGTGCCCTGACCTCCGCAGCCTGGACCGGCCATGAGTGTGGTGAAGGTACTCTGTTGGTCTGGAAGAGACTTTAATGTTATTAAAAGGTCATTTCAGTTAGTGCTAGTTAGTTATTTTGTATTTGCTGTTATTGGCTAGATTTCACTTAGATTTATTTAATGAAGTTGTATTGCTGGGATGAGAGATTGCCACAAGTTTTGAATTATTAGTCCAGTAAGCACTCTGCCTGTGATGCAGCATCTAACACTGCAATGTCTGTCTCTTAAACTTTGAAAGTGGTGCTTTGATAATGGTTTAAATTCTTCATTGATGATTAACTCTTTTTCCATGTACCTTGTTTAAGTAACTGCTAAGATTTCACCTCACGTAAATTGTCTGTAGATTACAATAGCACTGCAAAAACACCGAGTATATTTCACAAGGTCAAATTAAATGAGCCATTTTAACTGCTTTATCTGCGTACCAAGATATCTGGAGCCACACATGGAATCATAGGAGCATAGAAAACCTACAGCACAATACAGGCCCTTTGGCTCACAAAGCTGTGCCGAACATGACCTTACCTTAGAAATTACCTAGGGTTACCCAGAGCCCTCTGTTTTTCTGAGCTGCATGTACCTGTCCAGGAGTCTCTTAAAAGACCCCATTGTATCTGCCTCCTCCACCGTTGCTGGCAGTCCATTCCATGTATTCACCACTCTTGTGCGTAAAAAAGAAACTTACCTCTGACATCTCCTCTGTACCTGCTTCCAAGCACCTTAAAACTGTGCCCTCTCGTGCTAGCCATTCCAGCCCTGGGAAAAAGCCTTTGACTATCCACACGATCAATGCCTCTCAACATCTTATACACCTCTGTCAGGTCACCTCTCATCCTCCGTCTCTCCAAGGAAAAAAGGCCAAGTTCACTCAACCTATTCTCATAAGGCATGCTCCCCAATCCAGGCAACATCCTTGTAAATCTTCTCTGCACCCTTTCTATAGTTTCCACATCCTTCCTGTACTGTGGAATCATATTCTGCTTCTATTATATGGAACTTGGAGTTTACTGCTTTAGGTATCTCTTTAAGGAAAAAGAACTTCAATTTATGTAAACACAAGAGATTTTGCAGATGCTGGAAATCTTGAGCAACATACACAAAATACTGGTGGAGCTCATCAAGTCAGGCAGCATCTATGGAAGGGAATAAATGTTGCCGTCCTGGTCTTGGCTCAAAGCATTGACAATTTATTCCCGCCTATAAATGCTGCCTGACCTGCTGAGTTTCTCCAGAATTTTGTGCGTTGCTTTGGATTTGTATATTACTCTTTTGGGGGGGGGGGGAGAAGAGTGATTTATAAAATCAAAAATCTTGTAAATGACCCCCAGCAATGAACCAAATGTAAAAAGAAAGCGAAAGACACTGCAGACACTGGAATTTGGATCAAAGACAGAATGCTGAAAGAACTCAACGGTAACTCACAAAAGATGCTGGAGGAATGTAACAGTAACAAACATAAAATACTGGAGAAACTCAACAGGAACTCACAAAATGCTGGAGGAACATCACAGTGATACACACAAAACAATGGAGGAACTCAAAGATTCAAAGTACATTTATTATCCCAGTATGTTTAAATTATACACCTTGAAATTTGTCTGCTTATAGGCTGCCACAAGCAAGAAACTCGAATCACCCAATTGAAAAACCATAGAAACCATAGAAACTACAGCACAGAAACAGGCCTTTTGGCACTTCTTGGCTGTGCCAAACCATTTTCTGCTTAGTCCCACTGACCTGCACACGGACCATATCCCTCCATACACCTCCCATCCATGTATCTGTCCAATTTATTCTTAAATGTTAAAAAGAACCCGCATTTACCACCTTGTCTGGCAGCTCATTCCATACTCCTACCACTCTCTGTGTGAAGAAGCCCCCCCCTAATGTTCCCTTTAAACTTTTCCCCCCTCACCCTTAACCCATGTCCTCTGGTTTTTTTCTCCCCTTGCCTCAGTGGAAAAAGCCTGCTTGCATTCACTCTATCTATACCCATCATAATTTTATATACCTCTATCAAATCTCCCCTCATTCTTCTACGCTCCAGGGAATAAAGTCCCAACCTATTCAACCTTTCTCTGTAACTGAGTTTCTCAAGTCCCGGCAACATACTTGTAAACCTTATCTGCACTCTTTCAACCTTATTTATATCCTTCCTGTAATTTGGTGACCAAAACTGAACACAATACTCCAGATTCGGCCTCACCAATGCCTTATACAACCTCATCATAACTTTCCAGCTCTTATACTCAATACTTTGATTAATAAAGGCCAATGTACCAAAAGCTCTCTTTACGACCCTATCTACCTGTGACGCCACTTTTAGGGAATTTTGTATCTGTATTCCCAGATCCCTCTGCTCCACTGCACTCCTCAGTGCCTTACCATTAACCCTGTATGTTCTACGTTGGTTTGTCCTTCCAACGTGCAATACCTCACACTTGTCAGTATTAAACTCCATCTGCCATTTTTTAGCCCATTTTTCCAGATGGTCCAAGTCCCTCTGCAGGCTCTGAAAACCTTCCTCACTGTCTACTACACCTCCAATCTTTGTATCATCAGCAAACTTGCTGATCCAATTTACCACATTATCATCCAGATCATTGATATAGATGACAAATAACAATGGACCCAGCACTGATCCCTGTGGCACACCACTAGTCACAGGCCTCCACTCAGAGAAGCAATTCTCTACCACCACTCTCTGGCTTCTTCCATCGAGCCAATGTCTAATCCAATTTACCACCTCTCCATGTATACCTAGCGACTGAATTTTCCTAACTAACCTCCCATGCGGGACCTTGTCAAAGGCCTTACTGAAGTCCATGTAGACAATATCCACTGCCTTCCCTTCATCCACTTTCCTGGTAACCTCCTCGAAAATCTCCAATAGATTGGTCAAACATGATCTACCACGCACAAAGCCATGTTGACTCTCCCTAAAAGGTCCCAGTCTATCCAAATGCTTGTAGATTCTGTCTCTTAGTACTCCCTCCAATAACTTACCTACTATCGACGTTAAACTTACTGGCCTATAATTTCCCGGATTACTTTTCGATCCTTTTTTAAACAACGGAACAACATGAGCCACTCTCCAATCCTCCGGCACCTCACCTGTAGACAGCGACATTTTAAATATTTCTGTCAGGGCCCCTGCAATTTCAACACTAGTCTCCTTCAAGGTCCGAGGGAACACCCTGTCAGGTCCTGGGGATTTATCCACTTTAATTTTCCTCAAGACAGCAAGGACCTCCTCCTTTTCGATCTGTACAATTCCCATGATCTTACTACTAAAAAGAGACCAAAAACAGCACAGAGAAAGAGAGAGAAAGCACACACACTCGCTGTGCAAACAGTAGAATCAAGCCAACAGCATCCTGAACCTGATTCACTATTCTGCTCCTGGAGCAGCCCGTGTAGGCCCAAGCTGAGCCTCGGTGCCCAGCTTTCACACCAGCGTGGCAGAAATGCACGGCAGCTGGATCAGTCCCAGCCTTGGCGCTGCGGGGAAAGGAATGGACATTCGCAGGGGGAGAGCGAAATCAGACCAGCCTCGCCTCTGCCTGCCTCCTCATAGTCTGCGGCAATAGATTACCACAATTTTCTTCATGAAATATGGTATAAGTAATGTATTTAGTCGAATCTCTGGTCTTATGATTTACCAGTAAGCTGTTGCACATTTTTGGTAGTGTCATCTTAAACCAGAACTCACATAGTAACTCTCACAAACTGTCAGATGAACTCAACAGTAACTGACACAGTGTACTAGGGGTAAGTAAAGGCATCTGTTAGTCTTGCGAGACAATGGATCTGTGCCTGGAAAGTCTTCACTCTCCAGGGCGCAGGCCTGGGCAAGGTTTTATGGAAGACCAGCAGTTGCCCATGCTGCAAGTCTCCCCTCTCCATGACACCAATGTTGTCCAAGGGAAGGGCATTAGGACCCATACAGCTTGGCACCAGTGTCGTCGCAGAACAATGTGTGATTAAGTGCCTTGCTCAAGGACACATCATGTTCCCTCGGCTGGGGCTCGAACTCACGACCTTCAGGTCGCTAGTCCAATGCCTTAACCACTTGACCATGTGCTCACATGTAGGAACTCAACGATAATATACTAAATGTTAGATGAACTCAACAGTATCTCTCATACTGGAGGAACTCAAGAGTAACTCACACAATATACTGGAGAATCTCAACAATAACACACAATATGCTGGAGGAACTCAACAGTAATAAGAAGAAAATACAGGAGGAACTCAACAGTAACTGACACAAAACTCTGGAGGAACTCAACAGTACACACAGAGAATGCTGGAGGAACTCAACAGGTCAGATGGCAACTATGTTTTGGACCAAGATACTACTTCTTTGCCCATTCTAAAGTGTCTAAATCCTTTTTGGCAGCACTAAGTTCTCCCAGCTTCCTCAACACTACCTGCCCTTCCACCTATCTTGGTATCATCTGCAAATGTAGCCACAAAGCCATCAATTCTATCATCCAAATCATTGAAAGAATCGGTCCCAACACAGACCCCTGTGGAACATCAGCAGACACCGGCAGCCAACCAGAAAAGGCTCCCTCTATTCCACTCTTTGCCTCCTGCCAGACAGCCACGGCTTTATTCATGCTAGAATCGTTCCTGTAATACCATTGCTTCCTAGCTTGTTAGCAGCCTTATGTGTGACACCTTGTCAAAGGCCTTCTGAAAATCCAAGTAAACTATATCATCTGGTTTCCCTTTATCTATCCTCCTCCTTATTTCTTCAAAGAATCTCATCAGATTTATCAGACAAGATTTTCCCTTGAGGAAACCATGCTGACTGCAGCCTATTTTATCATGTACCTCCAAGTACCCCGAAACCATATCCTTAACAATCGACTCCAACATATTCCCAATCACTGAGGTCAGGCGAACTGTCCCCTCTCTTCTTGAACAGTGGAGTGACATTTGCAATTTTCCAATCTATCAGAACCAGTCCAGAATCTAGTGATTCATGAAAGATCATTACTAATGCCTCCATGATCTCTTCACCCAGTTCTTTCAGAACCCTGAGGTGTACACCATCTGGACCTGGTGACTTATCTGCCTTCCAGACCTTTCAGTTTCCCAAGAGCCTTCTCTCAAGTATTGGTTACTTCACGCATCTCATGACCCCTGACACCTGGAACTTCCAGCAAACTGCTGGAGTCTTCCACAGTGAAGACTGATGCAAAATACTTACTCAGTTTGTCCACCATTTCCTTAACCCCCATTCTCCAGCATCATTTTCCAATTAGTCTAATATCCACTCTCGTCTCTCTTTTACACTTTATGAATCTGAACTAACTTTTGGTATCCCCTAATACTATTGGCTCGCTTACCTTCATATTCCACCTTTACTTTCTTATTGACTTTTTTAGTTGTCTTCTGTTGGTTTTTAAAAGCATCCCAAACCTCTAACTTCCCACTAATTTTTGCTGCATTATATGCCCTCTCTCAGGCTTTTATCTTGGTTTTGACTTCTCTTGTTAGCCACGGTTGTGTCATCTTTCCTTTAGAATACTCCTTCCTCTCTTGGGATGTACAGTATATATCCTGTGCTATTGCTGCTCTGCCTTTATCCCTGCTGGTGTTCGTTTCCAATCAATTCTGGGCAACTCCTTGCTCAAGCCTTAGCAATTCCCTTTACTTGACTATAATACTAAAACATCTGACGCTCGCTTCTCTTTCTCAAATTTCAAGGTGAAATTGATCATATTATGCTCACCTGCGCCGAGGGTTCTTTTACCTTAAGTTCTCTAATCAATTCTGGTTCATTGCACAACACCCAATCCAGAATAAATGATCTCCAAGTGGGCTTAACCACGAGCTGCTCTAAAATGCTGTCTCGTAGGCATTCTAGAAAATACAACTCTTGGAATCTAGTGTCAGCCTGACTTTCCCAATCTACCTGCATATTGAAATCCCCCAACTATTGTAACATTGCCCTATTGGCATGCATTTTCTATCTCTCATTGTAATTGGTAGACCACATCCTTACTACTGTTTGGGGGTCTATATAAACCTCCCATCAGAGTCTTTTTACCTTTGCAGTTCCTTAGCTCTATCCACAATGATTCAACACCTTCCAACGCTATGTTACCTCCTTCTAGTGATCTTATTTCATTTTTTACCAACAGAGCAACACCACCTCCTCTACATCCCTACCTATCCTTTCGATACAATGTGTATCCTTGGAGATTAAGCTCCCAGCTATAATCTTCATTCAGCCAAGATTCAGTGATGCCTTCAACATCATACATGCCAATCTGTAACTGTACTACAAGTTCATCTTTCTTATTCCGTATGCTGCATGTTTTCAAACACCTTCAGTCCTCTATTCGCCCTTTTCGATTTTGTCTGCCTTTTAAGTTGCTACCCATTCTGTTGTTTGTAATTTTGCCCTATCATCAGCCTCTGCTTCCTAGGAGTCTCACTGCACATTGCCTCTTTTTGTAAACCAACTAGCTCTTCTTCAGCACTATCACTCTGGTTCCCATCCTCCTGCCAAATTAGTTTAAACCCACCCAAACAACTCTAGCTAACCTGCCCGCAAGGATATTGGACCCCCTCAGGTTCAGGTGTAACCTGTTCCTTTTGTATGGGTCATACCTGCCCCAGAAGAGATCCCAGTGATCCATAAATCTGAACTCCTGCCCCCTGCACCAGTTCCTCAGCGACGTATTCTCCTACCAAGTCATCCTATTCTTACCCTCACTGGCACTTGGCTCAGGCAGCGATCCAGAGATTACTACCCTAGAGGTCCTGTTTCTCAGCTTTCTACCTAGCTCCCTAAAATCCCTCTTCAGGTCCTCCTCACCTTGTCTACTTCTGTCATTGGTACCAATATGTACCAAGAGTTCTGGCTGCTCACCCTCGCCCTTGAAAATGCCATGGACCGGATCTGAGACATCCCCAATCCTGGGACCAGCGAGGCAACATGCCTTCTGGGTGTCTATCACGCCCACAGAACCTCATCTCTGTTCCTCTGGCTAAGGAATCTCCTTTGCAACTCTGCTTTCTCTGTGGTTCCCCTGGTAGGTTGTCTCCTTAATAGTATCAAAAGTTGTTTAATTCTTGTTGAAGGGAACAGCCACAGGTGTACTTTGCAGTGGCTGTGTATTTCTCCACTTCCTCCTGACAGACACCCAGTAATCTGTCTCCTACAATCTAGGCGTGGCTACCTCCTTGTAACTCTTGTCTTTCACCTCCTCATTCTGCTGTATGAGTCGAAGGTCATGCAGCTTGGTGCACCTGGTGCACATGTGTTGATCTGGGAGACTGGAAGTCTTGCAGTCTTCCCACATTCCACACTCAAGTCAAAACACTGCCCCTGGAGCCATTCTTACTAAACTACTATGCCCTAAGAGATGAGGAATGAACAAATAAGAACAGAAAGAGAGTAACTTATAAGATACTTTACCTCGCCAAGCCTGATAAACCAAATCCACTCTAAACACTGGCACACTCACAATGGTTGCTCTGCTTCCAATTGAGTTATTTTTATCGGCCTCTTCTAATGAAATCTCTTGTTGGTTGATCACTCCAAAACTCAGAGAAACTGTCATGAAACTCTGTCTTTAAAGTCTCGATTGCCGTCCTGATTAAAAGGTAGTTCTTTTTACGCACCCCTGACATTGATTGTCCAACTCAGAGAAAACTGCCGCGAAGCTCTACTTTTCAATCTTGAACGTGGATCTGACAAGAAAGTAGCTCTTTTTATGCACTGCCTCTTGCTGATTGGTTGCTCTTCAACTCAGAGAGACTACTGCAAAACTCTGCCTTTAAAGTCTCGATCGTCTTCCTGGTTAAAAGGTAGCTCTGTACCCCTGATGTTGATTATCTAACAATGAACCAGGTTTGATTAGGGAGCTTAAGGTAAAGGAACTCTTGGGAGACAGTAATAATATAGAATTCATCCTGCATTTTGAGAGGGCAAGGATAAAGTCAGATGTATTATTATTACTGTGAAGCAAAGAGAGTTATAGAGGTATGAGAAAGGAGCTATCCGAAGTTGATTGAAAGGGGACCAGCAGGAATGATGAAAAAGCATCAATATTTTGAGTTTCTGGGGGCAATTCTGGAAGTGTACGATAGATACATCCTGAAGAAGTAGTAGTATTCTGAAGGCAGGTAGGACAACTATGGGTGATAAGGGAAGTCAAAGACAGCCCAAAAGCAAAAGGAAGGGCATATGGCATAGCAAAAATTAGTGGAAGGTTAGAGGATTGGAAGTTTTTAAAAACTAACGGAAGGCAATAACTGAAATGCATCTTACGGAAATGTTTGATGAACTTCAATAAAAAAATAAATTACAAAAAAAGAAATATGAAGTTAAACTAGCCAACAATATCAAAGAGGATACCAGAAGTCTTTTCAGATATATAAAGAGTAAAAGACAGGTGAGAGAGGGGGATATCTTAAATGCATTCTTTGCATCTATATTCACTCAGGAGACGGAAACAGAGTCTAGAAGTGAGGCATCGATTTCATGGACTCTGTACAGATTACAGAGGAGGAGGTGTTTGTTACCCTGAGGCAAATCAAGGTGAATAAATTCCCAGGGCTTGACAAGGTGTTTTATCGGACCCTACGTGAGGCAAGTGCAGAAATTGTCAGGGGCCTAGCAGAGATATTTAAATCATCCTTAGCGGCAGGAGAGTACCATATGATTTAAGGATAGCCAGTGTTGTTCTGCTGTTTAAAAAAGTCTCTAAACAGAAACCAGGAAATTATCGGCCACTGAGGTTAACATCAGTTGTGGGAAAGTATAGGTATTTGAATAGACCTGGACTGAATAAGTTATTCAGCAAGAATTCATGTGTGGTAGGGTCATGCCAAGCCAATTTTATAGAGTTTATCGAGAAAATTACCAGGAAAGTGGATGAAGGCAAGGCAGTGGATGTTGTCTACATGGACTTTAATAAGGTATTTAAAAATGCCTCAAGATATGGGGGAGTAGATTTAGGACGGAGATGAGGAGGAACTGCTTTTCCCAGAGAGTGGTGAATCTGGAATTCTCTGCCCAATGAAGCAGTGGTGAATACCTCAGTAAATATATTTAAGACAAGGTTGGATAGATTTTTGCATAGTCGAGAATTAAGGGTTATGGGGAACAGGCAGGTAGGTGGAGGTGAGTCCATAGCCAGATCAGCCATGATCTTATTGAATGGCGGAGCAGGCACGACAGGCCAGATGACCAACTCCTGCGCCTATTCCTTATGTTCGTATGTTTTTATTTGACAAGATTCCCGCATGGAAGGCTGGTCAAGAAGGTTCATTCTCTCGGTATTCATGATGAGGTAGTACATTGGATTAGACTTTGGCTTTGTGGGAAAAGCCAGTGAGTGGTAGTAGAGGGGGCCTGTGACAAGTGGAGTGCCTCAGAGTCCTTTTGTTGTTTGTCAATTGTATCAATGATCTGAGTGATCATCTGTTCAAAACCTATCCCATTTAGCATAGTGATAGTGTCACACAACGTGGTGGAGGGTTTCTTCAATGTGGAGACGGGATTTAGTCTCCACAAGTACGGTGCGGTGGTCACTTCTACCAATGCTGTCATGGACAGATGCTTCCGCGGCCAGCAGGTTGGTGAGACTGAGGTCAAGTGTGTTTTTCCCTCTTGTTGGTTCCCTCACCACCTGCTGTAGTCCCAGCCTAGTAGCTACGTCCAGTAGGTCCCAACCAGCTCGGTCTGTGGTGGTACTACCGAGCCATGATGCTATGAGACTTGATAGGGTCTAGAGCCAATGTTGAGAGTTGCCAGGGCAACTCCCTTGCTATTGTATACCACTGTGCCACCACTTCTGCTAGGTCTGTCCTGCCGGTGAGACAGTACATACCTAGGAATGGTAATGGTGGGGTCCGGAATGTTAACTGTAAGGGATGATTCTGTCAGTGCAACCATGTCAGGCTCTTGCTTGACTAGTCTGTGAGACAGCTTTCCCAACTTGGCACAAGTCTCCAGATGTCAGTAAGGAAAACTTTGCAGGGACGCCACGGCTGGTTTTGCGGCTGTTGTTTCCAGTGCTAGGTTGATGCTAGGTTATCTGTCTGGCTTCATTCCTTATTATTTTCTTTTCTGTGGTTGGATACAACTGAATGGCTTGCTAAGCTATTTCAGAGGGCATTTTAAGAGTCAACCACCTTGCTGTGGGTCTGGAGTCATGTATAGGCCAGAGCAGGTAAGGACAGCAGGATTCCTCCCCTGGACTAATGAGTAAACAGTTGATGTTTTGGGCCGAGGGACAAATACAAGCAGCCATTGAGAGTATGGCTATGGTCTTCTGCAGCCCATCTATTTCAAAGTTTGATGTGTTGTACGTTCAGAGATTTTCTTCTGCACAACACTGTTGTAACACATGGTTTTTTGAGTTGCTGTCACTTTCCTGTCAGCTTGAACCACTCTGGCCATCCTCCTCTGACCTCTGTCATTAAAAAGGCATTTTTGCCCTCAGAACTGCTGCTCACTGGATGTTTTTTGCACTATTCTCTGTAAACTCTAGAGACTGTTGTGCATAAAAATCTCAGGAGAAGAGCAGTTTCTGAGATACTTGTACCACCCTGACTGGCACCAGTAAGTCATTCCACAGTCAAAGTCACTGAGATCACATTGCTTCCTCATTCTGATGTTTGGTCTGAATAACAACTGAACCTTCTGATCATGTCTGCATGCTCTAATGCATTGCCATGCTGCCATATACTGTAATTGACTGATTAGATATTTGCACTAATGAGCAGGTGTTCCTAATAAAATGGCCACTGAGTGTAGACTTTAGTAATTGCATGCTTTCAGAGTAATGAGAGGAGATACTTTGAACACAAAAGTATTCTGATTATTTTTTTCCTCCCATGGAGTTCACTGCTGTCCTAGGAGGAAATGAATTGCTTTGTAAGGAATTCTAAATTGCATTTTTCCCTGATGTTACTGGCTTGTAGAAAGTTCTTTCCAGAAATCAGGTCTGACATTTCAGTTCTTCTCCTTGTTGAATTGGAATGTGAGGATGATTAGCTTCACTGCGTGTTCATGTATTAATTCCTTGGCTCTAAGTGAGTTTTGGCCACATGAGACATGCCCAAGTTATACATCTTTGGCCTGTGGTTGTTCTAAAATCCCAGGAATCTCAGCCCTTATTTGAACCTGCACTTCTTCCTCACCAGTTTTACCCTGGAGAACTGGAGAGGATCGTTCCTGCTGTGACACAAAAGATGCTGGAACTGTTGTGACACACGCACGCACGCTAGAGGAACTCAGCAGGTCAGGCAGCATCTCCAGTAAGAATGAACTGTCAGTGTTTTGGGCTGAGATGCTTCACCAGGACTGGAAAGGGAGTGGGGCGGAAGGGAAAGGTCAGATGCTATTTGACATGCTGAGTCTCACCGGTGTTTTTTTCTGTGTCATTCCTTCTTTTCTCTATTGACTAGCAGGCCTTCACTCCAAATAGTACCTGCAGGCCAAAAATGGATGTCAATTACAGAGAGCGTAGCCTCTCTTCTCCAAGTAGTCATGGTTTTAAGGGCAGTGTTCTTGCAGGAGCTGTATCATGCATATGTGGCGAGGTCTGCCCTGGTATGCTGCTGCCACACTTTGCCAGAGAAAGGCGTCTATCCATACACAAACAGCCGGAGGAACTCGGCTGGTCAAGCAGCATCTGTGGAGGGAGATGGACGGGCAATGTTTTGGGTCAAGACCCTTCAGGTTGTTGTGCAATAAAACAGTGTCATCTTCTTTCTGAGTTCTCTGCTGCCTTCATACTACTCTTCCAGAACTGAAAGGTCTGAACTACCTTGGCAGCCCCTCTCAATATTGAAATTGTCTTTATTTTTATTTTAGTTCTCTCCATTTGCATCAGCCCTCTCCTCAGCCACCTCTTCCAGGCATACAAATTTCGTAGTTGTGCTCTCCTCCAATTCTGTCCTCTTGTGCAGTGTTGATCTGTGCACTCTGGTCCTAGATTTCCCCCACTATAGGGAATACCTTTCAAGTCCGCTTTATCTAGGCCTTTCAATACTCTATCGGTTTCAGTCAGATCCCCCTGTCATTCGTCTAAACTTCATACCACCATTGCCAGTCATGTTAATCCAGACCTTTGGTTCAGGAATTCCCTCCCTTAACTAGCCAGCCTATCTTCCCTTGTAATATGAGGAGCTCCTTTGACAATTGTTCAATCACTTTGACATAAGACCTAGGAGCAGAATTAGGCCATTTGGCCCATTGTGTCTGGTTTGCCATTCTGTCATGGCTGAATTATTTTCCCTTTCAACCCCATTCCCCTGTCTTCTCCCCATAACCTTTGATGCACTTACTAATCAAGCTCCTATCAACCTCCACTTTAAATATACCCAATGAATTGGCCTCCGCAGCCATCCATGGCAATGAATTCCACAGATTCACCACTCTCTGGCTAGAAATTTCTCCTCATCTCTGTTGTATTGGGATGTCCTTGTGTTCTGAGTCTCTGCCCTCAGGTCCTAGATTTCCCCTACAGTAGGAAACACCTTTCAAATCCACTCTATCTAGGTCTTTCAATACTCCATAGGTTTCAATGAGATCCCCCTGTCATTCGTCTAAACTTCAGCGAGCGTAGGTCCAGAGCTATTAAATGCTCCTTATATGTTAACCCTTTCATTCCTGGGATCATGCTTGTGATCCTCATCTGGACCTCTCCAATGACAGCACATCTTTTCTTAGATAACTGCTCACAGTACCCCGAGTACAGTCTAAGCAATGCCTTATAAAGCCTCAGCATTACACCTTTGCTTTTAGATTCTAATCCTCTCAAAATAAATGCTAAAATTGCATTGCCTTCCTTACTCCTTACTCCTCAGTCTTGGGTTACTTGGTGTCAGATTCCTTTCTGCTAACCTTTCTATAATATGTGCTGGACTGCTGTACCAAGTTATAGATGTGGTTTAAATTTAAATTCCTTTCTTACTGGTTCTTTGCACACCGCTACTGCTTTTTGAAAATTGATTTTTTAATCTGTTTCTCGTCCATTAAATAATGAGTTGCAGACAATGAAAGTATATAAATCCAGTTTTATTTAACTACATAATTACTACTGAGGACCCAGAGGCTTTGAGCTCCTAGGAGTGTCTATCTTATGGAACTTGCAATTTACAATTAAGGTCTCATTGTTAAGCTGGAGGGAATATAACACTGTGACTTCATTTTGTAAAATGAGTTCATAGTCATGTGAGAGAGAGAGAAAGCTTGCGAAGTACTATGGCTTAATTATTGCCAAACATATCTTTACCTGTCCCCCTCTCTCTGCTTTCAATAGGGATCACGCCCTCTGTGATTCCCATGTCCATTTGTCCCTTCCTTCTAATCTCCCTCCTGGCACTTATCCCTGCAAGCAGCCGAAGTGCGACATCTACCCATACACCTTCTCCCTCACCTCCATTCATCCCTTCCCTCACCTTCATTCACCCCTTCTCTCACCTTCATTCATGGCCCCAAACAGTTCTTCCAGGTGAGGCCACACTTCTCCTGTGATTCTGCTGGGGTCATCTATTCCATAAGACCATAAGACGAAGGAGCAGAAGTCGGCCATTCAGCCCATTGAATCCGCAGCACCATTTTATCATGAGCTGATCCATTCTCCCATTTAGTCCCACTCCCCTGCCTTCTCACCATAACCTTTGATGCCCTGGATACTCAGATACCTATCAATCTCTGCCTTGAATACACCCAATGACTTGGCCTCCACTGCTGCCCGTGGCAACAAATTCCATAGATTCACCACCCTCTGACTAAAAAAAAGTCCTCGCATCTCTGTTCTGAATGGGCGCCCTTCAATCCTTAAGTCATGCCCTCTCATACCAGACACCCCCATCATGGGAAACAATTTTGCCACATCCACTCTGTCCATGCCTTTCAACATTCGAAATATTTCTATGAGGTCTCCCCTCATTCTTCTGAACTCCAAGGAATACAGTCCAAGTGCGGACAAATGATCCTCATATCTTAATCGGAATTATTTTAATGAATCTTCTCTGTACCCTCTCCAACGTCAGCACATCCTTTCTAAAATAAGGAGCCCAAAACTGCCCACAGTACTCCAAGTGAGGTCTTACCAGCGCCTTATAGAGCCTCAACATCACGTCCCTGCTCCTATACTCTATTCCTCTAGAAATGAATGCCAACATTGCATTCGCCTTCTTCACCACTGACTCAACCTGGAGCTTAACCTTAAGGGTATCCTGCACGAGGACTCTCAAGTCCCATTGCATCTCAGAACTTTGAATTCTCTCCCCATTTAAGTAATAGTCTGCCCATTTATTTCTTCTGCCAAAGTGCATAACCATACACTTTCCAACATTGTATTTCATTTGCCACTTCTCTGCCCATTCTTCCAATCTATCCAAGTCTCTCTGCAGACTCTGTTTCCTCAGCACTACCGGCTCCTCCACCTACCTTCGTATCATCAGCAAACTTAGCCACAAAGCCACCTATTCCATAATCCAAATCATTGATGTACAGCGTAAAAAGAAGCGGCCCCAACACTGATCCCTGTGGAACACCACTGGTAACCGGCAGCCAACCAGAATAGGATCCCTTTATTCCCACTTTCTGTTTCCTACCAATCAGCCAACACCCTATCCATGTATGTAACTTTCCCATAATTCCATGGGCTCTTATCTTGTTAAGCAGCCTCATGTGTGGCACCTTGTCAAAGGCCTTCTGAAAATCCAAATATACAACATCCACTGCATCTCCCTTGTCTAGCCTACTTGTAATTTCCTCAGGCAGGATCTTCCTTTAAGAAAACCATGCTGAGTTCTGCCTATCTTGTCATATGCTTCCATGTACTCCGTAACCTCATCCTTGACGATCAACTCCAACAACTTCCCAACCACCAATGTCAAGCTAACTGGTCTATAATTTCCTTCTTGCTTCCTTGCCCCCTTCTTAAATAGCAGAGTGACATTTGCAATCTTCCAGTCCTCCGGAACCATGCTAGAATCTATTGACTTTTGAAAGATCATTGCTAATGCCTCCGCAATCTCCTTCAGAACACGAGGGTATATTCCATCTGGTCCGAGAGATTTATCTACCCTTAGACTATTCAGCTTCCTGAGTACTTTCTCTGTTGTAATTGTGACTGCACATATTTCTCTTCCCTGCCACCCTTGAGTGTCCGGTATACTGCTGATGTCTTCCTCAGTGAAGACTGATGCAAAATACTTGCTCAGTTCCTCAACCACTTCCTTATCTCCCATTACAATTTCTCCAGCATCATTTTCTATCGGTCCTATATCTACTCTCACCTGTCTTTTACTCTTTATATACTTGAAAAAACTTGTAGTATCCTCTTTGATATTATTTGCTAGCTTCCTTTCATAGTTCATCTTTTCCCTCTTAATGACCTTCTTAGTTTCCTTTTGTAAGCTTTTAAAAACTACCCAATCACCTAATTTTTGCTTCCTTGTATGACCTCTCCTTTGCTTTAACTTTGGCTTTGACTTCTCTTGTCAGCCACGGTTGCACCCTTTTTCCATTCGAAAATTTCTTCTTTTTTGGAATATATCTGTCTTGCACCTTCCTCACTTCTCACATAAACTCCCTCCTCTAGTGTCCCTTTTCAGTCAACTTTGGCCAGTTCCTCTCTCGTGCCACTGTAATTTCCTTTACTCCACTGAAATACCGACACATGGGATTTCGGCTTCTCTTTTTCAAATTTCACAGTGAACTCAATCATGTTATGATCACTGTCTCTTAAGGGTTCCTTCACCTCAATCTCTCTAATCACCTCCGGTTCATTACACAGTACCCAATCCAGTACAGCCAATCCCCTAGTGGGCTCAACGACAAGCTGTTCTGAAAAGCCATCTTGCAGACATTCTATAAATGCTCTCTCTTGAGATCCAGTGCCGACCTGATTTTCCCAATCCACTCGCATGTTAAAATCCACAATTATCATAACACTGCCCTTCTGACAAGCCTTTTCTATTTCCTGTTGTAATTTGTAGTCCACATCACTGCAGCTGTTTGAAGGCCTGTATATAACTGCCATCAGGGTCCTTTTACCCCTACAATTTCTTAGCTCAGCCCATAAAGATTCTGCTCCTTCTGATCCTATGGCACTCTTTCTACTGATTTGATATCATTTCTTACCAATAAAGCCATGCCACCCCCTCTGCCTACCTGCCTATCCTTCCGATACACTGTGTATCCTTGGATGTTCAGCTCCCAGAGACATGCATCCTTTAGCCACGTCTCAGTGATGGTCACAATATCATACCTGCCAATCTGTAGCTGTACGACAAGATCATCCACCTTATTCCCTATGTTGCGTGCATTTAAGTATAACACCTAAAGACCAGTATTTGGTACTTTTTGCTTTGATTGCACTGCAACTTTATTACACTGCAACTCATCTCAATGGCTGCAAATTTGCCCCATCACCTGCCTGTCTTTCCTGACATCTTTACTGCTCACTACCTTAGATTTATTTCTGTTTTCCCCTTCCTCCACTCTATCATTCCGGTTCCCATCCCCTTGCCAAATTATGTAAACCCTCCCTAACAGCTCTATTAAACCTTCCCGCCAGTATATTGGTCCTCTTTGGGTTCAGGTGTAACTTGTCCATTTTCTTCTTTCTTTTTAAATCTTTTTATTGATTAAGTATACAAAAAGATAAGCCATATAGGCACTAATACACTGTTAGAATATAATAAAATTACAGGAGATATTAATACAGAAAAAAAAAGTGATACAAACAATGTAATTTAAACATAACATACTAAGGTAACATAATAGTATACAAATTTTTATATATATATATATCAATAGAGAAAAGGAAAAAAAACCCCCAAAAAAATCCCACCGTGCAACTAACTAAAAGCAAAGCAAAGGGCTAACTTGGAACCAAGTAGAGTTAAAGAACTTAAAATCACGTCCTCAAACCTGACCTCCATTAAAAACAGTAAAAAAAAACAAGAAGGGTATATAAATATGGAGCAAAAAAGAGAAGAAAAAAAAATTACATTAAATGAAAATATTGAATAAAAGATCTCCAGGTCTGTTCAAATTTAAGTGAGGAATCATAAAGATTGCTTCTAATTTTCTCCAAATTCAAGCATAATATCGTCTGAGAAAACCGAAAAAAGGTGGTTGGAGCATTAAGCTCTTTCCAATTGTCCATTTTGAACAGGTCATACTTCCCCCAGAAGAGATCCCAATGATCCAAGAATCTGAAGCCCTGCCCCCTGCACCATCTCTCAGCCATGCATTCATCTGCCTGATCCTACTATTCTTGCCCTCGCTAGCACGTGGCACAGGTAGCAATCCCGAGATTACTACCCTAGAGGTCCTGCTTCTCAGCTTCCTTCCTAACTCCTGGAAATCTCTCTTCAGGACCTCCTCCCTTCTCCTATCTATGTCATTGGTACCAACATGTACCAAGACAACTGGCTGCTCGCCCTCTTCCTTCAGGATATTCTGGACCCGATCCGAGACATTCCGTACCCTGGCACCTGGGAGGCAACACACCATGCGGGAATCTCTATCAGGCTCACAGACTCTCCCGTCTGTTCCCTCGACTATGGAATCCCCTATGACTACCGCATTCCTCTTCTCCCTCCTTCCGTCCTGCACAACAGCGCCAAGCTCAGTACCAGAGACCCGGTCACCGTGGGCATCCCCTGTCAGGTCATCTCCCTCAACAGCATCTAGAACAAGATATTTGTTGCTGAGGGGTACAGCCACAGCTGTGCTCTCCATTATCCGGGCATTTTCCTTCCCTCTCCTGACAGTCACCCAGTTTTCTGACCCCTGTAGCCTAGGGATGACTACCTCCCTGTCGCTCCTGTCTATCACCTCTTCACTTTCTCTAATAAGCAGTAGGTCGTCAAGCTGCAGCTCCAGTTCCCTAACACGGTCTCTGAGGAGCTGCATCTCGGTGCAACTGGGGCAGATGTGGCCATCAGGGAGGCTGGAGGTCTCCCAGGATTCCCACATCTGACACCCTGAACAAAGCACTAACCCTGCAGGCATGCTATTTAATTCTACAGGAATGAAGCAGGAAAAATAAGTCCACTCACCCACTTACCTCGCCAAACAGACAAGCTTTTTAAACCGTTAGCTCGTACCGTTAGTTGTGTGAACACTGCTGTACCTGTCTGTCCGGGCCGATTCACCAAAGGGGAAAAAAAAAGAGTTGGTGCCTCGCTCTCGCCTCTTACTGTTACCGCTGAAGCCCGTTGAAGCCAAAGCCCTACACTCTGCTACCACTCACTCTGCTGCTCGCTGTATAGGGTGGTCTCCTTTTATCTATCTGGTGCTGGTGATGCGACCTGTGCTACATTGGTGGGACTTGTCAAAAATTGGGCTTCGCTTTGTCAAGCACCTCTGTTCCATCTGCCAAAAGCAGAACTTGCCTGTGGCCAAACATTTTAGTTCTGATTCCCATTACCATTCTAACATATCAGTCCATGGTCTCTTCTTCTCACCTGCCTATTACTTCCCCTTGGGTCCCCTTCTCCTTCCCATTCTCCTATGATCCACTCTCCTCTCCTATCAGGTTCTAACTTCTCCAGCCCGTTATCTTTCCCACCCACCTGGTTTCACATATCATCTTCTAGCTCGACTTGTTCCCCTCCCCCCACCTTTTTATTATGGCGTCTTTCCCCTTCCTTTCCAGTCCTATTGGAGGGTTTTGGCTTGAAATGTAAACAGTTTATTCATTTGGTTAGTTGCTGCTTGACCTGCTGAGTTCCTCCAATGTTTTGTATGAGTTGATTTGGAATTCCAGCACCTGTGGAGTTTCCTGTGTTTATGGCTTAGTAACTGCCGACATCTTGACACAGTTAAGAGTGCTGTGGCCCTCTGTTTTTTTGTGAACTCTTCGTCAATATCACTGGAGTTTACAACATCATAAAGTGCATTCTACTTGGAAACAGATGATTCGCAAAGTAAAGTAATCTGAGAGGGGGTTATCACAACTCCAGGGTTTCACGATTTGTTTTTAGTAGCCAGTGAAGGTAGCTGAGAGTGTCAACATACCTCCAACGCCAATATAGCATGCCCATAACTGACTAAACCCAACTGTATGTCTTTGAAATGTGGCAGGAAAATCCACATGGTGAGAACGTACAAACTCCTTACAGACAGTTACGGGAATTGAACTCTAATCGCCGGTGCTATAATTCATTCTGCTAACTACTATGCTACCGTACTGCCCTATATTCTAAGTACTCTATCAATATATGTCATCTTGGTTGACTTCAGTGTTCTACATGTTGAAAGGTACCTGGCTTGCTTCCTGCAGACAGTCAGGGCAAATCCTCTGTGACAAGAACATAAATTGCGATTCCAGGCATGCTGCTGAATTAAGGCAAAGATTAATGAATGTTTTGTTCCAGTTCCCAAATAGCTGATAGATGTCTTCTGTTGTACAAAGTCCTATACCAGGCTCAATAATTTGTTAAATCTGTTCAACAACATACATGATCCAGAGTTGGATTCATTATTTGTAATAAGGTACAAATTAGAGTCAGATGTATTAAAATTAGTCATGTGCTTGAACTGGAGACTTGGGCCTGACAAGCAGAGGCCAAAGAAAATAACAGCAGCATACTTTGAACCTACCCAGCAGAAAGAAAACAACAGCTACCAACTGTTTGAACTCCTTGTGTCAAAAGATGATGAGGAACAAAACACAGATTGTTTAAGAGCAGCTTCAGTGCATTGGAATGAAGGAGGCATTTTGAACTCTGTTGGGCTCTACTTGATGCTACATTTCATTGGATTAATAGCAGAGTGGATGAGTTAACTGATGACCAAGTTGAGGTGCTGGAGTTAGCTCCATTGAACCATTACATTGCTTTGTGTGGGTGGATGGAAGGAGCAGTAGCTGAAACAAAATTGAAGAATTCCTATCCAAATTGCACTGCAAATAACAATGTCATTGAGCCTTTGAAAGAGCTACTTATTAGTCCCATTTCCCCTTCAACCAAGTAGTTTCTTTAGTTCTACACTGTTCAGGGGAAGTTGTTGGTTATCTCAAGTTATCCCAGATTTATTGTCATATGCACAAGTATACACATTTATTTTATTGAGAGATGCAGCACAGTATCCAGACCAATGAGCCTATGGCGCCCAATTACACCCATGGATTAGACCCTAAGCCATCCAATTCCACCCATGTTGGCAATTAAGTTGCAAATCTGTATGTCTTTGGAGTGTGGGAGGAAACCAGAACACCCAGAGAAAAGCCATGTATTCACAGGGAGAACATCCAAGCTCCTTTCTGTTAGCTGCAGAATTGAACCTGGATTGCTGGTGCTCTAATAGTGTTATGCTAACCATGACACCACTTTGCAATGCAATGCAAAGCTTACAAATGCAGCACCGCAGGCAAATAGCATCATATAAACATCATCAGAAAAACATAATTTTTGCTCAATCTTTACAAGAAAGAGCAATTAGAACAAAGTAAAATAAAAAGTCTATTGTAATTGCTCTTGAATTTAGTGGGGAGGGACTTCAGGCTTCTATACCTCCTGTTGCTAGCTGCAAGAAGCTGGCATGACCTGGATGTGGAGTTTGCAATTGCGTTTGGGTTGGAATAGGTGCAAAATTAAATGGACTTGAAGTAGGAGATTCCTTTCTTAAAAATATGTTGGTTTGAAACAGTTTCATATGCATATTTTAGATTCTTATTTTGATTCAATTACTTCAATTTAAGTTTCACAGTTGCCATTGTGGGATTTGAACTTGTGTTTCCAGGTTGGTAATGCTGATCGCTGATCATTAGTTGCCAAATATACAAGACTGTAAGACATAGGAAAAGAATTAAGCCATTTGCCCTATTGAGTCTGTTCCACCATTCCATCATGGCTGATTTATTTTTCCACTCAATCCCATCTTCATGTCTTCTCTCCGTAATCTTTGACACCCTTACTAATCAAGAACCTTTCAACCTCTGCCTTAAAAATACCCAATGACTTTGTCTCCACAGCCATCTGTGGTAATGAATTCCACACATTCGCAACACTCTGGCTAAAGAAGTTCCTCCTTATCTCAGTTCTAAAAGAATACTATTTCTAACTTGTATATCCGTTTCCTTTTGTAAATTTCTGTTGAGAACTACTTCTATCAACTTGAAGGGACATTACCCACATAATTCACTGCATAAGTACAGTCATCACCATGTCCTCTCTAGTTCTACTCATGTTTGTGTCTTTTTGAAGCTCTTTCCCATGGGAATAGTTTTATTTAAACACTATTTGCATCACCTGTGCTAACAACACCCCTGAAACTCTTCATCTCTCAGGCTCTTATTAAAGTGAACAATCTCAACTCTGAACTGAAGTTCCATTCTACTGTTATCTCCTTTCCACTCTTTCCAAATCCATGCCATTTTGTTCTAGTATGCAGCAGACCCACATCCAGTGAACAAAATTCTGGATCATTTCAACTCTAAATATGCACAATGCCTTTCCATTTAGCGCTACCCTACATTACAACAGCAGCTCTTAGCCAGGCCGAACCAGAGATTTATACCAAGTTCTAAAACTTGTATACTCGAGGCCATGTCTCTAAAGACTATTGGTATATAGCCAAATAATTGTTCCTGCCACTTCCTATCAGTTGTCTGTGGTGTATCCCAGGAATTTCTGTTTCTATATCAATATGAAATGTGCGCTATTAATTTAATATTGCTTCTCATGTTCATTGGTGAAGGTTGTGAAGAGCTCATGGCCATTAGTTGGTAGGAGCTTCTCTGGTCAAATAGACACATGGAATGTGGTAGTAGAGGTGGCAGGTGGTTGTGAAGCTCTTTCCCTATCAGGATAACAAGAGCGTAATTGCAGAAGTATCTGGGAGGATCTACTGAAGGTTAATTTGTCAGAGTAATGTCCCTATTGTTTAGTAAAGAGTGTTTAAATTCTTCAATCCAACTTACATCAAAGAAGCAGTAGGTTGCATCTTTTCCCTGAGCATTTTGAAGGTGAAGGACAATCACTGTACAATTAAGACCGTAAGATATAGGAGCAGAATTAGTCCATTTGGCCCATCAAGTTTGCTATGAAAACACTGGAAGTTGGTGAGTCATTCTCCTAGTGGTCAGCTTTACTTCAATGGAGCCAGTGAGAGAGATTCTAGTTTCCATCATTTCTGCAGTCTTTCCCTTTCTCTTGCATGGATCACATTGTATTTGGTAAGTCACCATATAATATTCTTCTAATGTTCATTTTCAGTGGAGACCGTCACGTAATCCCCTTTTGCTTTTATGTTCTGTAGGTCTGTGAGCGTAATCATTTGGAAGATGTTACCTCATCATCTACTGGAGGTGTGTTGCACAGAGGACCATTTCTTCATTCTGCATTGGAAGCTACCAACATCCATTGTGTAGATAGAAATCCAGCGTACGTTAACTTACTGGTTACCATGTAATTTCGATGCCTGGACTGTTAAATAAGATGGGTTCAAATCTCACCATAGCATCTGGGGGAAATTTGAGTTTAGTGAATTCAATCTGTTGAATGGGGAACATAAAAAAGTCTTGTTGACCTTTAAGAAACACCAGATTGCCTTTTGGAATAAAAAAAACATCTATGCCACTAAAGTTTGTTTTGGAAAGCAAATCTGCCATCTTTCTTCGTCTGGAACCAGACACCCAGCAATGTGATTAATGTTTAACTATGCTGTAGAGTTTCTCAGCAAACCAAAATGTTATCCTGTAGGTGGTGATTGTTCCTCATACCTTAACTCATGAATGCAGAAAGATTGTTCAAGAAAGACACAGAAATGGAGGAGAAAATAAACAAAGCTGAATATACTGGCAATTTAAAATAAAAATAAAAATGCTGGGATGATGCAGCGGGTTAGGCTGCATTTGTGGCAAGAAAAAGTGTCAACATTCCAGTTCAGAGACCTTTTGTAAGAACTGAAAAGGAGACTGAAGAAGCTTGTAAAGTTGCAGTCGGAATCGGAGATAAGAGTAAAACCAGGGTGATGATAGAGATAAGCTATGGACGGATTATTAGCTCAGTTAAAGGGTGAGAACAGAGACAAATGGACCTTGAGTGAAGGATGTGGAAATTGCAAAATACAGAGCAGGGTCCTAGTGGATCCTTCACTCCCAGAGAGATAAAAAAACAAGCTGAGCAAATATTGCAGATGGATCATTGATGCACACTGAGAAATCAAGTTACATGTTTTGTAAGACTCACTGTTTGGCCACATCAAGTTTTTGAAAGGTCAATCCAATTTTAATTTTATTTTCTGTGCATAATCCTGCAAGTAGCTGCCCATTGCCGATTAAAGTGTGTGCCTTCAGGCTTCTGTACTTCCTTCCTGACAGTAACAATGAGAAGAGGGCATGTCCTGGGTGATGGGGATCCTTATTATTGGATGCCACCTTTCTGAGACACCGCTCCTTGAAGATGTCTTGGATACAATGGAGGCTAGTACCTAGGACAGACGTGACTAGTTTTACAACTTTCTGTAGCTTCTTTCGATCCTGTGCAATAGCTGCCCCATACCGGTTTTCTGCAAGACTTCTGCAGTGTTATGAAGAAAATCAGCTTCTTTGATCTCTGCATACTATCTAGTTACTTAAAGTATTGATTGATTTGTGTATTAATTATTTAACATTTATTGACCTCTAGAATATTTGAGCAATTATTTTTGTACAATAAAGCGGAAATGTCACACCCACTTGTTTGATTATTGTTTTACTTTGTCACATATTATTTTAGTTTAGTTACTATGACCAACTTTTGCCTTTTTAACATACATCAAACCCAAGACAAAAAAAAGCTTTCAGAAGGGCTAAGAGTGTAACCTTTTGCACTTAACTCCAAAATAATTGGATGGGGTACTTTTTCTCATTACGTAAGACCTTAGCATCTCCACTGGTACTAGTAACCTTTAGGTCTAGTGCTACAACGTAGCTGTGCTTATCCACATTAATTAACTGCATTAGAGTCTAAAGATGCTAAGATTCTTTGCCATAGCAAAATCAGACACCAAAAATATCTAATCTTTACTTGTTCATAGTTTGATTTCTCTCACTTTCATTTTCCCCATCTGGCATGCTTACTTAGCCATTGACGATGAATGTAAACCGTAACTTAAATACTCTAGTATCTTTCAGTGAAATTACGTCTTGAAATGGAACTGATAGTATGCACACATTCTTGACTGTTTGTATCGCTCTCTGACCTTCCAGGTCTCTGCAATGTAAATGGATGTACAGTATGAGGATATTTGTTAAAGCCTATATGACTCAGAAATGCAGAAGGCATAGCTCAGATTTAGCTTGCTTTACCCGAAAAGTCCATTCCAGTGTTCATACCGTATCCTTCCATCTCTCTCTTAATCTCATGTTATTATTCATGTCTGAACAAGATGCTCTATTATATTAATAATAATATTATTTGTATAAGAATAATAAGTTCCTTCTCTGCATTTTAGTTTCCCAAATGTATCTGTACTATGGACCTCAATAACACTCGTTATCACATGCTATGTATTCTCCTCAAGCAATCTTTTCAATTTTATTATGCCATTTCCTCTAGGTCTAAAAGCGCCAACATCCTCCCACTATACACGTGAAATAATTTCTTTGCCAATCCTGTAAAGCCTGTATATAATTTTCAAGACTTGTATCTGGTCCTTCCTCAAGCTTCCTCTGCTTAAATGCAGAGGTTCTAGTCTGCTTATTTACTCCTTGTCATTCTGTTTTAATCCTCAGTGAATTTTTTTTGCAGGTTTCTATGCATGTTTTTTTTTAATAAAGTGGAGATGTTTTACTGCTTGTTCATTCTGTAACTTGAATCCTGGTGTAAAGATATTCTTAATGCAAGGAAATTCCTCGTAACCTTCATCCTGTGCAAGGCTTCAGCAGCTGATAAGTGTTTGAAGTTACACCTCTTGCATCTTCTTTTAATTTACCTTACTTTGACTTTTTAATTTAATGACTACTTGCCTGGTAATGGTCTCGAGCTGCAAGTTGAAGGAATCATTGTGATAAAAGTATCAATGAGTATTCTTTAATGTTAAAAATAGATTTTAAAACATAAATAGATTAAAATTTTACTTCCTAATTTGAAGTGAATTGTGCTTTTCAGTGAATTCATTGGGATTTCCATCACAACTGTTTTCTTTATATATCCCGTAACTATGGTGAAAATTATCGGATAATGCAGTGGCAGTGTTTAGCCTTGCCAAGTGGAGATTGGTGAGATCATGTGAAGCTGTTGCTTCTGATAAATGCTGTTCTGTCACTAGTATTGAGAACAAGCTGAGTTATTAGATTTAGAGCACCAAAGAACTGAATTTTGCAGATTTGAAATCTCACTCTCTGATGGCAGTCCCTACTCTCTATCTTCCTTTTACAAATAGACAAGTAAACAGTGATGACTTGTTACAAACAAATATGCATGGTTGTTCATGAGGTTAAGCATGTTAAGAGGTTGAGCAGGTTGTGTAAGCAGGAATGGAGCAGAAGTGGGATATACTCGATGCTAAAAATTGCATTAAAGGGTAATATAGGGATAGGATGCACAAAAAGTAATATATTTATTGAGAACCTTGGTTAGATTTCATTTGGTACACAGTGTAAAATCCATATGACTAAAGACCTGATTGAAGTAGATATGAACATTTAAATGGGTGAGTTATGAACAAGGGATAAATGTAACATAACGATAAATAAGTCAAGAATTTAAAATTGTAAGAGAGTGAATAGAATGTAGATTTGATTGACGCAGATGGAACTGGTGTATTTAAGGGCAGTGAGGAAGCAACAGAAGAGGGTAACGATAGTCTGAAAGTGAGCAATGAGGGAGATCTGTGTGCCCTGTGTACAGTGACGCAGATAAGTTGACCCAAATGTTGTGTTTCTGTTCTGTGCTTTCAGTATGTTTTATGAAAATTTAAAACTACCTCATTACCTGTGGAAAAATGAGACAGTCAGACAGATGGACAGTATAAATTTGTTTTTAAAAAACCCTAGCTCCTGGAGTTACAGAATTGCATGACACAGGAGTCTATCAAATCTGTGTTAGCTTTTTGTGAAGCAGTCTGGTCAGTTTCATTCACTCTCTCTATTTCCGTACAGGTCAATGTATTATGTTTCCTCTGATTGTTACTGATTTCCATTGTGAAATTCCTAATTGACTCAGAGTTACAAATCATCACGAAACTGTGTGGGAGAAAGTCTTCCTCTTACATTCCCAACACTAAATTTGTAAAATGGTAAATTGTTTTTTTAAATTGTTGCATGTACAGTGGAAAAACTTGTCTTGCATACCTTCCATACAGATCAATTGATGACGTAATACGGGATACAAAAAATAACAGAATGCAGAGTAAGGTGTTGCAGTGCAAAAAAATCTGAATTGCAGATGCAAGGTGCAAAGTTACAAGGTAGATTGTTGGGTTGAGTCCATCGTAGCCATAAGACATAGGAGCAGAATGAGGCTATTTGGCCCATTGAGTCTGCTTCACCATTCAATCATGGCTGATCCTTTTTCCCCTCCTCAGCCCCACTGCCTGTAACCTTTGATGCTGTGACTAATTAAGAATTTATCAAGCTCTGCCTTAAATACACCCAATGACCTGGTTTCCACAGCTGCCTGTGGTAATAAATTCCTGATATTGTACGAGGGAGCCATTCAATAGTCTTATAACAGAAGCTTTCCTTGAGCTGATGGTACGTGCTTTCAGTTTTTTTTGTATGTTTGGCCCGATAGGAGGGGGAGAGGAGAGTGCCAGGGTGGGTGGGATTTTGATTATGCTTCCTGCTTTGAGAAGTATAGACAGTGTCATAGTGGGGAGGCTGGTTCCTGTGACGTTCTGAGCTGTGTCCACAATTCTGCAGTCACATGGAGAGTTATTGCAGTACTAGGCCACAATGCTTCCAATGGTGAATTGATTAAAAATTGTAGAGGATCAAATGCAATTTCTTTAACCTCACCCCCAATCTATTTGCCCACAATCGCTGAAACATCTACCAGCGGCAGCAGTTCTTGCTGTCCAGGCTTTCATGGTCTTGCAAGGTTCTGTCACATCTTCTCCCCAGCTGCTCTTGCCAAATAACCTAAAACTCAAATTCAGAAATGGCTTGGACATGACAAAGTTAATGAACACCAATTTAAATAATCCAATTACTGGTTTCTTAATTTGCTATTACCTCATGAGACTTGATGTCATTTTACAGTGACGTAGCTTGTCTCAATTACTTTGTGTTATTGAATTGAACTGACTTTATTTGTTACATCCTTCACATACATGAGGAGTAAAAATCTTTACATCTCCCTCTGAATGTGCAATTTACAGTAATTTGTGATAAATAGTATGTACAACAGGACAGTCACTGTAGCATAGAAATACAATTGTATCAGCATGAATTAATCAGGCTGATGGCCTGGTGAAAGAAGCTGTCCTGGAGCTTGTTGGTCCTGGCTTTTATGCTGTGGTACTGTTTCCTGGATGGTAGTAGCGGGAACAGTTTGTGGTTGGGGTGGCTCAGGTCCCCAATGACCCTTCGGGCCTGTTTTACGTAAATATCCTGAATATTAGGAAGTTCACACCTACAGATGTGATGGGCTGTCCGCACCACTCTCTGCAGAGTCCTGTGATTGAGATAAGTACAGTTCCCATACCAGGCAGTGATGCAGCCAGTCAGGATGCTCTCAATTGTGCCCCTGTAGAACATTCTTAGGATCTGGGGACCCATACCGAACTTTTTCAACCGTCTGAGGTGAAAGAGGCACTGTTGTGCTTTTTTCACCACACAGCCGGTATGTACAGACCATGTGAGATCCTGATGAACTTAAAGCTGTTCACCCTCTCAACCCCAGATCTATGGACTTCAATAGGGGTTACCCTGTCTCCATTCGTCCTGTAGTCCACAACCAGCTCCTCTGTTTTTGCGGCATCGAGGGAGCGGCTATAGGCAGACTATAATGTCTAGATGTTTGTTTTGTAGATGTGCTGTGAAAAATCCATTTTCTTGCCACTGTGGTCAGCCTTTGCTGTACATAACCAAACAAGGGCAAATAAGGCTAGCTTAGCCAGTTTGGGGCATTGGGCCGAAGTGCCTACTTCAGTGTTGTAAGACTATATGGCTCTCACCTGCATGTGGATTTGTGACCTTCTGTTAAAAAGCAATGGAGCAAATGGATTGCTTCATGTTGAAGACGTGTGACTATGAAATCGTTTTGCTAGGAAGACATTAGAGTAGCTTCATGTACTTCTGAAAGGATTTATCAATCGCAAGTGGTTGCTTCCTGTTCTGATTAATTATGCCAATAATTGTGTTCTATTTTTGAAGTGTGGCTGTGATGAGAGATCATACAGGAATTATGCCAACTAGTGGAGTGGTGTCACAGCAACAACCTGGCACTCAACGTCAGTAAGACAAAAGCTGATGGTGGACTTCAAGGAAGGGTAAGACGGAGGAACACATACCAATCCTCATAGAGGGACCAGAAGTGGAGAGAGTGAGCAGTTTCAAGTTCCTGGGGTGTCATGATCTCTGAGGATCTAACCTGGTCCCAACATATTGATGCACTTATAAAGAAGGCAAGACAGTAGCTATACTTCATAAGGAGTCTGAAGAGATTTGGTATGTCAAAAGATACACTCAAAAACTTCGATAGATGTACCGTAGAGAGCATTCTGACAGGCTGCATCAGTATCTGGTTTGGGTAGGGGCGGGGGTCTACTGCACAGGACCGAAAGAAGTTCCAGAGTGTCATAAATTTACTCAGCTCCATCTTGGGCACTAGCCTACAAAGTTCCCAGGACATCTTCAAGGAGCAGTGTCTCAGGAAGGCAGTGTCCATTATTAAGGACCTCCAGCACCCAGGGCATGCCCTTTTCTCACTGTTACCATCAGGTAGGAGGTACAGAAGCCTGAAGGCACACACTCAGCAATTCAGGAACAGCTCCTTCCCCTCTGCCATCCGATTCCTAAATGAACATTGAACCCTTGGACACTACCTCACTTTTTAAATATATATTATTTCTGATTTTTGCACAATTTTTAATCTATTCAATATATGTATACTATAATTGATTTACTTATTGTTTTGTTTTTTTCTTCTATATGATGTATTGCATTGAACTGCTGAAGCTAAGGTAACAAATTTCACAACACATGCTGGCGATAATAAACCTGATTCTGATTCTGAAATGTTCTGGAGATTTCAGCCTGTAGCCCTGGATGAGCTTGATACTAACTTTGCACTTCGAATGTGTTGATTTCTAACTTTTCCCCCTGATTTTGGCAGGCTGGTGAACTATTCCCAAAAATGGCTTGTGGTTTGGGGAATATAATCATTAACATCCATATTGCCCTAGGTTTATGAGCATGGAAAGACATTTGTCAATTGATTGTTCCTCTGCTGACGCTTTACAAGACCCAACCAATTAATCTCACTCAATCCTTTTAGCCCTGTGTTCATGTCCAGCTGCTTTCTGATTGACTATATTTCCGTGGTATCATACAGCATGAAAATAGACCACACAGCCCAGCTAATCCATGCTGGCCAGTGGGCATCCTTCTCTATGAACCCCATTGTCTATCAGAGCATTGTGGAACAAGAGAGCATAACCGTAACATTGGAAATAAGTGATGTCAGGAGATTCTCTAACAGAGAAGAGTGGCAGACACTGAATGGTGAAATACACAAATGTTTTCAGTGCAACACCACAGCCTTGAGGAAAAGACATCAGACCTGGCACCAAACTGTTGGTTTATTGGACAGTAGTGAACCATACCTGAGCAACCTGTAGCAAGCACAGGGACGATGCCACCAATGTTGCCTCAGCAAAACCCTCCAGATACACTGCAAGAGTAAGCAAAGCAACCTCTTTCAGAACAACCTTTTCAGCAACGTGGCCCCAATTGCACTTGATTCATTTCTTAATCAGGTCCTGTAATTGTAACTGTTCCAAAGCAAAGCGAGGCACGTTGATAGGGAAGGGCCGATTCAAGAAGTCAGGGCCTCAATAACTGAAAAATGATTACAGTGATGGAGGGAAGGAAATTGAGGGATTTGCATCTTGAATTGGAAGAGTAGAGGAATCTATGGGTCACAGTGCTGTAGCAGGTTATAGAGATGGGGAGAGATGAGGTCATGGATTTGAAAACTAGAAGAGTTCTTATTATTTAATTAAGAAAGAAGTTAGGTCGGTGAACATCTTCATTTCTGACTTTCTGATAAATGGAAGGCTACAGATAAATCAGGCAAAGATAAGTTAGCTGAGGACACTGCACTAAGTAATTCGTACAGCCCTGTTGCAGGGCTGGAATAACAATAGCCAATTACTGTAGTGGTGCCCTTTGTTTAACCACCACGTCTCACTGCCACGTGGCCAATGTTATCCGAACATCAAGAACATCCACTCTCACTTCCATCTCTGGTCAGTGTGTGTGAGATTTAATAGCATAGTTCCATCCATCATGGTGGTGGTGTAGGTAGAACAACTGGCATTGATTAATTGATCTGGACCTTTCCTCTGCATGTCAGGACATATTTGGAGATATGGCTTATCTTTCTTTCAGCTGTTTAATGGACAAAACCCATTTTTTCTTTCCCCAGGTATGAATAGCTGGCGTAGTGGCACAATAGCTATCACAATCACCTCACAGTGCCAGGGTTCCTGCTGTTGTCTGGGAGGAGTTTGTATGTTTTCCCTGTGACCATGTGCTCTAGTTTCCTCCAGGTGCTGTGGTTTCCTCCCGTATTCCAGAAGTGTGTATAGGTTAGTGTTAGTGAGCTGTGGGCATGCTATGCTGGTGCCGGAAGCATGCCGACACTTGTGGGCTGCCCAGCCCAATCCTCACTGATTGGATTTGACACAAACAATGCACTTCACTGTATGGTTTGATGTACATGTGGCAAATAAAGGTTATCTTTATAATTTCAAAGAAAGCAAGAACCTGCATGTGTAGTACCTTTTCAGGAGCATTTTGTTTATAATTGGCCCATGTTCTTCCGTTGCTGGAAGTTATTCGTATGTATCAGAATTGGGAGAGCTTGAGACTGGACTGGGTGATCAATTCCTAGAGTCATTGAAAACTACAGCACAGAAACAGGCCCATGGCCCATCTAATGCATACTAAACCTTTTAAACTGCATCGTCCCATCAACCTGCATTGTTAATCATTGCATTGCTGATATTGTATTTACATGTAAGATGAAGTGAGTTCATGTTTATTTCCATTTGTAACCGGCTTTACGTTGATATAGTTGATATATTTTGTTATGGAGAACTAAGTCTTCCTGTGCAAATTGAACAACAGATGTCCTATAGCTTAGAAATTCCTCCTGGAATCTCCTGATCAATATTACCTCACAGAATTGTTCTATTTCATCCCCCCAACACCACTGCTTTTGGGGAAAGCTTCAGTTAAAACTGAGATGGTACCAGTGTAGTCACAGTTTTTCATTTGTACCGATTAGTCAGTGTGATGCTTTGCTGTCAACAGCTGCTTTTCAGTCTTAAAGGTCACAAGGGTAGAAAAGCCAAGTTTTCTTTTGGGCCGTCTATTTTAGCTGATTGCAGTGAAAGAGGATCTGGGCTAGGATTTAGCTGGTATACGTGACACTTGCTGAAGTCTGCTTCATGGAACCCTCTATCTTGTAGAGGTGTATAAATTATCTTGTGAAAGCAAGGAGAATATTCTTGCCAGTCAGGATTTCTACGCATATACATGTGGTGTCCCACCTGGATGCGTCACAGCTTAATATAACAAGTGCTCTGCCTAAGTTTGTCAGAGACTGCAGAGATGTGAATGCACCAGTCCATCACATAAACCGGCCTCCTTCCATTGACTTGGTCTACACTTCCCATTGCCTCAGGAAAAGCAGCCAACATAATCCAGGACACTCCACACGGTGGACTACCTGACTGACCAGAGAGACTGGATGGCCCAAGGCCTGCCCTGTGGTTGGAGATATGTGGGGGTGCGAGTGAGGAAAGGAACTTGTTATGTTGTTTTTGTTTTGTTGATGTTGTGTTCTGTGTTGTTCTGCTGAGCATTGCGGGCATGCTATGTTTGTACAGGAATGTGTGGCAAAACTTGGCGGGTTGCCTCCAGCACATCTTTACATTGTGCTGGTTTTTAATGCAAACAACACATTTCACTGTATGTTTTGATGTACATGGGATAAAGAAATTCATCTGACTTTGACTCTGAATCTGAACTTTTCTCCCACTGGGCAGAAGTTACAAGAATCTGAAAGGATGAAGTTTTCCCTTGTACTCTAAAGGATGAATTCTTTGACTTAGAATGAAAATCAGCTTCTATATCACTGGCATATGCTGTGAAATTTGTTGTTTTGTGGCAGCAGTACAGTGCAAGAAATGAAATTACAATGAGAATAATGTGTACAGTGTAAATAAATAGTGCAAAAAGACAGCAGTGAGGTAATGTTCATGGATCATCAGAAATCGGACGGCAGAGCAAAAGGAACATCTTAGTGAGCATCCTCAGGCTCCTGTAGCCCCTCCCTGATGGGCCTGTCCTGGATCTCTCAGCCTACCTTTCCATGGTCTTTGTATTTTATTGTTGTGCCTCCACTGCACATTTCTGTAACTGCAATTCTTTATTTATTTGTTATTTTTATTACTTTTGTGTACTTATGTAGGTTTGACCAATCTGGATAGCTTTTTACTGCATCTTGGTACAAATTATACCAAGGCTGCAGTTATGGGTGTTTATTCTTCTTGTGGCATTTATCCACTCTGTAAATGAAAGTGCACCTTTGGCACGGTGATTCTTCTCACTGGCAGGTCTTGGCTAATTTTTGTTTCTGCTTTCAGTTGTTTTATGGGCAGTGGTTGTTGGTTTCAGCTTGTTTTCTAACGTGCATGAGGAGAATCTGCAGAGACAAATGATAGCTTAGTGTTAAGAGTCGACTGGATTTGAAATGGAGTGGTTGAGGTTAATTATTTCCTGTCACTATAGCAACTTTACCCCTCATGAGTTCTGAGCACAGGCCAGGAGATTGGGTAGTGTCAGGGTAAGTGTGTTAAGATGCCTGCACCCTGCTATTCTGGAAGCTAACATGACTCTGCATCATGAACAAAATGGATGAAATGTTTCCATTTGGAGGACCGTAATGAGATGCAATCTCTGAGTTCATCCAATATCTGCTTCTTTCATATTTTTATTTAATTGCCTCTATCACTGGGGTGCCACAGTAGCACAGTGGTTAACGCGACACTATTACAGCTCGGGGCATCAGAGTTTGGAGTTCAATTCTGACATCATCCTCCTCCCCATGGAATGCGTGGGTTTTCTCCCACAGTCCAAAGATTTACCGGATAGTAAGTTAGCTGGTCATTGTAACTTATTCTGTGGTTAGGATAGGGTTAAATTGCGGGTTACTGGGCAGTACGGCCCAAAGGGCTGGAAGGGACTATTCTGTGCTATATCTCTAAATAAATCATTGGTAACAAACAAATTCTGTGTACATGTGTGGGTGGGAATGAGGAATGGGGCTTGTTTCACTGTTGTTGCTTCTTGTGTTCTGCGTTGTTCTGTCGAGCATTGTGGGCATGCTATGTTAGTGCCAGAATGTGTGGCGATTATGGTCTTGACCATGATTGTGGTTTTACAAAAGTGGTTTGCCATTGCCTCCTTCTGGGCAGTGTCTTTACAAGACGGGTGACCCCAGCCATTATCAATACTCCTCCGAGATAGTCTGCCTGGCATCAGTGGCCGCAACCAGGACTTGTGATATGTACCAGCATCCCTTACCAGCTCCCATGGCTTCACATGACCCTGACTGGGGGAGCTTGTATGGTGCTACACCTTGCCCAAGAACAACCTGTAGTCTAGCAGAGGGAGGAAGTGCCTTACGCCTCCTTTGTTAGAGCTGTATCTCCACCCCACCACGCATATGTTCACACGTTTCAATACACATGTGATAAGTAAACTTGAATCTTGACCTTCAGTGCCCTGACTACTGTTTAGGGCCAAAATTCTGCTGTTCTATCCAATTCCCACCCCAACTTTTTGAGGCATAATGCAATAAACAGCTTGTATGAAAGCCAGTCTGAAACCTCTGCAGCAAAAGCGCCTTTGCTTACCTTTGCCATGTAATAGTAACTGGTTGAATACAAGTTATTGTTGTAACCTAGCACCCCAGAGTTCCTATTGGGAGGATATCCGTTAGTAATTCCACACTTTATTGACAGCCTCACTTTTGACCGTGGACGACTGGTGTGTGAAGTGAGGAAGCTGTGGAGACTCGGTGAAGGGATGGATAAAAGCACACTGTTGCGTTGAAATGAAGTGTTGATTTGTGCTGCCGCTATCCTTTGGGTGTGCCGAAGTACTTTACAGCAATTGAGGCTGTTGTTTATTGAAGTGTGGTTACTGTTTTGCTCTTGACGAACTTGACAGGCATGTAACACACATCAAAGTTGCTGGTGAACGCAGCAGGCCAGGCAGCATCTCTAGGAAGATGTGTTCACCAGAAACTTTGATGTGTGTTGTTTGAATTTCCAGCATCTGCAGAATTCCTTCTGTTGACAGGCATGTTCTTATTTTTAACTCCTAAATCGCTTTATGTCTCACTCACCTGAAATTTCCTTCCTTCTCTCTCACTTTTCTACACTCACCCTTCCCCTTTCCCCAAACACAGCACTACTAAATCATATATTTAGACCAGAACTGTTGGGCTGGGTAACAGCTTCTTCCTCCAGGCTGTTAGATTCCTTGACGCCCAGAACACACACTGTATAAACCTTGTCTGAATGACCTGGTCTCTGATTAACCTACCAATTTTTCATCTTTTTTTTTGCTGCTGTTTCACATATTTATACAACTGTTTGTTTTATTATAATAGTACCAGTAACATTATACTGTCGTACATAAACTTGCACTTTACGTTAACCTGTTAATCTTCAGACCATGTCACTCCAGGTCTTGTGCTAATATTATTTTGTGACTGTATGTGCTGGATCATAACTCTATGTACTGTGTCTGACTATATGTAGGTACTTGGTTTTACACCTTGGCCCCAGAGGAATGATGTTTCATTTAGCTGTATGTATGTGTATGGTTGAATGTCAATAAACTTGAACTTGACTGGCTTCTGTGTAGTAAACATGCAGCAGTCTTTTAAATTGTTGCATTATATTTTGCTACTTTAAAAATATTAGAACCACA
Source organism: Mobula hypostoma (assembly GCF_963921235.1). Taxonomy (NCBI): domain Eukaryota; kingdom Metazoa; phylum Chordata; class Chondrichthyes; order Myliobatiformes; family Myliobatidae; genus Mobula; species Mobula hypostoma. The sequence goes on along the minus strand of NC_086122.1, from coordinate 40,223,825 downwards.
TTATAGCACAGTAATGATTAAATTAGAGTTTGAAAGCACTGGAATGAAAGATCTGTTTTGTGACTCAGAGACTGAGGTACAGTATTGTTTTGCAACATGTGTAATGGCAGTAAAGATGACTTTATCTTGCTGGAACTTGCATGAAATCTCCCAGTGTCATTTCCATTGAAGCCTCATTTTCTATAGTACGTTGGCAATTGCGTTCAGTATTTGTATCTTCAGCAGCCAACGGGCGTCAGCGAGCACTGATCTGTGGAATATGTTCTTGCAGAAGTGTGGAGAAAGAGATTATGCTGCTGGTGCAAGGACAGGAATAGTCTAGAGAGAATCCTGGAACAGTAAGTGTGCAACATCTTATTACATATTTGCACCAATGACATAAGTAGACCATGAGGAGATGCTGAAGAGAGAGTTTAGGGAGCTAGGTAGAAAGCTGAGAAACAGGACCTCTGGGGTAGTAACCTCTGGATCGCTGCCTGTGCCACATGCCACAGAATTGCAATGTAAAAGAAAGACAGAATTGAAAAGGGTGAATAGAGGACTGAAGTTGCTATATTTGAATGCACACAGTATACAGAATAAGAAAGATGAACTTGTAGCACAGTTAGAGATTGGCATGTATGATGTTGGGAGTGTGGTGAGGAAGACAAATGCGATGTAAACATTCATTTCAAGAGGACTAGAATATATGATGTAATGTTGAGACTTCGTAAAACACTAGTGAGGCCTCACTAGTGAGGAGTTGAGCAGTTTTGGGCCCCTTATCTTAAAAAGTATGTGCTGAAACTGGAGAGCATTCAAAGGAGGCTCACGAAAAAGATTCCAGGATTAAACGGCTTGTCATTTGAAGAGCGTTTAATGGCTCTGGGCCTGTATTTACTGGAATTCAGAAGAATGAGGGATGACCTCATTGAAATATATCGAATGGTAAAAGTGCTTAATAGAGTGCATGTGAAGAGGATGTTTCCTATGGTGGGAGTTTCTAAGCCCAGAGGACACAGACTCAGAATAGAGGGATGTCCACTTAGAATGGAGGTGGTGAGGAATTTCTTTAGCCAGAGACTGATGAATCTGTGGAAGCCAAGTCTTTATGTATATTTCAGGCAGAATTTGATAGATTCTTCATTGGTCAGGGTATGAAGAGATTATAGTGAGAGCCAGCAGATTGGGCGGAGAGGAAAAATGGCGGACACACTCGATGGGCCAAATGGCCTAATTCTGCTCCTATACTTTATGGTCTTATGGTCTTGTGAGCATCCTGGTACAGTAAGTATACAATGTATTGTATGAATCCTGAAAGAGCAAGTGTACACACAAGAAAATCTGCAGATGCTGGAAATTCAAGCAACACACACAAAATGCTGGTGGACACAGCAGGCCAGGCAACATCTCTAGGAAGAGGTACACTCGACGTTTTGGGCCGGGACCCTTCGTCAGGACTAACTGAAAGAAGACCTAGTAAGAGATTTGAAAGAGGGAGGGGGAGGGATGAAGCCAAGAGCTAGGAAGTTGATTGGCTAAAGGGAAACAAAGCTGGAGACACGGGAGAAAGAAAGGGAGAGGGGAGTACCAGAGGAAGATGGAGAGCAGATAAGGAGTGATTGTGAGAGAGAAAGAAGGGGGGAATACATGAATAAATAAATAGGGGATGGGGTGAGAAGGGGAGGAGGGGCATTAGCAGAAATTAGAGAAATCAATGTTCATGCCATCAGGTTGGAGGCTACCCAGACGGAATATAAGATGTTGTTCCTCCAACATGAGTGTGGCTTCATCTGGACAGTAGAGGAGGCCATGGATTGACATATTGGAATGGGAATGGGACGTGGAATTAAAATGTGTGGCCACTGGGAGATCCTGCTTCCTCTGGCGGACAGAGCGTAGGTGTTCAGTAAGTGTACAAAGTATTGTGACAATCCTGATACAGTAAGACGTAGACTCATAGAGGAGTGCAGCATAGAAACAGACCCTTCAGCCCATCTCATCTGTGCCAAAACTATTGAAACTGTCTACTCCCATTAACCTGCACGGGGACCATAGCCCTCCATATCCCTATTATCCATGTATCTATCCAAACTTAAACATTGTAATGGAGCTCGCATGCACCATTTGTGCTGGCTGTGCATTCCACACTCTCACGACCCTCTGAGTGAAGAAGTTTCCCCTCATGTTCCCCTTAAACTTCTCACCTTTCACCCTTAACCCATGACCTCTGGTTGTAGTCTCTCACAACTTCAGTGGAAATAAGCGTGCTTACACTTACTCTATCTATGCCACTCATGATTCCTCGCAATCTTCAAGGTTCTAAAGAATACAGCCCTAACCTATTCAATCTTTCCTTATTGCTCAGGTCCTCCAGATCCGGCAACATCTGTGTAAATTTTCTCTGTATTCTTTCAATCTTATTTACATCTTTCCTGTAGGTAGGTGACAAAAACTGCACACAACGCTCCAGGTTAGGCCTCACCAACATGTTATACAACTACAACATAGCATCCTGTATCCAGTACTGAGATCTGTGAGGCCCAATGTGCCAAAAGCTTTCTTTACGACCCTATCTACCTGTAACACCATCTTTAACTAATTATGCATCTATATTCCCAGATCCCTTTGTTCTATTGCACTCCTCAGTGCCCGACCGTTCACTGTGTAAGACCGACCCTGGCTGGTCCTACTGAAGTGGAATACTTTTCCACATTAAATTCCATCTGCCATTTTTCAGCCCATTTTTCCAGCTGATGCAGATCCCTCTGCAAACCATGATAGTCTTCCTCACTGTCCACTACACCCCCAATCTTGGTGTCATCTGCAAATCTGCTGATCCAGTTCACCAGATTATCATCCAGATCATTGATACAAATGACAAACAACAAAGGACCTAGCACCGATCTCCAGGACACTGGTCACAGGCCTCCAGTCAGAGAGGCAACCGTCTACTACCACTCTCTGGCTTCACTGAAAAAGCGAATGTCTAATCCAATTTACTTGTTGTATGACTCTAGGAAACAAACTTTTTTTCCCCAGATGATTTAGTGAACTGAGTTAAAATTCCTTCGATGATCTTGCCAGACTTGAAATCATATCTACTGGTTATTAGATCATACTTCCAAGAAATCGAGCTTTACAACCACTGTGCCAACAACCAGTAATATTTTAATGCTGAATGTTCAAAAGATGAAATTTATCCCAGCAGATAGTTTTTATTTTGTAAAGTTTTACCATGGAGAACTTCTTTCATTTGTAGTAACGATCCTCGTCATTTCAAAGTTTTATAAAGTGCTTAATGTACAAGGATGTTCTTTAAACCAGGCAACCAAACACTGCTTCCAAAAATGGTTCAAAGAGTCTGCTCTTTGACACAGTTGGACGAGGGAAGAATGTTGCCCAGCTCACTTGAATAACGAGCAATCCACAAAAGCAGGATCTTGATGTAACATATTCTCCGAATGATAGATTAGCTTAATTTGTCACATGTACATCGAAACAGTGAAATACACTGGTTGCACCAATGACAAATGTAATCCAAGAATGTGCTGAGGGCAGTCCACAATTGTCACCACACTTCCAGTGCCAGAAGAGCATGCCCACATCTCACTAACATGTATCTCTTTGGAACGTGGAATGAAAGCGAGCAGCCAGAGGAAACTCACATAGTCACAGGGAGAACGTACAAACTCCATATAGACTGCAGCAGGAATTAAACCCTCTTGCTGGAGCTGCAAAGTATTACACTGACTTCTACACAATAAACCCCAGTTGTAGTAACTGCTTACAATCTAAAGCCAATGCCATTCACAAACTGTGCCAGTAAATAGGTCTTCCTCAGGTGGGTACCACCCTTGCACTCCCCTCCCCCTTCCCAGCCAATTCTATATCAGCAAGCTGACTGAGAGGATCAAATGTAATAACGAGGCTCCAGAAGGAAATGGATAAACTAAGTGAATGAGCATGAATGTGAACATAACTGCAAAAGTTGATTATATTTTTAAAAGAAGCAAGGTGTTCTTGTCTCTGAAATCTAACATACAGGTGCAGCAAATAGGATGAAAGGATTTGAGTGGCAAAGGTGCCTTATTGTAATTATACAGAACCTTGGTAAGACTCATCAAGGACACTATGTACAAATTTGATCATCGTACTTCAGAAAAAACAGGGGATATACAACAACATATAATCAGAATTAAACAGCCTGTCATATGAAGAGTGTATGATGGCTCTGGGATTCAGAACAATGAGGGGTGACCTAATTGAAAACTATCCAATGGTGAAAGGCCTTAATGGAGTCACTGTGCAGAAGGTGTTTCCTGTGGTGGGAGAGTTTAACACCAGAGGAGACAGCCTCAGAATAGAGGGATGTCCTTTCAGAAAGGAGGTGAGTAGGAATTTCTTTAGCCAGGGAGTGGTGGATCTGTGAAATTCTTTGCCACAGGCAGCTGTGGAGGACATCTTTTATGTCTATTTAAGGCAGAGGTTGATACAGTCTTAATTGGTCAAGGTATGAATGGATACGGGGAGAACGCAGGAGATTGGGACAGAGAGGAAAATTGGATCAGCCATAATGAAATGGTGGAGCAGACTCGATAAACCAAATGGTCTAATTCTGCTCTTATGTCTAATGGTCCGAGTTATTTTGTAGAGAGTGGTAGGTGTATGGAGTTTTTTTTTATGGAGAGTGGTAGGTACTTAGAACACACTTCAAGTGGAAGTGATGTAAGCAAGTACAATACTAATATTTAAAAGGCATTGGGAACAAACAGGGAATGGAGGAATATAGATCATGTGCTGGCAGATGACAATAGTTTATGTTGCCTGTTCCTGTGCTGTACTCGTCTATATTCTAATGTTCTATGTCTATAGACAATAAGGTTAGGAAAATGAGAACTGATTTCATCAGAAGTGGCATGGTAGTGTTATGGTTAGCCCAATGCTTTACAGTACGGGTGGCCCTGGTTCAATTCCCACTGCTGCCTGTAAGGAGTTTGTACGTTCACACTATGACTATCTGGGTTTCCTCCAGGTGCTCCAGTTTCCTCCCATAGGCCAAAGGTGTACAAGTTAGTAGGTTAATTGATCATTGTAAATTTTCCCATGATTAGGAAAAGATTAAGTTGGCAGAATTGCTGGGTGGCGTGGCTCGAAGAGCTGCAAGGGCCTGTTTGTTTCATGCTGTATCTCAATAAACAAAAGCAGTGACATTATGACAGTGCTCAACTGGCTGGACACAGGTCGGCTGTTCTTCCTGGCTAAGCGCTTTACAATCAGGGTCAGGATGTCTGATTAAGCAGTAAGTGATTCAGAAGTGAAGTGAAACAAAATTTCTTAACTTGGAGACTGGTGAATCTGTGGAATTCACAGCCGCTGATGGTTGTGAGCATTCATTCTCCGAGAATAATCGCAGCTGAGATTTACAGCTTCTTGCATATTCTGGAATCAAGTAAGTGTACGATGTCTTGTGAGAATCCTGGCATAGTAAGTGTACAAGGTATTGTGAGAATCATGGTATAGTAAGTGTACACGGTATTGTGAGAATCCTGGTATAGTAAGTGTACAAGGTATTGTGAGAATCCTGGCATAGTAAGCGTACAAGGTATTGTGAGAATCATGGTATAGTAAGTGTACAAGGTATTGTGACAATCCTGGCATAGTAAGTGTACAAGGTATTGTGAGAATCATGGTATAGTAAGTGTACAAGGTATTGTGACAATCCTGGCATAGTAAGTGTACAAGGTATTGTGAGAATCCTGGCATAGTAAGTGTACAAGGTATTGTGAGAATCCTGGCATAGTAAGTGTACAAGGTATTGTGAGAATCATGGTATAGTAAGTGTACAAGGTACTGTGAGAATCATGGCATAGTAAGCGTACAAGGTACTGTGAGAATCATGGTATAGTAAGCGTACAAGGTATTGTGAGAATCATGGTATAGTAAGCGTACAAGGTATTGTGAGAATCCTGGCATAGTAAGCGTACAAGGTATTGTGAGAATCCTGGCACAGTAAGCGTACAAGGTTGTGAGAATCCTGGCATAGTAAGCGTACAAGGTATTGTGAGAATCCTGGCATAGTAAGTGTACAAGGTATTGTGAGAATCCTGGTATAGTAAGTGTACAAGGTATTGTGAGAATCCTGGCATAGTAAGTGTACAAGGTATTGTGAGAATCCTAGTATAGTAAGTGTACAAGGTATTGTGAGAATCCTGGTATAGTAAGTGTACAAGGTATTGTGAGAATCCTGGCATAGTAAGTGTACAAGGTATTGTGAGAATCCTGGTATAGTAAGCGTACAAGGTACTGTGAGAATCCTGGTATAGTAAGTGTACAAGGTATTGTGAGAATCCTGGCATAGTAAGTGTACAAGGTATTGTGAGAATCATGGTATAGTAAGTGTACAAGGTACTGTGAGAATCATGGCATAGTAAGCGTACAAGGTACTGTGAGAATCATGGTATAGTAAGCGTACAAGGTATTGTGAGAATCCTGGTATAGTAAGTGTACAAGGTATTGTGAGAATCCTGGCATAGTAAGCGTACAAGGTATTGTGAGAATCCTGGCACAGTAAGCGTACAAGGTTGTGAGAATCCTGGCATAGTAAGCGTACAAGGTATTGTGAGAATCATGGTATAGTAAGTGTACAAGGTATTGTGAGAATCCTGGCATAGTAAGTGTACAAGGTATTGTGAGAATCATGGTATAGTAAGCGTACAAGGTATTGTGAGAATCCTGGTATAGTAAGTGTACAAGGTATTGTGAGAATCATGGTATAGTAAGTGTACACAAACACAGAGCAGGAAAATGTGTATAAAACATTCCATAAACTTAGAACTGATCAGGCTTGTGCTTTCAGTTTGGAAGTCTGGTCACTAACAGAACTTTGTTTTACAAATAACACTGTATACTTGTGTACCAGGATTCTCAAAAGACATCATACACTTGTTGTACCAGGATTCTGACCAGACATTGAATAGATTAAAAATTGTGCAAAAAGCCGAAATACTATATATTAAGTAAGTGAGGTAGTGTCTGAGAGTCCAATGTCCATTTAGGAATCGGATGGCAGAGGGGAAGAAGCTGTTCCTGAACCGCTGAGTGTGTACCTTCAGGCTTCTGTACCTCCTACCCCATGGCAACAGCGAGAAAAGGGCATGCCCTGGGTGGCGGAGGTCCTTAATAATGGACGCTGCCTTTCTGAGACACCGCTCTTTGAAGATGTCCTGGGTACTTTGTAGGCTAGAGCCCAAGATGGAGCCGACTAAATTTACAACCCTCTGCAGCTTCTTTCGGTCCTGTGCAGCAGCCCCTGCTCCCCCATACCAGACAGTGAATGCAGCCTGTCAGAATGCTCTCCATGGTACATCTAAAAAAGTTTTTGAGTGTATTTGTTGACATACCAAATCTCTTAAAACTACTAATGAAGTATAGCTGCCTTACCTTCTTTATAACTGCATCGATATATTGGGACCAGGTTAGATCCTCAGAGATCTTGACACACAGGAACTTGAAACTGTTCACTCTCTCCACTTCTCATTCCTCTGAGTATTGGTATGTGTTCCTTCGTCTTACCCTTCCGGAAGTCCACAATCAGCTCTTTTGTCTTACTGATGTTGAGTGCCAAGTTGCTGCTGCGACACCACTCTACTAGTTGGCATATCTCACTCTTGTATGCCCTCTCATCACCACCTGAGATTCTACCAACAATGGCTGTATCGTAGTGAGTACAGTTTTGGTCACCTACCTACAGGAAAGATGTAAACAAGGGTGAAGAGTGCAGAGAAAATTTACATGGATGTTCCCAGTCTGGAGGACCTGAGTTATAAGGAAGGATTGAATAGGTTAGGAATATATTTTTTTTAGAACTTAGAAGATTGAGAGGAGATTTGGTAGAGGTATACAAACTTATGAGGGGTATAGGTAGTGTAAATACAAGCAGGATTTTTCCACTAAAGTTGGGTGGGATGACAACCAGAGGTCATGGGTTAAGAGTGAAAGGCGAAAAGTTTAAGAGGAACATGAGGGGAAATTTCTTCACTCAGAGGGTCGTGAGAGTGTGGAATGTGCTGCCGGTGATAGTGATGCATGCGAGCTCGATTTCAACATTTAAGAGAAGTATGGATAGTAGAGGTATGGAGGGCTATGGTCCCAGTGTAGGTTGATGAGTGTAGGCAGTTTAAATCATTTTGGCATGGGCTAGATGGGTTGCATGATCTGCTTCTCTATGACTCTATGACAGACTGTTTGACACATCTTCTCCATGACTACCAATATTCCCATCTAAGCTAGTCCAAATTGGCCTATATTCCTCTTAAACCATTTCAATTTATATACATGTCACAGTGTTTTTTACATGTTATTAATGTACCAGCATATCCACCACTTCCAGTGGCAGCTCATTCATTAGACAAGCCACCCTCTGAGGATAAATGTTACCCTTCAGGTTCTATTACTTCTCTCCCTATTCACTCTAAAATTATGTGCTCTTGTTCCTGACTTCACAATTCTGGGTAAAAAAACTGCATGCATTTGTCTCGGCCCCTCATGACTTGATACACCTCTATAATATCATCCCTCCATCCTGTACCCTCCAATGAATAAAGTTCATACCTGCTCACCTTGTTTCTGTAACTTGTCCATTGAGTCCCAGCGATGTCCTTGTAAATTACTGCATACTTTCCAGCTCTTGGAATCTCTCCTCCAGCAGCATAGCCCAAACTGAACACAATATTTCAAATACAGCTTCACCAGCATCTTAAACCCTGCAGTGTAACATCCCAACATCTACACTCAATGACGGTTAAAGGTTAAATTTGTTTGTTGCATGTACATTGAAATATCCAGTGGAATGTATCAATCACATCAAGTCAAATCAATAAGGATTGTTCTAGGGGCAGCCAGCAAGTGTCATCACGCTTCTGACGCCAGCGTACCATATCCACAACTCACCAAGCCTAACCATATGTCTTTTCGATGTGGCATGTCCACAACTCACCAAGCCTAACCATATGTCTTTTTGTGAAGGGAAGACCGTGTCTAACAAGCCTGATAGAGTTCTTTGAGGAGGTGACCAGGCATATAGATGAGGGTAGTGCAGTGGATGTGGTCTATATGGATTTTAGTAAGGCATTTGACAAGGTTCCACATGGTAGGCTTATTCAGAAAATCAGAAGGCATGGGATCCAGGGAAGTTTGGCCAGGTGGATTCAGAATTGGCTTACCTGCAGAAGGCAAAGGGTGGTGGTGGAGGGAGTACATTCAGATTGGAGGATTGTGACTAGTGGTGTCCCACAAGGATCTGTTCTGGGACCTCTACTTTTTGTGATTTTTATTAACGACTTGGATGTGGGGATAGAAGGGTGGGTTGGCAAGTTTGCAGACGACACAAAGGTTGGTGGTGTTGTAGATAGTGTAGAAGATTGTCAAAGATTGCAGAGAGACATTGATAGGATGCAGAAGTGGGCTGAGAAGTGGCAGATGGAGTTCAACCTGGAGAAGTGTGAGGTGGTACACTTTGGAAGGACAAACTCCAAGGCAGAGTACAAAGTAAATGGCAGGATACTTGGTCGTGTGGAGGAGCAGAGGGATCTCGGGGTACATGTCCACAGATCCCTGCAAGTTGCCTCACAGGTGGATAGGGTAGTTAAGAAAGCTTATGGGGTGTTAGCTTTCATAAGTTGAGGGATAGAGTTTAAGAGTTGCGATGTAATGATGCAGCTCTATAAAACTCTGTTTAGGCCACACTTGGAGTACTGTGTCCAGTTCTGGTCACCTCACTATAGGAAGGATGTGGAAGCATTGGAAAGGGTACAGAGGAGATTTACCGGGATGCTGCCTGGTTTAGAACGTATGCATTATGATCAGAGATTAAGGGAGCTAGGGCTTTACTCTTTGGAGAGAAAGAGGATGAGAGGAGACATGATAGAGGTGTACAAGATAATAAGAGGAATAGATAGAGTGGATAGCCAGCGTCTCTTCCCCAGGGCACCACTGCTTAATACCAGAGGACATGGCTTTAAGGTAAGGGGTGGGAAGTTCAAGGGGGATATTAGAGGAAGGTTTTTTACTCAGAGAGTGGTTGGTGCGTGGAATGCACTGCCTGAGTCAGTGGTGGAGGCAGATACACTAGTGAAGTTTAAGAGACTACTAGACAGGTATATGGAGGAATCTAAGGTGGGGGCTTATATGGGAGGCAGGGTTTGAGGGTCGGCACAACGTTGTGGGCCAAAGGGCCTGTACTGTGCTGTACTATTCTATGTTCTATCTTCTATGTTCAATGTGGCATATCCACAACTCACCAAGCCTAACCATATGTCTTTTCAATGTGGGAGGAAACTGAAACGCCCAGAGGAAACCCACACAGTCAAGGGAAGAATGTACAGGCTCCTTACAGACAGTAGCGAGAATCAAACCCTGATCAGTGATCACTGGCGCTGTAAAGTAATAACGCTAATTGCTACACTACTGTGCCATCCTCTGATGTTGGTATCCTTGATGTTGAGGATCAAAGTATTGCATAATTATCTCTTGTAAGGGAGGAAGTATCTGACACTCGCCCAGTGTGGCTGTATGTGAATCCAAACCTGCTTCATTATTAACTCTCAACTGCCCTCTGAAATAGGAAGTCCATTGGTCCAAGGGAAAATGAGGATGGGTCTAAAACTCAAATTCAAAACCTGACTGATTGAAAATAGTAGGTATGGGAACAAGTGTATGTATTGCTTGGATTGATGAAGAGATGGGGTATAATCATAACACATAGGAGCAGAATTAGGCCATTTGTCCCATCATGTCTGCTGTACAAATCCATAATGGCTGATTTATTTTCTCTTTCATCCCCATTCTCCTACCTTCTCCCTATAACCTTTCACATCCTGTCTAATTAAGAAAACATCAACAGCCACGTTAATTCACTCAATGACCTGACCTCCACAGCTGTCGGTGGTAACAAGTGCCACAGATTCACCAGGCTCCTAATAAAGAACTTCCTCCTCATCTCCATTCCGAACGATCATCCCTCTGATCAGAGATTGCGTATTCTGGTCTTTGACTACTCCACCATGGGTAACGTTCTCTCCTCATCCACTCTATTGAGGCTTTTCAACATTCATATAGGTTTCAATGAAATCCCCCCTCATTCTTCTGAATTCCAGTGAGCAGAAGCCCAGAGCTATCAAACAATTCTCAGACGATAACCTTTCATTCCCAGAATCATTCTCGTGAATCTCCTCAGAACCCTTTCCAATGCCAGCACATCCTTTCTCAGATAAGAGGCCCAAAACTGCTCATAATACTCCAAGTGAGGCCTCACTCGTGCTTTATAAAGTTTCAACATTACATCCTTGCTTCTATATTCTCGTCCTCTTGCGAATATTGTATTTGCTTTCCCTACCACAGACTCAACCAGCAAATTACCTTTAGGAAATCCTGCACAAGGACTCCCAAGTCCCTTTGCACCTCAGTTTTTTATATTTTCCCCCCATTTAGAAAATAGTCAACCCTTTTGTTTCTACTACCAAAGTGCATGGCCATATACTTCCTTACATTGTATTCCATCTGCCACTTTTTTGCCCATTTTCTTAACCTGTCTGTCATTCTGTAGCCTCCCTACTTCCTCAAAACTACCTGCCCCTCCGCCTGTCTTCATATCGTGTGCAAACTTTGCAACAAAAGCATCAATTCCATCATTCAAATCAATGACATTAAATTTAAAGTGAATCGGTCCCAACAGAGACCCCTGTGGAACACCACTAGTCACTCGCAGCCAGCCAGATAAAGCTCTGTTCATTCCCACTCTTTGTCTCATGCTTTATCCACGCTAGAATCTTTTCTATAATACCATGAGCTCGTAGTTTGTTAAGCAGCCTCATATGTGGCACCTTATCAAAGACCTCCTGAAAATGCAAGTACAGAACATCAATGGATTATCCATTGTTTATCCTGCTTGTTATTTCTTCAAAGAATTCCAACAGGTTTGTCAGGCAAGATTTTCCCCTGAAGAAACCATGCTGACTAATGCCTATTTTACCATGTCCCTTGAGCACTCTGAGACCTTAGCCTTAATCATTGACTCCAACATCTTCCCAACTACTGAGGTCAGACTAACTGGCCTATAGTTTCCTTTCTTCTGCCTCTCTCCCTTCTTGAAAAGTATTGTGACATTTGCAATTTTCCAGTCTTCTGGAACCATTCCAGAATCAACTGATTCTTAAGAGCTCATTGCTAAAGCCTCTACAATCTCTTTAGCCACATCTTTCGGAACTCTGGGGTGACACCATCTGGTCCAGATAACCCATCTACCTTCAGACCTTTCAGCTTCCCAAGAACATTCTCTCTAGTAATGGCAGCTTCACTCACTTCATGCCCCCTGACACCCGGACCTTCCATCATGCTACAAAAGTCTTCCACAGTGAAGACTGATTCAATTCTGGTTCATTTGCACGACACCAGTCCAGAATTGCTGACCCTCTAGTGGGCTCAACCATGAACAGTTCTCAAAAGCCAAAACATAGGCACTCTAGAAATTCCCCCTCCTGTAATCTGGCACCAACCTGATTTTCCCAATCTACCTGCATATTGAAGTCCCCTATATCTATTGTAACTTTGCCCTTTTGTCATGCATTTTCTATCTCCCATTGTAAATTGTAAGCCACTTCTTTACTACTGTTTGGGGGTCTGTATACGACTCTCATCAGGGTCTTTTTACCCTTACACATCCACAATGATTCAATACCTTCCAAACCTATGTCACCTCTTTTTAATGATTTGATTTGATTTTTTACCAACAGAGCAAAGCCGCCCACTCTATGTTTTTGCCCATCCTTTTGATATAATATATATCCTTGGACAAGAAACTCTCAGCTAGAATCTTTCAGCCATGATTCAGTGATGCCTACAACATTATTCCTGCTAAGGTGCAACTGTGCACCTTAAAGGGACATTCCTTGTTCATCCCTTAAAGGGACATTCTTGTATTCTGAGCCTGTGCCCTCTGATTCTAGACTCCCTCTAATTGAGGCAAATGGAAGGGATACATTTAGCGCTTGCCTGTAACTTACAGGATCACAGTTCACTCAGTGTTTGAGTTTATGTTGTGAAGAAACCTGTGGAATATTAGATGATAAGACATAAGAGCCGAGTTAGGGCATTCAGCCAATAAAGTCTGCTCCACCATTGCATCATGGCTGATTTATGGCTGAAACTTCTCATCTCTATTCTAAATGGACGTCCTTCTATTTGGAGGCAGTGCCTTCTGGTCCTAGGCTCACCCATTATTGGAAACATCCACTTTGTTTAGGCCTTTCAATATTCAGTAGGCTTCAATGAGATTTTCCCCTCATTCTTCTAACCTCCAGCAAGTACAGGCCCAAAGCCATCAAATGTTTCTCATATGTTAATCCTTTCATTCCTGGAATCATTCTCATGAACCTTCTCTGGACCCTCCCCAATGCTGTCACAACATTTCTTGGATAAGGGACCCAAAACTGCTAACGATTCTTAAAGTCTGACCTATGTCTTATAAAGTTTCAGCCCTGGGTGTGTCACCACTGTCACTGTGCAATGGCATCCTCCTGCAGAACTTCAGTGACACCAGCTTACAAAATATTGTACCCCACCAGCGTCAGGAACAGTTATTACCCTGCAAGGATCAGGTTCCTGAAACAGTGTGGGTAACTTCACTCACCTCAACTCTGAACTGATTTCTTAACCTATGGACTCACTTTCAAGGACTCTACAACTCACGTTCTCAGCGTCACTGTATTCATTTATTTATCTGTTGATTTATTTATTTATTTTTACAGTTTTTTTTTCAAGATTGTTTAATGTCATTTCCAGTACACAAGTGTAAAGGAGAACAAAATAATTGTTGCTCCAGTTCTGAAGCAGTACAAGAAAATTACAAAAGATAAAGAACACAATAATAAATATATGATACCTTATATACATTGATTATGTGTCCACAAAGTGGCACTAGGCACAGGAGTGTCTGTACATAAGATGACGGACAGGAAGTGATAAAGTAATGGTGGTTGAGGGGTGTGGACGGGTGGGTTAGTGGATGAAGGTATTGATCAGCGTTACTGCTTGGGGAAAGTAACTGTTTTTGTGTCATAGTGGTCTTGGTGTGGATGCTACGTAACCTCCTACCTAATGGGAGTGGGATTAACAGTTCATGAGCAGGGTGGGTGGGATCCTTCATGATGTTACTGGCCCTTTTCCGGCACCTTTCTTTAAATACGTGTTTGATATGTAGAGATCGTTAAGAGCACCAAATTTCTTGGTGTTCACCTGGTGGAGAATCTCACCTGGTCCCTCAACGCCAACTCCATAGCAAAGAAAGCCCAGCAGCGTCTCTACTTTCTGCGAAGGCTGAGAAAAGTCCATCTCCCACCCCCCATCCTCACCACATTCTACAGAGGTTGTATTGAGAGCATCCTGAGCAGCTGCATCACTGCTTCGTTCGGAAATTACACCATCTCGGATCGCAAGACCCTGCAGCGGATGGTGAGGTCAGCTGAGAAGATCATCGGGGTCTCTCTTCCCGTTATTACAGACATTTACACTGCACACTACATCCGCAAAGCAAACAGCATTATGAAGGACTCCACGCACCCCTCATACAAACTCTTCTCCCTCCTGCCATCTGGCAAAAGGCACCGAAGCATTCGGGCTCTCACGACCAGACTATGTAACAGTTTCTTCCCCCAAGTCATCAGGCTCCTCAATACCCAGAGCCTGGACTGACATCAACCTACTGCCCTCCACTGTGCTTGTTGTCTTGTTTATTATTTATTGTAATGCCTGCACTGTTTTGTGCACTTTATGCAGTCCTGGGTAGGTCTGTAGTCTAGTGTAGTTTTTGTGTTGTTTTACGTAGTTCAGTGTAGTTTTTGTATTGTTTCATGTAGCACCATGGTCCTGAAAAAATGTTGTCTCATTTTTACTGTGTACTGTACCAGCAGTTATGGTTGAAATGACAATAAAAAGTGACTTGACTTGACTTGATGGTGGTAGGCTGCACGTTGTTGCACGTTGCCGCTTGTCAGTCTTTGTGTGTCATTTTTCATTAATTCTTTTGTATTTGCTATTGTATTAAAGATCTATTGTATTTTTCTTTGATTATTTATTTAGAGATTATTTGTTCTGCTGTGAATGGCCACAAGAAAATGAACTTTGGGGTAGTATATGGTGACATATACAGTACATACTTTGATAATAAATTGACTTTGAACTTTGAAATTTACTTTGAACTTTAATTAATTTGCCAGCAACTCCAGAGGAAACTGAAATAAAGTTTAATACTGGATCTCAATGGAGCCGGGTTTTAAGGAACGACTTAATCGGAGAGAGATTCGGGGCTTTGGCACCTCAAAGAGCACATTGGAAGTTGCTGAAAAAAAAACAGATTAAAAGTCGTTGACTGACTGGTAGTTCTGAAGGGGTATGAATTGTGCATATGAAATAAATGCTAAATTACTGTAATTATCTCTTAAAACTGGAACGGCATTGAAGCGTCAGAATCCAGGGGTTGAAATGATGTGCCAATCCTTGAGAGAGATTCACAAGCACCTGAACCCTCAGGTCATCTTCCAGCCTGAAGTTATCTCCAAGACAACTGCTATTTTACATAATATATTTGAGATGTTATTTTTATCGTTGACGG
This sequence comes from Mobula hypostoma, assembly GCF_963921235.1. Classification (NCBI taxonomy): domain Eukaryota; kingdom Metazoa; phylum Chordata; class Chondrichthyes; order Myliobatiformes; family Myliobatidae; genus Mobula; species Mobula hypostoma. The sequence goes on along the minus strand of NC_086122.1, from coordinate 40,208,179 downwards.
TGGTTACTGGAACTGACAAGACAGTTCCATGAAAATCACTGTGGTTGTTCTGCCATGTAATGAAGGTGCAATGCAATTATCATGGAAAAAAACCTGCTGTAAAATTCAGCTTTAATTTGCACCTTTGCATACATCACAATACTGGGTTATAGTTACTGGAGTCTAAATGCCATTTGCATATTTTTAGATATTTAGCCGAACTGCAGGGATAATTTATACAAGAACAGCAGGATATTGACGCAGCATTACTGAAAAGCATTAGGAATTCATAGAATTTACAGAAATATGTCTTGCCAGTTCAACTGTTTTCTGCACAATCCTCCTCACACCAATATCATCTTATTCTGTCAATGGAGTCTTCTATTCCCTTACCCTTCATCTGCTCTCTTAGCTGCTTGTTCAAAGTATTTCTGCTGTTTGCCTCAACTACTCCCTGTGGTAACAAATTTCATATCCTCAACACTTTCTGGGTAAAGAATTTTCATTTTGGGTTTATTGCTGACTGTCATAATTATGAGCTTTTCATATGTGTTCCCCATGAGTAGAGATTTTTTCTGTGCATCTAACCTTGAAAAACAAATTGGAATTGGTCTATGAATAGGATCAAAGGATGCAGTAGTCTAGTGGTTAAGTTACTGGGATAATATTCAGGGGTTCGCACTATTGATTCAGGCACACAACTTCAAATCCCTCCAGGAGAGCTGGGGAAATTAAATTCAACCTATTGTATATATAGGGAAAACATACAAGGGGTGATTGATAAGTTCGTGGCCTAAGATAGAAGGAGTCATTTTAGAAAACCGAGCATATTTATTTTTCAACATAGTCCCCTCCTACATTTACACACTTAGTCCAGCGGTCATGGAGCATACAGATCTTGGACCTCCAGAAAGTGTCCACAGCAGGGGTGATTGATAAATTCGTGGCCTAAGGCAGAAGGAAATGAGTTATCCGGCTCTCGTTACACGTATATGCAGTTCAACTCTGAGTGATTATGCAGAAAGTTTGAAGTTAATAACTCATCAGGGTGATTGATAAGTTCGTGGCCTAATGTAGAAGGAGATGAGTTATTAACTTCACACTTTCTGTATAATCACTCAGAGTTGAACTGTATGTACATGTAACGAGAGCCGTATAATTCGTCTCCTTCTATCTCAGGCCACGAACTTATCAATCACCCCTTGTAATATACGCTCTGTGGCCACTTTATATGGCATCTCCTATACTTAATAAAGTGGCCACTGACCGTATGTTTATGGTCTCCCACTGCTGTAGCCCATCTACTTTGACGTGTTGTATATTCAGAGATGTATGATTATTTGAGTTACTGTCAGCTTGAATCAGTCTGGCCATTCTCTGATCTCTCATTAGAACATAGAATAGTACAGCACAGTACAGGCCCTTTGGCCCACAATGTTGTGCTGACCCTTAAACCCTACCTCCCATATAACCCCCCAGCTTAAATTCCTTCATATACCTGTCTAGTAGTCTCTTAAACTTCACAAGTGTATCTGCCTCCATCACTGACTCAGGCAGTGCATTCCACGCACCAACCACTCTCTGAGTAAAAAACCTTCCTCTGATATCCCCCTTGAACTTGCCACCCCTTACCTTAAAGCCACGTCCTCTTGTACTGAGCAGTGGTGCCCTGGGGAAGAGGCGCTGGCTATCCACTCTATCTATTCCTCTCAGTGTACCGCTCATAAATGCAAGCATCTAATCAGCCAATCATGTGGAAGCAACTCAGTGCATAAAAGCATGTAGACATGGTCAAGAAGGTTCAGTTGTTCAGAGCAAATAAAAATGGCACAGAATTGTGATCTAAATGACTTTGTGGAATGATTGTTGGTGACAGACAGGATTGTTTGAGTATCTCAGAAACTGCTGATCCCCTGGGATTTTCATGCACAGCAGCCTCTAGAATTTACAGAGAATGGTGTATGAAAAACAAAAAAAAATTCAGTGAGTGGCAGCTCTGTGGGTAAAAACGCATTTGTTAGTGCACTGACTGGAGGGCAGTACCTCGAGGAGAGAGGAGGAAGTAGTGGAGGGGAGAAGAGACATGAGGGGCAAAAGCACTAAATGGTCGGTGTTGAGCATCCTCTAGAGGACCAAGCCTATTAATCAACTATGCTGAGAGTTGGTTTAGTGATCCACATATTTCTTAACCTGGTTCTGTTTATTTTGTTGCAACCATAATGCAGGACTTAAAGACTTAACAGAAATAGCACAGAGACACTTGTGTTAAGTGTTCTATTGAAATTTGTACAGAACTCTCGCTGAGTCAAATAGTCAGGGTCTCAGAGTGAAAGAAATTTTAGAATTCCTTTAAATATTCATGGTGACCTTCGTTATACTCTGCGTACACTTTTACACAGAAGCCTACAGTGCCTGGTCTTAACCAGAGATCTTATCAGAAATCTCGAGTGGATTCGAGTAGCGCTGAACATGGAAAACTCTTGTGACTCAGTAATTAGCTCTGCTGAACTATGAAGTAGAACTGTCCTGAATGGCAGATTTGAAGAGAGAGCCATGTCAAGCAGCAAGATATCAAGATGCATCACTTGACGGAGCGATGTTTGATCTCGGTAAACCTGAAGAGTTTGTGTTAGGGAAAGGCCACAAGTGCTTTGAAGAAATTTTAGTTAATTAGTGATGATTCTTCTCCACTTCCCACCACTAGCCTGTTTCAATTGCTTACTTACTCTCCAATTTGCTAGATAGAATTGATCAAATCATACAGACCTGCAAAATATCGGTGAAAATATTTAGCAAGCATGACTTAAATTACTGCTTGTTATATTTAATGTTGTTATTTACTTGATTAAACTGAACATGTTCACAATTTGAAGAACAAGAATCTGCTTTCGAGTTGGGCTATTGAAAGAACTGGAATAGTTGAGGCACAGATTAGCTGTGATGAGATAGCACAGTTTCAAAGCGATAATTCTATTCTGTTCATGAGTTTACTTCAGTGAGGAGAGTGCCTGCAAAAGATGCTGCACGTAGCACTCCACTGCTCCAATGTTTTGGAGCTATTTTGAAAAAAAAACAAGTTTTGTATTGAAAAATTGAAGTGCCTTCATGAGGCATTTTAAATGATTCAGTCTCCACCTACATGCATGCATGTATGCAGGTGTACACATACACACACACTGACCCATACGCATACATGTGTACATAACATATACACACACGTACTCACACTTGTATATGTACAGACACATGTATACATAAACACATGCACATAAACACGTGCGCTCACACACACGCACACACACTCACTCACTCCTCTCACACACTCTCACACACTCACTCACTCACACACTCACTCTCACACACTCTCACTCTCTCACACTCTCACACACTCACACTCACACACTCATTCTCTCACACACTCTCACTCACACTCTCACACTCACTCATTCTCTCACACACACTCATTCTCTCATACACTCACTCACTCTCACACACTCACTCTTACACACTCACACACTCACTCACTCACACTCTCACTCATACACTCATACTCTCACACACTCACACTCACACACTCACTCACACTCTCACACACACTCACTCACTCACTCACATTTGTTCTCTCTTTCTCTCTTTCATTTTCCAGTGAAGTTACTCGTGTTAATAAAACTGAGGTGATAATTGCATAGACACTGGCAGGAATTCAGATTAAATTTCACTACATACTGTGAAAATTAGAGTTTTTTTTATTCATTTCACACAAGGGTATTTGAAACCCTCGACATTTGCCATGGAAATTATGTAGCATTCATAAGAGCGCAGATGTAAATGTTTGTCAAAACAAACTTGGAACGTACGATAAAAAAAGTTCATTCCCACGACATTGTTAAGTTATACTGAACAGTTCATATGGAAGCATTGCGAAGCACTGATTGGTTCATCTCCTGAGGGTCATTACATTTCATGAAGTTATACCTGTGCCTCTGTACATCATGTATTGCAATATCAAATGGCACCTTGGGTAGTGTACCTGAGTTCAAAGGCTTGAAGCACTTAACACTTGAATTACCTGATACACTGAATTGAGCAAAATAAATAAAAGTTTTAAAAAATATTAAATTCCAGCCTAATTAGAGTTAAATGCTGGGAACATTCAGCAGGCCTCATAGCATCTGTCAAAAGAGAAACAGTTAAATCTTTGGGCAGAAAACTGCAGAATTACATGAGTTGAAAGGGTGAATGTGTATCAAAGTTCAAAGTAAATTTATTATCAAAATACATACATGCCACCATATGCAACCCTGAAATTTATTTTCTTGCGGGCATGTTCAATAAATCCAATAGCCATAACAGAATCAATGAACGGCTGTACCAACAAGAAAGAAAAAAATCATAAATAAATAAACAATAAACATCAAGAACATGAGATGACGAGTCCTTGAAAGTTCCCGTAGATTGGAGCAACTGAAGTTGAGTGATGATGAACGGAATGATCGAGGGCTAATAACTGTTCTTGAACCTGGTGGTGTGGGTCCTGAGGTTCCCGTACTTTCTTCCTGATGGCAGCATTAGGGTTAGGGTAGGTTATCACAAAAGTTTAAAACATACAAATGTCAGGGGAACTCAGCAGGTCAGGCAGTATCTATCAAAAGGAATAAACAGTTGACGTTTCGAGCTGAGATCCTTCTTCAGGACATAAACTGAAACTGCTTTTCATCATTTATAAATTATTTTGCCCACATTTTGCAGTTATTGGGGTTAGGGAAGAGGAAGTGGAAGAAGAATGGAGAAAGTGGGAAAACCCTTTTGTTTGAGTCATTTAAGTTTTCACACACACAGTCAAATTGATGATATGGTTTACCGTTCTGACTGAAACCCCAAAATGACTCCTGAATAGGCATAATAGATCCCTCAGACCATTCACAAGATGAGAGCAAGTCTGATAGAAAAGGAAAATACCGAAAACACTGGTCAGGTCAGGCAGCATCTGAGGAAAGAGAAACAGCTAACCTTTCAGGTCAAAGAACAGACCTCTTGAATGATAAGACTGACCTCACAATCAACCTCTTGTACTTTATAATTTACCTCCACTGCACTGCTTTGGTACCCTTTGCACTTCATTTTGCATAGTCGTTGTTTTATTTTATTCTAGCTCAATGTAATAATTTTATCTGTATGAACAGTATACAAAACAAGCCTTTCACTGTGTCTTTGTACATGTGTCAATTACAAACCAATAACAACACCAAAGTTGTGATGAAGGTCTTCAACCTTACTGTTGACTGTATCTCTTTCCACAGATCCTTCCTGACTTGCTGCGTTTTTCTAGCTTTTTTAATGTTTATTTCATATTCCCATTGTCGCGGTTTTGCTTAGTTTCAGGGACAAAGTCACTTGGTTGTTTGTACAATGCAAGTTGTCTCGGTCCTCTATAAACTGTTTGTCCATTTGTTAAGTTGTGTTCTGGCAAGATGTCGATGCGCTTGGATGCAGCAGTCCCTGCATAGCCAATCAAGTTATATTGTGGTGACCCACTTTCTACGCAGGCGAACCAGCTCACAAAATGGCGCGCGCGTCGGCACAGAGGCCAGCCCCAAAATGGTGCTGGGCCTTCTTCTTCACCAGCAAGGGGAGAAAGCCCATGTGCGGGAAGAGACTTTTGTAATGCACCTCTGATGTCATTTCCACCCGGAGAGGGCGGGAACGGAACTGCGTAAAAGCCAGTGCCGCGAAGTTTGAATAAACTAGTCTCGAGTGCAACTTACAGACTGCGTGTCGTTATTTCTAGCTCTGTGTGGAGCACTCGCTACAATATTGTCTTTTTTAAATGCCTTTTTTACAATCGCAAGTACTACAGGTCTACTCCATCCGTGAGCTGTTTGTTGGTGGAAGGAGCTGGGCTTGGTGTGGACCGTATTGCTGCCTGCTATGGAAAGACATTGGAATCAGTGCACGAGGGTGGCCTGCAGTCTAACAGCGAGTGGTTGTCTTAGTCATTTTTCTTGTGATCGCAAGACCCTGTTGGGAATTGTTAATGTGAAATGCTGCTCTCTGGTTTACTGGTTTGTTGGTGGGATCGACGGTGGGGGAGCTGTGTGGCCTCAGTTGTAGCTTGGTGTCAACCAGAGATGACACCACAGGTGGTGTGACACACCCGGTATTGCCCTTCAGTGTTCATTTAGTGTTTTGTTTCCTGGATTGTGTTTACCTACAGACTGCTGCAGGCTTGTTCTTGTTGACAGTGTTCATGGACTCAGACACTTGGGCTATTTTATACTTTTTTGTATGACTGTATCTCTACTGCTGTCTTATTATGTACTATACGTGCCTTGTGCTGTGTATGATTGTTGCTACTGTGTTTCGCAGCTTGGCCCTGGCGTAACACTGTTTTATTTGGCTGTATTCATGAGTATTCATGTATGGTTGAATGATAATTAAACTTGAAACATAGAAAACCTACAGCACAATACAAGCCCTTCAGCCCACAAAGCTGTGCCGAACATTACCTAGGGTTACCCATAGCCCTCTATTTTTCTGAGCTCCATATACCTGTTCAGGAGTCTCTTAAAAGACCCTTTTGTATCTGCCTCCACCACCATTGCTGGCAGCCCATTCCACGCACTCACCACTTTCTGCGTAAAAAACTTAACCCTGATATCTCCTCTGTACCTAAACTGTATTTGAACTTGAACCGGAAGCTGTATAAACTCCTGGTAGATAGAACTCATTAGTCATGGCAGATCACCTAAGAGAAAGAAAACTCTGATCTCAAACCTCCACTGCCTTGTTGCATTACCCACTAATAGGGAAGGCTTCATGAGTTAACCCCTTGGGTCTGGAGCTGGACTTCCTCAGGCAGTTCTGCATTGAGTTCAGTGCTGACTGGGAACTCCTGCCATGCCATTGATGCTAAACTCTTCTTTTCATTTAGGCTCATCAACTGTATGGAGGGGGGGGGAGTTTGTTGCATGTACAGCAACTTTCTCTCCATATTGTACTGCCCTAGCTTGCATATTGACTTCACCTTACAGCATTGACACTATTCAAGAAAGGACACTCCTACTTAGCCTCATGATGTTGACACAACACGTTACTGGTGAGAAAGCCACGATGCTTGATTGACATAGAGCATGGTGCCAGGAATTGCTTCTAATTGTGGGTGAGTTTCTCAGATCTCACTGGACAGCTACCATCCACCTTAAGTTGGGCAGCCCCCAGTCGAAAAGGTGCTGTCCGACCATGACTACATGGGGATCAGCTATCGTCTGAACTGCAGACGAAAAGCTCTGCACCAGGCAAGACAACGAAAGACACCAGCTCTAAAATTGGGATGTCAAAATGTTCAAACAATGATGACTGGCCTCTCTGATAACCTCTAAGACATCAGAGATGTCAGGAAGACTGCTGTGATTAATAAGAAGCTCAAGAGACTTCATATGGACATAGTTACCCTCCCAGAGATGTGTCTGGCTGACTTTGGGCACCTGAAAGAAGAAAGACTATACCTTTTTCTGACCGAGGAAGGGCCCTGATGAGCCCAAAGAGCATGGAATTGTCTTTGCAGCGAGTGAAGATGCTCCTCCTCAGGATTCCTTTAAAGAGTGCACTTTCATCCTTAATCTATGAACTCTAGTTCTAGTCTCACCCAACCTCGGAGGATAAAGTTGGCTTAGCGTGTGCTATCATGCTTTATTGCCTGTGAAGGAAGCACTGTAGTCAAGAAAACAATAAGATATTTGAGTGAGCAAATAGTGTTAGAAATGATTGGAGAGTTTGGGCAGCAACAAGATTTCCCTGCCCTTGGAACAGTCAATGTGAGGTTTGCTTGAAGGACAGCACTCTTCAAATGCTGCACTGGGAATGTCAACTGGGAAGACATGGTCCAGGCCCTGGATTGAATCTGATACCTGCAACTTCTGACAAATAGAAAGTGCAAGGCACAGCCAGGTTGTTGCTTCAGAATGATTCTTTGCTGGTGAGCAGCAAAGAAAATCCATTTCCTGGATAGGACGGTAGCTTGACCCCCTTAAATGTGACTATATAAATCATCAACCCTGGAACAGAGTCCTGCCAAGATAAATACTGTGCTCTAAGCTCTGAATGCAGATCTGGCCTCCAGTACTATCATGCCAAAATAGAATGTTTCCAAACAACAACTTTTCCTTCACAGGGAGCTTTATATTTTGGATGTACAGTTCTCCTTAATGAAATGACTCTTATTCTTTTTGCTTCTGTGCAAATTTCAGTGAGAGAAGAGGGGAATTCTAGGTTCCACGGTTAAACTCATGGTGTTTTTAACATTCTGTACTGTTAATCTTCCCTCACATCAAGTGAGCTATGAAAAAAAACTTTAAAAACATTACTAACTTATCTTGCAACACACATCAAAGTTGCTGGTGAACGCAGCAGGCCAAGCAGCATCTGTAGGAAGAGGCGCAGTCGACGTTTCAGGCCGAGACCCTTCGTCAGGACTAACTGAAGGAAGAGTGAGTAAGGGATTTGAAAGCTGGAGGGGGAGCATCTCCCCCTCCCCCTCCAGCTTTCAAATCCCTTACTCACTCTTCCTTCAGTTAGTCCTGACGAAGGGTCTCGGCCTGAAACGTCGACTGCGCCTCTTCCTACAGATGCTGCTTGGCCTGCTGCGTTCACCAGCAACTTTGATGTGTGTTGCTTGAATTTCCAGCATCTGCAGAATTCCTGTTGTTTGCGTTTAAACTAACTTATCTTTCTTGGGGGCTGCTACAAACTCAATTTCAGCCTGGCACATGAGTTTTCAGCATTCCCTTCTATTCACAAGGTTACAACGAGTCTAGTAGTGTGACCACTTGAGTTGGGTATGATGTTCTCCTAAGGGGCTGTCTGTTCATGAATACAGGATGTTAACGTGGATTTTCTTAATGGAGAATGCCTGTCCTTTACGTTGTTGAACACAGGGATGCTGATACACAGACGGCCACCACACACTCCTTGGAGTAAAGGCCCAGTGGCATGGATTGCAAGATAGTTGGGGACCCTTCACTGCTGCAGCCTCCTCCCCTTTTGCTGCTGTTGTGATGTGTCATCATCTTCTGCCGGCTCCATTGTTGAGGTCTTGGTTGGATTGCTGTTTGTCTGGAACCTTCCCCTTAACCTTACTGCTATGGATGACCCTACCAGGAGCTAAGCACCAGGTGGCTAAATCACTCTTGAGATCTCAGGAACTCAAGAGCCTCTCCACCACGACGAGGTGATGATCCTCGGAGAAGACGATGAGCCTATATCTTTGTTTGGCTCAACCTGATAAGGGTGGAGTTAGTCCAAGTTCGGAGCTTCCTTCTCTTCCAGAATTAGGATGCAGAAGCATATCTGACAAGCGACCCGGGTTCAGTCCTGCCCTCTGATACCATCTGTGTAGAGGTTGTATGTTTGATGGGGTAGTTAATAGGAATGCAGTGAATAAAAGGAGCTTGGCTGATGGCTGGCATGAACTCAGTGGGCCGAAGAGCCAATGAAGAGATTTCCATTCTTAAGAAATATGGTCTTTGTGAGATAGGGCTAGTTAGTTTGTAATATTTATCAAAGAAAAGTTAAGCTGACAGAAATACAGTATGTGGTGGTTGGACTGGTGATGGGAAGGCGTGATGTTGCTTAAAACCGCTGATTATAACCTTGAAAGTTCATAAAAATAAAATATTTTCTGTAAGATTGCATTCACTTTTAGTTTAGTTAGTATTTCCAAGTTTTGCGGGGAAGTTTAAAGATTTTCCTTGGGAGCAAAACTAAATTCTATTTAAGCTAAAACACATGTCAGTGCCGATGCCTGTACTGCGGTCTGCTCATGCGTCCAGATGGGTGACACTAAGAAGATCTGTTAATAAGATTATTACTTGGCCCAAGGTCTGATCTCTGTCACAAGGACATAAAGGATGATGCAACTCTGCAAGTTAGTTTTCACCTCAATAATATTCATGATTTAATGTCATCAATTATTTTACCTTTATCACTTGGTGTTTGGAATCTTGCTGTGCACTATTTAGATTAGATTAGATTATGAGGACACTCAGTCCTCATTTATTGTCATTTAGAAATGCATGCATTAAAAAATGATACAACGTTCCTCCAGAATGATATCACAAGAAAACACAAGACAAACCAAGACTAAAACAAACCAAGACTAAAACTGACAAAACCACATAATTATAACATATAGTTACAACAGTGCAAAGCAATACCATAATTTGATAAAGAGCAGACCATGGGCACAGTAAAAAAAAGTCTCAAAGTCCCAATAGATTCATCATCCCATGCAGGCGGCAGAATGGAGAAACTCTCCCTGCCATGAACCTTCAAGTGCCACCAACTTGCCAATGCAGCACCATTGGAAGCACCTGACCACAGCCGACTCTGAGTCCGTCCGAAAACTTCGAGCCTCCAACCAGCTCCTCCGACAACAGCCTCTCTGATCACCATCCTCTGCCGAGCGCTTTGACCCCGCCCTGGCCGCCGAGCAACAAGCAAAGCCGAGGACTCGGGGCCTTCTCCTCTGGAGATTCTGGACCACACAGTAGCAGCAGCAGCGAAGCAGGCATTTCAGAAGTTTCACCAGATGCTCCTCCATGCTCTCACGTCCGTCTCCGTCATATCAGGATTGTGCACGGCACCCTACTTGACAAATAACAGACATCACCCCCCGAGTGGCTGCTGCGAGCTGCATCGCGCCGCCATCTTCCCGCCATATTTGCATGTTACACTTCCTGCTACAGATATTTTCTTTGAGCAAGCTGGGTGCCACAGTAGTGTAACCGTTAGTGTAGTGTTATTAAAGCTTGGGGCGTTAGAATTCAGAGTTCAATTCCAGCGTCTTCTGTAAGGAGTCTCTAAATGTCCTCCCTGTGAAATGCCTGAGTTTTCCGCAGGCCCTCTGGTATCCTCCCACAGTCCAAAGACGTACCGGGTAGATTAATTGTCACTGTAAATTGTCCCGTGGTTAGTCAGGGACTGTCGGGCGGTGTGGCTCAAAGGGCTGGAAGGGCCTCTTCTGTTCTGGATCTCTAAATAAAATAAAATAAATTCATTGAGATGAAGCGGTAGTGTGTTTACGACCGAGAAAGGTGGATTGCTGAGCTTTTTTAATGAGTCTGAACAGATTGTTTCCTTAAACATCATCTGTACTAGGTTCACTTCATCAATCTACTTTTAAATCAATGAATCTTTATGTGAGCATTTGAAATATTAGTCAGCAAAATCGACTTGTACTTTATTTATAAAGAACAGTCAAATATTCCGTTAGTTTAAATATCAAAGTGTAACTTAGAGCCTTGTTGTGGTCAAATATATTTAATTGAAGTGTGCCTGTAGACAAGTTGGAGGATCATAAATCCCATATCCATTCTCTCACATGAGCATGTTATCTGTACTGAGACCAGAATTGGGGAGCCCTGCATGGTTCTAATTTTTCCCTTTCTGGTCTATCGTTAGCACCCCTTTGCCCGGGATCCAGGCTGAGAATTAATCTTAAACATGGCTTTGTTCCACAAAGGGCAGTGAGCAAACTGCTTGGGGAATTTGAAAGATTAGTTTGTGCACTGAAAGGGAGAACTCATTTGGATTACACTAAATAGATCTGTGGAGGATAGCGGCTTTAGAAATGCTGCTAGAGTAATTAAGGGCAGACATGGAAGTATAAATTAATTTGCAGTCAGTCTTGCTTAAATAAAATGGACTTTTCACTCAGTGTTTCCTCTGAATATTCTCTTTGTACAGCTAGTTAGTTAATTATATTTAAAAATAGGATTTAACTAGATTAAAATTTTCTTTCCTGTTTGGTCTGTTACCTTAATAGTCTAAATTAGTTTGTTGTGTGATTAAAACAATGCTCTTTCTCTTGATTCTCCTTTTGCTGATATGCTTTCTATCACATTCCTCTCAGGCCTGACTTCTTGCCTCCTGCTCTTGTCAACTGGCTCTCAAACGTAGAAACATACAGCACAGAAACAGGCCCTTTCTGTACACCTCTTTCCCACTGTCTGTGTTGTCTATCTATGCAAATCCAGTTTTGCCTGCATTAGGCCTTCATGTCTTTCCTGTACAAGTACTGTCCAAATACCTTTTAAACCTTACAATTATATGTGTCTCCACCATCTCCTCCTCTGGCAGCTTGTTCCTGATCTTCACCAGTTTCTGTGTGGAAAAACATAGTCTCGGATCTTCTAACTAGCCTTAAACCTGTGTTCTCTATGTCCTGCATTAGCAACATCTCCTCCACAATCTCAATCAGCACAGGTGCACCACAAGGCTGTGTTCTGCTTGCTTTATACTTAATGACCATGTGGCTAAGCAGAGCTCCAATGCCATGTTTAAATTTGCTGACACTTCTGTCGTTGGCCGAATCAAAGGTGGTGACAAATCAGCATATAGGAAGGAGATTGAAAATCTGGCTGAGCGATGCCACAGCATCAATCACTCACTTAATGTCAGCAAGACCAACAGACAATAGACAATAGATAATAGGTGCAGGAGTAGGCCATCCGGCCCTTCGAGCCAACACCGCCATTCACTGTGATCATGGCTGATCATCCACAATCAGTATCCAGTTCCTGCCTTATCCCCATAACCTTTGATTCCGCTCAGAGAGGTGATTATTGACTTCAGGAGGAGGAAACTTGAGGACCTTGAGACAGTTCTCGTCAGAAGATCAGAGGTGGGGAGGGTCACCAACTTTAAAACTCCTCGGTGTTATCATTTCAGAGGATCTGTCCTGGGTCCAGCGTGTAGGTGCAATTACAAAAAAGCACTGCAGCACCTCTACTTCCTTAGAAGTTTGTGAAGATTCGGCATGACTTCTAAAACACTGACAAACATCTATAGCTGTGTGGTTCACAATTTAGTGACTGATGGGATGTTTCCTATGGTAGGAGTGTCTAAGACCAGAGGACTCAGTCTTAGAATAGAGGGGCGTCCTTCTAGAACGGTGATGAGGAGGAATTTCTTAGCAAGAGAGTGATGAATCTGTGGAATTCACCTGGAGATCCTGCCCTTTAACTTAGCACCCAACTCTCTGAACTCCCTCTACAGAACCTCGTCACTCACCCTACCCATGTCATTCGCACCTGCATGGACCATAACTTCTGGCTGTTCACCTTCCTACTTAAGGATGCTGAGGACTTGATCCAAGATTACCCAAGCCCTGGCACTCAGAGGCAACATACCACCCAGGAATCTTGTTCTCACCCACAGAACGTCCTGGCCATTCCCCTAATGAATGAATCCCCTGTCACCACAGTGTGCCTCTTCTCCCACCTTTCCCTTCTGAGTCACAGAGGCAGACTCGGTGCCAGTGTCTCATGCACTACGACTCTTCTCTGTTAGGTTATTCTTCCCCACCCCTGACAGTATCAAAAGTGGTATCCCTGTGGTTAAGAGGGATGGCTACAGGTGTACTCTGCTCTGGCTCCTTAACCCCTTTACTCTTCCTGGCTGTCACCCAATTTCCCGTGTCCTGCACCTTGTGGGTAACCACCTCTCTATATATCCTATCTATCACCCCTTCCATCTCCGAATAATCTGGAGTTAATCGATTTCCAGCTTCAACTCCTTAATGTGGTTTGTTGGAAGCTGCAGCTGGATGCACTTCTTGCAGTTGTAGTTGTCAAGGACTCTGGAGGTCTCCCCGCTTTCCCATATCCCACATCCCACAAGAGGAACATTTCACTATCCTGTCTGTCATCCCTAACGTCCTAGCTGAGCAGATGTAAAGAAGACAATAAAAAGAAAAGGCTTTTCTTTTCTGCAGTTTCTCTGAGTGAAGCCTCTATTCGCTGAAGCCTCAAAGAGCTAAAAGCTTAAAGTCACCTCTCTGACTATGACCACTCAGATGATGGCCACTGTGACAATGACCACTGAGCTTGTTCTTGCCTTCCTTTAATTTGCTCTTCCTAATCATTCCCAAATGTCGACTGTTCGGTGATCAAAGCTCCATGACGCTGTTGCGACCCGCTCCGGCCTTTTATAAGACCATAAGACCATAAGACAAAGGAGCAGAAGTAGGCCATTCGGCCCATCGAGTCTGCTCCGCCATTTTATCATAAGCTGATCCATTTTATCGTATTTAGTCCCACTGCCCCGCCTTCTCACCATAACCTTTGATGCCCTGGCTACTCAGATACCTATCAATCTCTGCCTTAAATACACCCAATGACTAGGCCTCCACTGCTGCCCGTGGCAACAAATTCCATAGATTCACCACCCTCTGACTAAAAAAAATTTCTTCGCATTTCTGTTCTAAAAGGGCGCCCTTCAATCTTGAAGTCATGCCCTCTCGTACTAGACTCCCCCATCATGGGAAACAACTTTGCCACATCCACTCTGTCCATGCCTTTTAACATTCGAAATGTTTCTATGAGGTCTCCCCTCATTCTTCTAAACTCCAAGGAATACAGTCCAAGAGCGGACAAATGTTCCTCTTATGTTAACCCTCTCATTCCCGGAATCATTCTAGTGAATCTTCTCTGTACCCTCTCCAACGTCAGCACATCCTTTCTTAAATAAGGAGACCAAAACTGCCCACAGTACTCCAAGTGAGGTCTCACCAGCGCCTTATAGAGCCTCAACATCACATCCCTGCTCCTATACTCTACTCCTCTAGAAATGAATGCCAACATTGCATTCGCCTTCTTCTCTACTGACTCAACCTGGAGGTTAACTTTAAGGGAATCCTGTACGAGGACTCCCAAGTCCCGTTGCATCTCAGAACTTTGAATTCTTTCCCCATTTAAATAATAGTCTGCCCGTTTATTTTTTCTGCCAAAGTGCATAACCATACACTTTCCAACATTGTACTTCATTTGTCACTTCTCTGCCCATTCTTCCAATCTAGCCAAGTCTCTCTGCAGATTCTCCGTTTCCTCAGCACTACCGGCCCCTCCACCTATCTTCGTATCATCAGCAAACTTAGCCACAAAGCCATCTATTCCATAATCCAAAGCATTGATGTACAATGTAAAAAGAAGCGGCCCCAACACTGATCCCTGTGGAACACCACTGGTAACCGGCAGCCAACCAGAATAGGATCCCTTTATTCCCACTCTCTGTTTCCCACCATCCTCAGACAGTGGATCTGACGGAAGTCTTCTCCTCTCCGAGCTTCTAATGTCCAAACTGGCCTCTTGTCAAAGCTCTATTATGCTTAGTAATTGTGTATCAGTAGGTTGCAGGGTACTGGTTACTGTGTTTGGATTATATAATTTAATTGGGAAATTTGCAATGTTTTGTGCTTGAGTTTAAGATAGAAACATAGAAAACCCACAGCACAATACAGACCCTTTGGCCCACAAAGCTGTGCCGAACATGTCCTTACCTTAGAAATTACCCAGGTTTACCCATAGCCCTCTATTCTTCTGAGCTCCATGTACCTGTCCAGGAGTTTCTTGAAAGACCCTATCGTATCCACCTCCATCACCACCTATTCCATGCACTCACTACTTTCTGAGTAAAAAAAAACTTACCCCTGGCATCTCCTCTGTGCCTACTTCCAAGCACCTTAATACTGTGCCATCTCATGCTAGCCATTTCAGCCCTGGGAAAAAGCCTCTGACTATCCACATGATCGATGCCTCTCATCATCTTATACGCCTCTCATCATCTTATACACCTCTATCAGGTCACCTCTCATCCTCCGTCGCTCCAAGGAAAAAAGGCCAAGTTCACTGAACCTATAATATGTTTAGGAATAGTCAGCATGGCTTTGTCAAGGGCAGGTCATGCCTTACAAGCCTGATTGAAATTTTTGAGGATGTGACCAAACACATTGATGAAGGAAGAGCAGTAGATGTAGTGTATATGGATTTCAGCAAGGCATTTGATAAGGTACCCCATGCAAGGCTTATTGAGAAAGTAAGGAGGCATGGGATCCAAGGGGACATTGCTTTGTGGATCCAGAACAGAATGCAAAGTGTGGTTGTAGACGGGTCATATTCTGCATGGAGGTTGGTGACCAGTGGTGTGCCTCAGGGATCTGTTCTGGGACCCTTACTCTTCGTGATTTTTATAAATGACCTGGATGAGGAAGTGGAGGGATGGGTTAGTAAGTTTGCTGATGACTCAAAGGTTGGGGTGTTGTGGATAGTGTGGAGGGCTGTCAGACGTTACAGCGGAACATTTGATAGGATGCAAAACTGGGCTCAGAAGTGGCAGATGGAGTTTAAATCAGATGTGTGAGGTGGTTCATTTTGGTAGGTCAAATATGATGGCAGAATGTAGTATTAATGGTAAGACTCTTGACAGTGTGGAGGATCAGAGGGATCTTGGGGTCCGAGTCCATAGGACTCTCAAAGCAGCTGCGCAGGTTGACTCTGTGGTTAAGAAGGCGTACGGTGTATTGGCCTTCATCAATCATGGGATTGAGTTTAGGAGCTGAGAGGTAATGTTGCAGCTATATAGGACCGTGGTCAGACCCCATTTGGAGTACTGTGCTCAGTTCTGGTTGCCTCATTAGAGGAAGGATGTGAAATCGTAGGAAGGGTGCAGAGGAGATTCACAAGGATGTTGCCTGGATTGGGGAGCATGCCTTATGAAAGCGGGTTGAGTGAACTCAGCCTTTTCTCCTTGGAGCGACGGAGGATGAGAGGTGACCTGATAGAGGTGTATAAGATGAAGAGAGGCATTGATCGTGTGGATAGTCAGAAGCTTTTTCCCCAGGGCTGAAATAGCTGCCACAAGAGGACACAGGTTTAAGGTGCTGGGGAGCAGGTACAGAGGAGACATCAGGGGAAAATTTTTTATGCAGAGAGTGGTAAGTGTGTGAAATGGACTGCCAGCACCAGTGATTGGGGTGGAAATGATAGGGTCTTTTAAGAGACTTTTGGATAGGTAGATGTTAAAGTTAAAGTCTGTCCCGAGCTCATCACGCCAGTGCTTATGCTGGTTTCCGTGGCGTGAAGCGATTGAGAGTACAACACTACCCCCCCCCCGCCGATAGGATGCCAGTCTATCGTGAGGTTAACCCCCAGCATTTTGCCGGTACCCATTTTCAGCTGGGTGGGCTGGAGCAGTGTGTGGTTAAGTTCCTTGCTCAAGGACACGACACGTTGCCTCTGCTGGGGCTCGAACTCACGACTTCCAGATCGCTAGTCCAATGCCTTAGCCACTTGGCCATGTGCCATATGGATAGGTACATGGAGCTTAGAAAAATAGAGGGCTATGGGTAACCCTAGTAATTTCTAAGGTCGGGACATGTTCGGCACAACTTTGTGGGCCATAGGGCCTGTATTGTGCTGTATGTTTTCTATGTTTCTATGTTTTTATTCTCATAAAGCATGCTCCTCAATCCAGGCAACATCCTTGTACATCTCCTCTGCACCCTTCCTATGATTTCACATTCTTCTTATAGTGAGGCGACCAGAACTGAGCACAGTATTCCAAGTGGGGTCTGACCAGGGTCCTATATAGCTGCAACATTACCTCTTGGCTCCTAAACTCAATCCCACAATTGATGAAGGCCAGTGCACCGCATACTTTCTTAACCACAGAGTCAACCTGCGTAGCAGCTTTGAGTGTCCTATGAACTCGGACACCAAGATCCCTCTCATCCTCCACACTGCCAAGAGTCTTAACATTAATACTATATTCTGTCATCAAATTTGACCTACCAAAATGAACCACCTCACACTTGGTGAAGCGTCTCGGCCCGAAATGTCAACTGTACCTCTTCCTAGAGATGCTGCCTGGCCTGCTGCGTTCACCAGCAACTTTTATGTGTGTTGTTCCTTGTGTTTGTATTTTTAAATTCACCTCACACTTATCTGGGCTGAACTCCATCTGCTACTTCTCACCGCCGTTTTGCATCCTATCAACATTCTGCTGTAACCTCTGACAGCCACTATCCACAACACCTCCAACCTTTGTGTCATCAGCAAATTTACTAACCCATCCCTCCACTTCTTCATCCAGGTCATTTATAAAAATCACAAAAAGGGGTCCCAGAACAGATCTCTGAGGCACACCACTGGTGACCGACCTCCATGCTGTATATGATCCGTCTACAACCACTTTTTGCCTTCTGTGGGCAAGCCAGTTCTGGATCCACAAAGCAATGTCCCCTTGGATCCCATGCCTCCTTACTTTCTCAATAAGCCTTGCATGGGGTACCTTATCAAATGCCTTGCTGAAATCCATATACGCTACATCTGCTGCTCTACCTTCATCAGTGTGTTTAGTCACATTGAGATAGTGGCAACTGCAAGGTGGTGTGCTTTGTATACATTGTTGCTGCTAACTCATGGAAAAAAGTCAGTGTCTCATTCCTAATTATATGTTTGAAGGTGCATTGGAACTTCAGAAATCTTAGAGAGATATTGTACTGTATTGTAAACCCAACCAGTTCACCTTCATTAACATAATCATCTACTTGTCCAAAGTTGTATTTAACCTCCACAACTTCTCTTTCATTTCCTCCCACTTCCTGAAGATTGAAGGAGTAACCTTAAAGACTCACATTGGTCCTGACTACATCTTTCAGTGGATACGTGGAACAGCAGCCATGGGTACAAATCTACTGAGTGTGCACACTCACCCAACACTTTCTTCACTACATGGATGATTACATTGGTGATACTTCCTGCAATGTGCAGAATTCATCAGTTTTATCAACTTTGCCACCAATTTCCATCCTGTCCTCAGAATCACCTGGACCTTCTCTTCCTTTTGTGGATCTCTCTGTCTCTGTCTCCAGAGACGTGTTTGCCACCAACATTTTCTATAAGGCCACTGATTCTGACAGCTACTTCAATTATACATGCTCTTCACACACTGCCTCCTATTAATTTGCCATCTCCTTGTCTCACTATTTCTATCTGCATTACTTTAGTTCTCAAGAAATGAAGACATACTCAAAGCCCTTCTGCTCTAGGGCTTCTGAACAGCTCCCCTTCTTCACAGAAGTATATTTTTTCTGCTATTGTTGACAGAACCCTCACACACATTCCCTCCATTTCATGCTTTTCTGTCGCCACATCTCCTCTACGCCCCACGCCCCCCAGAGAGAGCAGCTATAGAGCCAGAGGCCTATACAATATGGAAACAATCTCTTTGGCCCATTTCTTCTATAATGATCCCAAGTTCCCTAAATTACCTAGTGCCACTTGTCTGTGTTTGGCTCAAATCCTTCTAAATCTTTCCTATCCGTGTAGGTGTTGAAGCATCTTTTAAATATCATAATTATGCCACTGCCTCTAGCAGCTCGTTACACATGATATAAGAAAAATTTGATCTCAGGCCTTTTTTAAATATTTTTCCTCTCACTTTATATCCTTGCCCTCTATTTTTCAGCTCACCTATACTCAAGATAACACTGTGACCATGCACCTTATCTATGCCTGTCATGATATTATACACCACCTGGTCCCCACCAGCCTCCACATAGGATTTTGCATCCAATATCCAACATCCATCACATCAAACATTTGCATCCAACATATGATCCTTTTATACATCACTTGGTCATCACCTTTCATCCCACCAGCTTCCACATCCAATAGATGAACCTTCAGTGGAGTAAGAAAAATTAAAGTGGTATGAGAGGGGAGTTGGCCAAAGTAAATTGGAAGGAGATGTTGGCAGGGATGACAGCAGAGCACCAATAGCATGAGTCTCTGGGAAAAATGAGGAAGGTGCAGGATAGATGTATTCCAAAAATAAAGAAGTACTCAAATGGCAAAATAGTACACCTGTGACTGAAAGGAAAGTCAAAGTTAATGTTAGAGCAAAAGAGAAGGCATATAACAAAGCAAAAATTAGAGGGACGACAGAGGATTGGGAAGCTTTTAAAAACCCTACAGAGAACAACTAAAAGAATCATTAGGAGGGAAAAGATGAAATATGAAAGCAAGCTAGCAAAGAATATCAAAGTGGATAGTAAAAAGCTTGTTTAAATAAAAAGATGAGAATAGATATAGGACTGCTAGAAAAGGAGGCCAGAGAAATAATAACGTGGGACCAGGAGGTGGCAGATGAACTAAATTGGTATTTTCATCGTTCTTCACTGTGGAAGACACTAGCAGTGGCCAGATATTGAAGGGTGTGAGGGAAGAGAAGTGAGTGCAGTTACTATTACAAGGGAGGAATTGCTCACAAAGCTGAAAGACCTGAGGGTACATAAGTCACCCAGACCAGATGAACTACACCCTAGGGTTCTAAACGAGGTAGCAGTAGAGATAGTGGAGGCATTAATAATGATCTTTCAAAAATTGTGTGGATAGTCAGAGGGTTTTTCCCAGGGCTAAACTGTCTTACATGAGAGGGCACAATTTTAAGGTGCTTGGAAGTAGGTACAGAGGAAATGTCAGGGGTAAGTTTTTTACGCAGAGAGTGGTGAATGTGTGGAATCGACTACCGGCGACGGTGGTGGAGGTGAATACGATAGGGTCGTTTAAGAGACTTCTGGATAGGTGTATGGAGCTTATAAAAATAGAGGGCTATGGGTAACCCTAGGTAAATTCTAAGGTAAGAATATGTGTGGGCTGAAGGGCCTGTATTGTGCTGTAGGCTTTCTATGTTTCTAAATATCATTGGACTCTGACATAGTGTCAGAGGACTGGAAAATTGCAAATATCACTCCATTCTTTAAGAAAGAAGGAAAGTAGCAGAAAGGAAATTATAGACCAGTTGGCTTGACCTCAGTGGTTGGGAAGGTGTTGGAGTCAATTGTTAAGGATAAGGTTATGGAGTACTTGGTGACATAGGACTAGATAGGACAAGTCAGTATGGTTTCCTTAAGGGAAAATCCTCCCTGATGAATCTCTTGGAATTCTTTGAGGAGATTACAAGTAGAATAGATAAGAGGGAGGCAGTATGTATATTTGGACTTCAAGAAGGCCTTTGACAAGGTGGTGCACATGAGGCTGTGTACCAAGTTAAGAGTGCATGGTATTACGGACAATTTATTGGCATGGTTAAAGCATTGGCTGACCATAGGAGGCAGTGAGTGGGAATAAAAAGGTCCTTTATTGGTTGGCTGACATTTACTAGTAGTGTTCCACAGGGGTCGGTGTTGGGACCTCTTCTTTTTATGCTGTATATCAATGATTTAGATGATGGAATAGATGGCTTTGTTGCCAAGTTTGCAGATGATACAAAGATTGGTGGAGGGGAAGTTAGTGTTGAGGAAACAGGTAGGCTGCAGAAAGACTTAGACAGATTAGGATAATGGGCAAGAGAGTGGCAAACAGAGATGCAAAGGGACTTGGGAGTCCTTGTGCAGACACCCTAAAGGATAACTTGCAGGTAGAGTCAGTAGTGAGGAAAGCAAATGCAATATTAGCATTGCTTTCAAGTTGTCTAGAATACAAGAGCAGGGCTGTGATGCTGAGGTTTTATAAGGCAATGGTGAAGCCTCACCTTGAGTATTGTGAATAAGTTTGGGCTCCTCCTGGTATTGGGGAGATTTCAGGGGAGGTTCATAAGGATGATTCTGGGAATGAAAGGGTTATCATACGAGGAACATTTGATACATCTGGGTCTGTGCTCACTGGAATTTAGAAGGATGATAGGGGATCTCGTTGAAACTTTTCGAATGTTAAAAGGCCTAGACAGAGTAGATGTGGAAAGGATGTTTCCCATGTTGGGGAAGTCTAGCACAAGAGGGCACAGCCTCAGGATAGGGGGGCATCTATTTAAAACAGAGATGCAGAGAAATTTCTTTAGCCAGAGGGTGGTGAATTTGTGGAAATTATTACCACAGACATCTGTGGAGGCTAGGTCGTTGGATATATTTAAGTAAGAGCTTGATGGATTCTTGATTGGACATGCCATCAAAGGTTATGGCAGAAGGCTGGGGAGTAGGACTGAGGAGGGGAAGAAGGATCAACCATGATTGAATGGCGGAGTATAACCAATGGACCAAATGGCCTAATTCTGCTCCTATGTGTTATGGTCTTATGGTCTTTGCAATTTCTGCCAGCTGTAAAATAATCTCACCACCAGTCACATTCCTCTGTCCTTCAAATACTGTCTTCTGCAAAAAAGTCCTGGTAAGTCCATCCATCCTGGATGTTGGGGTAGAAGGGTGGATTGGCAAGTTTGCAGATGACACAAAGGTTGGTGGTGTTGTAGGTAGTGTAGAGGATTGTCAAAGATTGCAGAGAGACATTGGTAGGATGCAGAAGTGGGCTGAAAAGTGGCAGATGGAGTTCAACCCGGAGAAGTGTGAGGTGGTACACTTTGGAAGGACAAACTCCAAGGCAGAGTACAAAGTAAATGGCAGGATACTTGGTAGTGTGGAGGAGCAGAGGGATCTGAGAGTACATGTCCACAGATCCCTGTAACTTGCCTCACAGGTGGATAGGGTAGTTAAGAAAGCTTATGGGATGTTAGCTTTCATAAGTCGAGGGATAGAGTTTAGGAGTCGCGATGTAATGATGCAGCTCTATAAAGCTCTGGTTAGGCCACACTTGGAGTACTGTGTCCAGTTCTGGTCGCCTCACTATAGGAAGGATGTGAAAGCATTGGAAAGGGTACAGGGGAGATTTACCAGGATGTTGCCTGGTTTAGAGAGTATGCATTATGGTCAGAGATTAAGGGAGCTAGGGCTTTACTCTTGCAGAGAAGGAGGATGAGAGGAGACATGATAGAGGTGTACAAGATAATAAGAGGAATAGATAGAGTGGATAGCCAGCGCCTCTTCCCCAGGGCACCACTGCTCAATACAAGAGGACATGGCTTTAAGGTAAGCGGTGGGAAGTTCAAGGGGGATATTAGAGGAAGGTTTTTTACTCAGAGAGGGGTTGGTGCGTGGAATGCACTGCCTGAGTCAGTGGTGGAGGCAGATAAATTAGTGAAGTTTAAGAGACTACTGGACAGGTATATGGAGGAATTTAAGTTGGGGGCTTATATGGGAGGCAGGGTTTGAGGGTCGGCACAACATTGTGGGCCGAAGGGCCTGTACTGTGCTGTACTATTCTATGTTCTATGTATTAAAGGCAAGTTAATGAAAAAGAGAGAAAAAAAAAGTGTAAATAAATAAATAAATAAATAAATAAATGGATGGATGAATGAATGAATGAATGAATGAATGAATGAGTAAGTAAGTAAGTAATGGAGTACGAAGGGGAGGTGGGGCATTAACGGAAGTTAGAGAAGTCAATGTTCATGATATCAGGTTGGAGGCTACCCAGGACGGAATATAAGGTGTTGTTCCTCCAACCTGAGTGTGGCTTCATCTTGACAGTAGAGGAGGCCGTGGATAGACATATCAGAATGGGAGTGGGACGTGGAATTAAAATGTGTGGGCACTGGGAGATCCTGCTTTCTCTGGCGGACAGAGCGTAGATGTTCAGCGAAACGGTCTCCCAGCCTGCGTCGGGTCTTGCCAATATATAGAAGGTCGCATCGGGAGCACCGGACGCAGTATATCACCCCAGCCGACTCACAGGTGAAGTGTCGCCTCACCTGGAAGGACTGTCTGGGGCCCTGAATGGTGGTGAGGGAGGAAGTGTAAGGGCATGTGTAGCACTTGTTCTGCTTACAAGGATAAGTGCCAGGAGGGAGATCGGTGGGGAGGGATGGGGTGGACGAATGGACAAAGGAGTCGTGTAGGGAGCGATCCCTGCGGAAAGCCGGGGTGGGGGGGAGGGAAAGATGTGCTTAGTGGTGGGATCCCGTTGGAGGTGGTGGAAGTTACGGAGAATTATATGTTGGACCCAGAGGCTGGTGGGGTGGTAGGTGAGGACAAGGGGAGCTCTATTCCTAGTGGGGTGGCGGGAGGATGCAGGCTCTTTGTTTCCTCAACACTACCTGCTCTTCCACCTATCTTTGTATCATCGGCAATTCCCTAGCAATCTTCCCTTTTCTCTCAGAGTCGCAATGCAGGATCGTGACCTGAAAAGCCAACTTGCATCATTTGTCTCCATGGATGCTGCTCGAGCTAATGAATACTTCCAGTGTTCTGTTTTTATTTTGCTTGTGGTAGTGTCATGGTTAGATCACTGGAATATATCCAGAGGTATAGACTATTGTTCTGGTTGAATTTAAATTCTACAGGAGCAGAATTTAAATTCAAGTAATTTAAGTAATCTGGAATTTAGCATGACCATAATTACTCGGTGGTTATAAAAACCCATCTGATTCACAATCACAATTGAGTTCATTATCTCCGACATGTGTTGTGGTACTTGTTCTGCACCAGAGTACAGTGCAATGCATTAAAAATTACTGTGAGTTGCAGTAAGAAATATATTAAAAACTTGATAAATTGTGCAAAAAGTGAGCAAAATGGTGAGGTAGCAGTCATGGACAGTTGAAAAATCTGCTGGGAGGGGAGGAAGCTAATATCTTACAGGGAAGCTATCTTCTGTGCTTCGTTGTGTTTGATTATATGTGACTCTGGAGCCACCGGAGGATTGCTGCTTTCAGGGAGGACCATTAAGTGCTGGTGCTGTTGGCAACGTCCACATCTGAGGGAATGAACAAAAATAGGGTACAGTCTCAAGCCGGCTGACCTAATGTTTTGATATGACAGCACCTCGATGGATTGTGTCCACAATTGGTTTCAAATGTTCAAAGGTTAATTTTATTGTCAAAGTTTGTATGTACAATACAACTCTAATATTCATCTTCTCCAGATAGCCATGAAGTACAGAAAAACTATAGCTGTTATTGAAAGAAAAGACATCAAACCACCTCCATGAAAATGAAAAGGAAACAAAACTCACAAACCCCCCACTGCTTCCCTCACACAAAAAATTAACAGAGTGACCACACGGAAAATGGCAGCTAGAGGATGAAACCCCAAACTTCAACTCCCTCTCTTGCACAAAATCTAATAGATCTCCCTCCGAAAAAGTTGCAGCTAGAACATCAAAAACATCAAACCCTCAAGCCCCTCCCTCACAGAAAATCTAATAGATCTCCCACCGAAAAAGTTGCAGCTAGAATATCAAAAACACCAAAGCCCCAACTCCCTCCCTCACAAAAAAACAGGGACAATAGCATCAAACCCTCAACCCCCTATCTTAGACACAAAAAACTGAACATCGGCAACACAGTAAAACACCAACAGGAACTTCAGACCCCAAATCCCCAACTCCTCCCTCACACAAAAAGTAACATATCGCCCACCCGCCAATCAGCAACAAGAAAGAAAACACCAAAAACTGAAGGAGACCAATCTAAACTACAGTCCAATAATCATATAAATCTCAGAATTTTGAAAACATCCTCCTGTCAGCATCAAGAAGAGCAGATGCACGAACTCAGATCTTCACTGAAGAGTGGCTGCCAATCAGGGCCCAAACTACACCGACCTGGCTACCGACCTTGGAGAGCGACTGCTGACCTCCTTCGTATACGCCTCGATGCTTTGAAATGGAGTCGATTGTGGCCCCACTCCCAGTCTCTTGTCTCCTCCACGAGGCAGCTCATGCTCTGTCTTCGGGACAGCAGAGCACCAGATCTTTCGACCAAATTCCAAACTGTACATCACCGGCTTCAACAGTTTTGGAAGCAGAACTAAGACAAGAAGAACAAGCAGTAGATATAGACAAAGTGAAGTATTTGAACAGATTGGCCATCTGGAAGATGGCCCCAGTGAATAACAATTCCTCAGGCAACATTGGGTGACCTAATGAAAGGTCTCAGCCCGAGACGTTGACTGTACCCTTTCTCCATAGATGCTGTCTGGCCTGCTGAGTTCCTCCAGCATTTTATGTGTGTTGCTTGGATTTCCAACGTCTGCGGATTTTCTCTTGTTTGTCTTCCAGGTAGCCAATCTCTATAATTATTTCACTTTCTCTACATTTTCTGGTCTCCATGCATACTGAACAAGATCATGCTTTGGAGGTGGTCTAGAGAAAGTGGGCAGGTCCACTTGTGAACCACGTTTGTTAGCAGAGAAACCATTTTACATACACAATACAATTCCAATGGAGGCATTATCATTTTAACGATCATAGTCTCTAAGACCCAAGGTTAATTACTTTCAAGGCTCCGAACTTGGAGTGAATGTTATTGAAATTTTTTTTTATATAGCGGAGACTGGATGCAGTTTGGATAGAAAGGTTAGTTGAAATAGATATGGATCATGTGATTTGAGATCATGCGTTGAAAGCCTTGGGGAAAGATTTAGTGCAATATCAGGAAGTGTTTGTTTTCAAAGAGTCATCACATTGTGCTTAACGGGCCACTCCATTCTGAAGGGGGTGGATATCAGTTGGGAAAGTAACAGGTCTTTTTTTAACTTCTGCATTTGCCACATTATGTAGTTGCTGGCTCCCAGCACAGTATTCTCATTAGTCCCATATCTTACCATGTGGGTGGTATGGTAGTGTAATGGTTTGCATAACGCTTTACAATACCAGGCACTGAGGTTAATTTCCTGACACTGTCTGTAAAGAGTTTCAACATTCTCCCCTGTGACTATGAGAGTTTCTTCTGGGTGCTCCATTTTCCTCCCACATTCCAAAGACGTATGAGTTAAGGTTAGGTCTAGTAGTGTGGGCATGCTATTTTGGTACCGAATCCCTGGCCTCCAGCACAATCCTCAGACCATATTGGTCGTTTATGCAAACAATGCATTTCACTGTAAATTTCAATGTACATGTGACAAATACAGCCAATCTTTAATCTATTTATTTCCATAGATGTTGCCTGACTTGCTGAGTTCCTTCAGCATTTTGTGTGTGTTGCTTTGGATTTTCAGCGTCTGCAGAATTTCTTGTGTTTATGAACTTCAGTCTTTCCTCCTCCTCATTTCTCTGTAGCCCTGCTCTGTCAAGGACTGCCCACATTCTTTGAAAGCACCAATGCAAGTTTGTAAACTTGCACCATTGACTGATGAGCCAGACACCATGGCCTTGATAATTATTGTATAATTTATGTAGATACCCCTTGTCTATCAGATCCTAGAAACTTGTTAAAAACTGATTTTAGAGTCTGTACTTTGCTTGATTCTTTTTCTCCCTCTTCGTCAATAGCAGAACCATTAGCAATTTCCTAGTATGTTACCAGGGAGATTTTAAAATGGTTTACCTGTGATGTTACTTCTCTCCAAGAGGACCACAACCTTGTAGTAGGGTTTGGAGGCATGTGTGCCTCAGTGACCCGGAGGACTATATTGTCTGGAGTAAGGGCCTTGTACTTTGATTCTTGGTAGGAACACATCCCAAATAGGTCAAAGGATAGAGGCCGGACGAAGAGTGGTCCACCAGACCTCCAGGTTTGGGGATTCAGCTGGGGGCCAACACTCTGACTTGCCAAAAAAAATTGTTACGGAAACAGCAAAAAAAGCTGCCAGAGGCATAACAAGAAGTAACTACTTGATGTTCTTTCATTGTGAATGCCCTGGCATTCTTATTGATGATGGTGAGTTGCCCAGAGTGAAAGGTCTCCTTTACTCTGGCATAAGCTCCAGTCATTGTGATCAGCAAGGCAGGTTCAGAGATTTGATGGAGGCATTTGCAACCACAGGGTGTATAGAGACTGTGAATAATATGACACTGTTTCCAGTAGTTTACTGCTCGATAACCAAAGGTCGGTCATGCTTTTAAAGTTATTGGCAAAGGAACCTGAAAGGAATTTTTCAATGCAATGAGCCTTTGGAATTTAGGATGGATTCCTTGATTGGTTCCTGGATGGTAATTCAGATGTAGCTTTCAGAAGGAAAGTAGGTAAATTGTAGATAAAAAGGTGAAACATTGATAAAATGGGAAAAGGCTGAGGGAGTGGCACCATTGGATCAGTTTCTTCTTCAGAAAGCCAGCCTAAGCACTTTGTACTGAATGCTTCTATCTTTACAGCATCATTTAATGAATCCATGGAAATTAGGAGCAAAAATTTCTGTCTCACTAAGTTCCTAGGTTTTGTCTGAATCAGAATCTGGAAAAATGTAATACAATAATAGTCTCCTTTGTTTTTCTGTCATTGCTGTGATTATGCAAACTAATTATTCCCACTCAACCCGCTCTTTCCCTACAGTCATGCAAAATTTTCACCCTAAATTATTTACACTTTTGAAAATTGAGACTGAATTTGCTTTCATCACATCTTTGGCTAGCACACTTTAAATCACAGGAAATCATTGCATCTTAAACAAAATAATATTCCTTGTTTGTCCACAATCTTCATTCTAAAGTCCCTTTGCTGAGCAAACTTCCTATCCGAGAAGTCTGTGGCCAGATTCATTCAAGCAAAGTCATTGTTCATCAGTTGTATTGCCACCAGTTAAAACCTGCAAAACACAACCAGCCACCTTTTCTTAACAAGAGTCTGGGAGGAAAAGATTGTGTCTGTTAATTCTGAACACCAGCTTAAGGCACATTCCCCCCTTGTGTTTAACAAGTGGTGCTTGTGTAGGCATTGTGAATCAGAACAGAAAATATAATAATATATGGCCTTATTTCAGCTCCTGGTACAGTATTACAGTATGGAAATTCCTTTGAACAATTAACCTTTTGTAGTGCAGAGATGGAGTGGAGGTCTTTCTATTTCTGGGTATAATGAATCACAGAGAACTGCATGGTTGCAGTTTTGCACCTGTAAAGGGAACTAACCAATTACCATTGGTATACTTGCCATTTCTTTTATTCGGCTACAGATTCAGTAAGGTCTAGCCTGGTATTGATGGCTTCGTGGACCAGTTTGCAGATGATGTAAAAGAAGAGACAGCTGAGGACATTGTGGAAGCATTAGTAAAGATCTTTCAAAAATCACTAGATTCTGGAGTGGTTCTGGATGACTGGAAAATTGCAATTGTCTCTCCACTCTTTAGGAAGGGAGGGAGGCCAGCTAGTTTGAACTCAGTGGTTGGGAAGATGTTGACGTCCATTATTCAGCATGATGTTTCGGGGTACTTGGAGATGCATGATAATATAAGCCAAAGTCACATGGTTTCCTTAAAGGGAAATCTTGCCTGAAAAATTTGTTAGAATTCTTTGAGGAAATAATAGGGAGGATAGGCAAAGGAGAATCAGTGGATGTTGTTTACTTGGATTTTCAGAAGGCCTTTGACAAGGTGCTGCACATGAGGCTGCTTACCAAGTTAAGAACCCATGTTATTCCAGGAAAGTCACAAGTATGAATAGAGCATTGGCTGATTGGCAGGATGAAAAAGCGGGAATAAAGGGGGCATTTCTGGGTTGGCAGCTGGTGACTAGTTGTCCTACCAGTGGGACCACTTTTTTCACATTATATGTCAATGATTTGGATGACTGAATTGATCGCTTTGTAGCAAAGTTTGCAAATGATACAAAGGTAGGTAGAGGGGTATGTATTGTCGAGGAAGCACGGAATCTACAGGAGGACTTAGGCAGATTAGGAGAATGGGCAAAGAAGTGAGCAGATGGAATATAATGTAGAGAAGTATATGGTCATGCACTTAGGTAGAAAGGCATACACTATTTTCTAAATAGGGAGAAAATTAAAAAATCAGAAGTGCAAAGAATGTCCTTGTGCATGATTCCTTAAAGGTTAAGTTACATGTTGAGTCAGTGGTGAGGAAGACAAATGCAATGTTAACATTCATTTTGAGAGGTCTTGAATATAAAAACAAGGGTTTTATGCTGTGGCTTTATAAGGCATTGGTCAGACCACTTTTGGAGTACTGTGAGCAATTTTGGTCCCCTTATCTAAGAAAGGATGTGCTGGCATTGGCGAGAAGGCTGATGAGAATGACTTCAGGATTGAAAGGGTTAATGTATGAGAAACATTTGAGGGAGGATCTCATTGAAACATCAGATATTGAAAGGCCTTGACAGAGCAGATGTGGAAAGGATCCTATAGTGTTGTAGTCTAGGACTAGAGAACACAGATGTTTAATAGAGGGATGTCCTTTTAGAACAGAGATGAGGAGGAATTTCTTCAGCCAGAGGGTGGTGAATCTGTTGAATTAATTTCCACAGATGGTTGTGGAGGCCAAGTAATTGAGTATATTTAAAGTGAATGTTGATAGGTTCTTGATTAGTAAGGATGTCAAAGGTTATGGGGAGAAGGCAGGAGAATGAGGCTGAGGAGGATAGTAAATCAGCCGTGATAAAATGACGGAACAGACTCGATGGGCTGAATGATCTAATTCTGCTCCTAGGCCTTATGGTCCATCACTGGAAATAGATTGTTCCTTCCTTTCAACATTCATCATTGCTTTTCTTCTTCTACAAAAGTTTCTGCCTCTCTGTGGCATTGTCACAGATGTGGAACTGCTGCTACTGAATGGCTCGATGTTTGCTGCAGGCAGAGTATTAGCTTGATTCCCATTATTGGTATCTCATGGTTTTGAGCTGTGCAGAAATCACCTGTCTTGTTCCTAACTCACCAGATGGATGATGATGCTGTAGCCAATGCACTCCACTCCATCTTGCCCCACCTGGAAAATGGTGGCTTATATGTCAGGATAGTCTTTATTGACTTCAACGTGACGTTCAATATCTCAGAAGCTGGTGGGTAGACTGTCCTCAATGGATCTCAACAGCTCTCCATGTGAATGGATCCTGGACTTATTGATAGAGAGATCACAGTCATTCTGTGTTGGCAGAAACATCTCTGCCTCCATCACACTGAGCAGCGGTTCTCCCCAGGGTTGTGTGCTCAGCCCGCTGCTGTTCACCTTGCTGATGCGTGACTGCTTTGCTAGATGCAGTTCATACTGAATCTCAAGTTTTCTGATGACACAACAGTGGTTGGCTCATCAACAATGATGAGGAGATTGTATACAGACAGGAAGTGGAGCAGCTGGTAGAATGCTGTGAGCACAACTTCAGTCTCAATCTGGACAAGATCAAAGAGATGATTGTGGACTTTAAGAAGGTGGAGGATAACCATGTACATGGGTCCACCATGGAGTTTCAAGGAGCAAGTTTCATAACAGGCAATCTCACCTAGTTCCTCAACATAACCTGTTTGGTCAAGAAAGCACAGCAGTGTCTCCTCTTCCTGAGGAGATTGAGGCCAGTGAGGCCCCCTCCCCCCCATTCTAACCAGTTTTTATCATCGAGAGTGTCCTGACCAGCTGCATCACCATCTGACATGGGAATTGCAAGGCATCTGACCACAAGTGCCTACAAAGGATGCAAGGACTGTAGAGAAGGTCATCAGGGTCTCTCTTCCACCCATCAGAGATACCTTTCAGGATCACTGTGTATGCACGGAGCCTTAACATTGTCAGTGATCTCACCCATCCATCCAACAATCTCTTTGACCCCCTACCATCATATAGGAGGTACCGTAGCATTGTCAGTGATCTCTCCCATCCATCCAACAATCTTTTTGAACCCCTACCATCAGGCAGGAGGTACTGTAGCATTAGGACGAGAACTGTTAGGATGGGAAACAGCCTCTTCCCCCAGGCCGTAAGACTACTGAACTTCTTGTCACCACCCAGGTCTCATCACAAATGAAGAGACAGTAGCATTATACTGTTTACTTTTTAATTTGTGTCATAAAAGTACCTCATTATTTGTGGTACTATTACTTTGAGTTTTGTGTGAGTTATACAGTATGTATTGCATTGTGCACCTTGGTCTGGAAGAATGTTATCTTGCTGGATGGTATACATGTGTATAGTTTAATGTTAACAAACTTGAACTTGATAGGGTCCTGATGAAGGGTTGCAGCCTGAAACATCGACTGTTCTCTTTTTCATAGACGCTGCCTGGCCTGCTAAGTACCTCCAGCGTTTTGTGTGCACCGCCTGGATTTCCAGCATCTGCAGATTTTCTCTTGACTTTGGTACAGGTCCTGCCCAGGTTACAAAGCCCCGCTTATGTCCAGCTCATACATATGAACAAATGGGATGGATCTGATGAAAGTTCAACAGTTCAAAGTAAATTTATTATTGATGTATACATATCTTACCATATATTACCTTGAGATTCATTTTCTTGCAGGCATTTATAGGAAAAAATAAGAAATACAACAGAATTTACAACAATATATACAAAGACTGACAAGCAACCAATGTGCCAAAGACCACAAACTGGGCAGATAAAAAGAACAGTGAGAACATGGGTTGTAAAGAGT
Source organism: Mobula hypostoma (assembly GCF_963921235.1). Lineage (NCBI taxonomy): Eukaryota > Metazoa > Chordata > Chondrichthyes > Myliobatiformes > Myliobatidae > Mobula > Mobula hypostoma. Next base: position 40,176,226 of record NC_086122.1, on the reverse strand, counting down.
TGCTGGTTGCTGTGGGGCTGCAGGCGTTTTCGGCCAGGTAGGAACTCAGTTTTTGTCTGTGTTTCTGGTTTTGGTGTGTCCAGGTTATCAATAGTTTACATGATTGGCAACCTGCTGTTACCAGGGAATGACCTGTACTTTTGAAAGTAGATTATTTATTATTTGGAACTTTCTAGCATTTTATAAATGGTGTATAAAGCTGTGTTTTCTTTCCCTTAATATTGGAAAATTTTTTTAATAGTTCCTTGGCCATTTGTTCTCCTTGTATTTGATAAGGTGCTTATTTTCTACAGGCCTCTGTCAATTGCCATGGGTGCATTTCTGTGTTAATGACAAACACGTTCATGTGGATTGCCCCGCGTAGGTTTCTGTGTTGAACACACCACACTACTGTGAATTACCCTGGGTAGGCTTCTGTGTTAAAAAGCCTCACCACTGTGAATTGCCCTGGGTTGGTGTCTGTGTTGAACACACCATACTACTGTGAATTGCTCTGGGTGGGTTTCTGTGTTAAAAAGTCTCACCACTGTGAATTGCCCTGGGTTGGTTTCTGTGTTAAAGACACCACACTACTGTGAATTGCCCTGGGTGGGTTTCTGTGTTAAAGACACCACACTACTGTGAATTGCCCTGGGTGGGTTTCTGTGTTAAAGACACCACACTACTGTGAATTGCCCTGGGTGGGTTTCTGTGTTGAACACACCACACTACTGTGAATTACCCTGGGTGGGTTTCTTTGTTAAAAAGCCTCACTGCTTGTCCATATTAAACTACAACCACCTTTGCATTGCCAGTAAGCCCGCTTTGCCTATGCATGGTACAGTGTGTTGTAATTAATTCCTTGCTGATTAACAGCCAATATCTTTCAGGCTAGGAGAAGAGAAAGAAATAAACCATAAAAGGGCAGTAGAAAATAGATTTGAACGTGCAGATCTTCCATGTCATTTATTGCACTGCCACTTGCAGTATACCGTCTTGATCTCCATCTGTTTGTTTGAATTTCATCCCTCTGTTGTGGTACTGCTTGGATGCCACACTGCCTGAGGTGCTGTCTTCACAATGTGACCTTAAATACAATCTAACCTGCTACCTGAGGTAATTGTACTACAGTGGATAATGGGCAAGTTCTGCAATCTCTCCTCACTCCTCACTACCTTCCCCTCCCCTTCCCTTCCCCTTGCCCCCTCCTCCCTCCCTTACCCTGCTCCCCCCTCACTCCCCCAAGCTCTCCTGCAAGCTGCACTGTCCCATTTGTCAACTTCACAAAGAAACCACTCATTGTATTATTGTCAGTGAGATCTTAGTGTGTACAATGTGCCTGCTGCATTTCTTTGAACAATGTGCGAATTGTAGTGAGTACTTCACTCGTTTTGGTGACTTTGGGATTGTGGGAAGTGTTATATCGATGCAGATTCGGGACAAGGATTCTGCGTGTTGGTGGCTGGAGGGTGGGGTAGACAGAGTGTAGTGGTGGATGTGTGATTTTTTGACTGGAAATCGGTAACAAGTAGCACACTGCAAGGATAGGTGCTGGGACCTTCGTTATTTATAATATACTTCATATAAATGACACAGATGAGAATGCATCTTTCTCTGATTCTAAGTGATTTCTTTCCTATTTCTGTCTGAACACAAAAGAAAATAATTTGGCCCATCGGCTGTTCCCCTCTCTCACACAGTCATTACCTCTCCTGATTCTCTTGCCACCTTCCACAATTTACAGCAACCAGTTAATCCAACAGTATATTCCTTAGGTTTGAGAAGATATCAGAACATCTGGAGGAATCCAACGGTGGCAGAGAGACCATGTGAGCATCACGCTCAGGATTTAACCTCGGTCACTGGCTCTACCTGTGCCACTTTCCTCCTTCCTTGTCTCTTGGGATATCCTTCTCCCAGTCCCTCCTCTTTCACCAAAGCATTTGATAAAAGTTAAAGTGCTTCGGTAGGAGTGATGACGGCATGACACCCTACATTGTCAAAGGTGCTGTATACGAATGCAGTATTATCACAGGTGCTACCATGCAGCATAAGCAGGAAGAGCCACTTCCTTTTTAAGATTTTTTTTCTGAAGAACAGAACTCTCTGCATCCTTGTGCTTCCCTTTTATTTTTAACCAGGCACTTCTTGATAGAATGAAAAGATTTGAAGCTGAAATAAACAGGACAGGGATTTTGAAACTAAGTAAAATGCCAGAATAAGCAGAGACTTCCGAATGAAATTTTAGAGAAAGGTATTTCCTTTTCTTTCGTTCGTACTGCACTTAGTAACACTTAGAGATTCATAAGAGGAACTCTTCAAAAACAAATGTCCGCATGTGGGGTGCACCGATTTCACACACATTGCTGTTTGCATTATTGTTTGGTTTTCCTTTGGGGTTTTGATCTCCCTAGTAAGGATTTTGTATGGCATAAAAGTGTACCAAATGATGACAACAGTGGGTCAGCACACAAAATTCATCTGTGCTCAAATGGTGTTCTCATTTATTCATATGCAAACCCTATTATGAAAGTGGTCAAACACAAACTGTAGTCTTTGTCCTCCATGACGTCTCTGACCTTTTGCAGTTCCAGGTATAGCCTCACTTGTGTGCCTTAATGTTCTTTGGTCAATGTTAAGGTCACTCTCAGCTTTGTGGTCTCAGGATCATTCTGGGCTCTGCTGCCAATCTTTGTCACATTCCAGAGCTTGCTGCTCATTTCTGCACCAGGGAAATCACCCATATTCTATTGCTGAGGAGAGGAGACTTCATCACTTGACTTTTCATTTACTCCTGTAGGTAAGAGAGTACATACAGCTGTTTGTTTTGCAGGCTTTTCCAGAGTGACAACATCACCAGACGCAGTTATGTCCTCAGAAAGCTCAGAGATAGCTCCCTGCCAGGAAGACTTGGCTGTAGTCATAGAGGACCTCAGTGGTCATCTTGCACACAGAGGGTTCTTCTGTTCATCCTCAAACCCCAGCCCTTCAGCACTCCCCATAGCAGTATCCCCCAACTCCTGTCCATCACTCATTCCGAGGCAGCACTCTGCTGTAGCTGGAAGAGTGCTGCTTGTAAGTTAGCAACGTATTTGAGAACAGCTTGCAATAGTTGCACCCGATGTACTGCCTGTCAAGAACCTGTGAGGCATTACAAGTGAATGCCATATTACTGCTGACAATCTCAGCATCACATCACATAACCCAACAGCATTGCTTGCTGACCCTTGTGCAAATGATTTTAAGTTAATCCACAGTGCTACATATAACACCAAAGAAGGGCACAGAGCAAATTAATTAGTCAAGAAAAGGAAGTGTTACAATTTAATCCTGACTGGAGTGAGATAATATTCAATTTTTATAGTCATAGAACACTACACCACAGAAATAGGCCTTTCAGCCCATCTGAACTATTAATCTGCCTAGCCCATCAACCTGTACCTGGACCATAGCCCTCCATACTTTCCCATTTATTTACCTACCCAAATTTCTCTTAACCTCACTTGCATTGGCAACTTGTTCCACACGCGCACGACCCTCTGAGTGAATAAGTTTCCCCTCATGTTCCCCTTAAACATTTCACCTTTCAGCCTTAACCATGACCTCTAGTTATAGTCTTAGCCAACTTTAGTGGAAAAAGCCTGCTTGCATTTATCCTATCTATACCCCTCATAATTTTGTATACCTCTATCAAATTTTTCCTCAATCTTCTACATTCTAGGGGATAAAGTCCGAACCAGTTCAACCTTTCCCTATAATTTAGGTCCTCAAGTCCCAACAACATCTTTGTAAATTTTCTCTGCACTCTTTAAATCTTATTTACATCTTTCCTGTAAGTAGGTGACCAAAACTGCATACAGCACCCCAAATTAGGCCTCACCAATGTGTTATACAATGTTAACATAACATCCCAACTCCTATACTCAATACATTGATTTATGAAGGCCAATGTGTCAAAAACTTCTTTTACGACCCTATCTCTCTGTGATGCTGCTTTCATTGAATTATGGATCTGTATTCCCAGCTCCCTCTGTTCTGCTACACTCCTCAGTGCCCTACTGCGAACCAAGTAAGACCCACGTAGTGCATCACTTCACATTTGTCTGCGTTAAATTCCATCTGCCATTTATCAGCCCATTTTTCTAGAAGGTCCAGAGCCCACTGCAAGTTTTGATAGTCTTCCTCGCTATCCATTACATTCCCAATCTTAGTGTCATCTGCAAATTTGCCGATCATACCCATAATTGTCCAGACATTGATATCAAAGTCTCAGGTACTTTGATGCAACCAACCTTTTTGGATGGGGTGAAGGAAAGCTGAATGCAATGATGGACAGCTCTATTGTTTTCTTCAGTACTTTGCAAGTCACCCCCAATTCCCAGGATAAATTGTATGTGTGGCCTACTTATTATAGAGTGGAACTGATCGAGGAGTGCCAGATCAACTTCACATCAGGGAGATTTTTGTGAGGTGAACATTGATGGTAGGTGAAGGAGAAATAGTCCCTTGAGCATCTCATACAAAATGCAGGAGGAACTCAGTAGGTCTGGCTGCATCTATAGAAAGGAATAATCAGTTGACGTTTTGGGCCGAGACCCTTCAACAGGACCCGCAAGCATCTTTCCCCTTGATACAGCTGCTGGTGGGGCTGGAAGCTGATGTGGAGAGTTCATGTTTTTAATGGGTCTGCATGACCCGATATCATTTGCCTTCGAGGTAGTGTGTTATTGAACAGAATTAGGAACGGGAGAAGGCTGTTCTGTTTTGCCTCTCGGTCAGATGCGGGGGTCTGTGGCAATGTTTCTTGACCATCCATAGGAATAGCTTACTGTGCTATGTCAAGAGTAAACCACATTGTTGAGGATCTAAAATCACATAAAGGCCAGGCTGTGTAAGAAGAGGAGAATTCCTTCCATCCTTTAGACCGCTCCCTTCATCACTACCCCCGATCTTGAATTTGAAATTCAGCGCCCAGGGAAAAGAATTGTATATTTCTATAATCCTGTGTGAGAAATATATGTAAAATGGTTTCTAAATTTATGCAAACAACAGGAATTCTGCAGATGCTGGAATTTCAAGCAACACACATGAAAGTTGCTGGAACGCAGCAGGCCAGGCAGCATCTCTAGGAAGAGGTACAGTCGACGTTTCAAGCCGAGACCCTTCGTCAGGACGTCCTGACGAAGGGTCTCGGCCTGAAACGTTGACTGTACCTCTTCCTAGAGATGCTGCCTGGCCTGCTGCGTTCACCAGTAACTTTGATGTGTGTTTCTAAAGTTATGATTGTGATTGGTTACAACTGCATGCCATTTCCGAATGAAAAGTTTGTGACCACAAAGATGGGCTTTGAGAATAGATAATACCGTGGAGGTTTCCCCCACCTGTGATGTTTTCTGAGTTAAGTACTATTGGTTGAAAAGCAAATAATCTCTTGCAAGTGGCCTGTGTGCTACTGACTAGCAGTTATTTACTACATCAAGCAGCACTTGTTGTAGCAACACCCTTGGAGCAACACAGTATGAATGACTTAAGGGCTGCTCAAGCCTAATTCTGCACAATACCAATATCACACGTATGTGACTTAGACCAGTTAGCAACCTTAGCAACATGCCATAGTTATAATGTATCTGACCGCCATATTAGGCTCTGTCAGGAATAGTCTTGGTTTACAGGAAGTCATACCAAGTGGATAATTCAGCACTCGTAGATTCTCCCTTTATGCAAGCTGCATAGTTAATAATCAACGGGAAAGGTCTCAGCAATAATCTGAATTAGATCCTCAGGTTCTTCATTAGTGAGATGAAATGATTTCAGTTCTGAAGAAACTCAAGTCTTTGTTGTTCTTTTCCTGAAGGTGGTAGCAAGCCTATTTGTGTTCTGTTGGTGCCTGAGTGTGTTGGTACCAAATCGTGCCAGTTAACCAACTCTAAAGCCAACTGGAACCCAAACTTTGGAGCTTGGATGTACTGGTGTTCAGTTCATTGGACAGCGGGTTTACCAGCTCAGCTGTGAGAGAGCCTGAGACAGAACATAGTTGGCAATGCTAATTCTCCCACTATTGCCCCTATGCCCAGTTAGTCACTCCTAGTTCTGTCCCTGGTCTAGTTTACCCAGTAGTTCTCACACTTCGCCTTCCCATTCTGCAGTTCTTGGGAGTTCACCATTTGCACACCCCAATAGTAAAACAATTGCTAGCTTGACTAATCAAAACAGTCCCTTCAGTTAATGTGCTTTCCTGGTTCATAACTCATAAGAATAAGGATTCTAGGCACAGGCATTCCAAGCAGTTTCATTTATCTTCACTCACACTGCTACATTGTTTTGTAGACAGCAGAACAACCCCAAAAGACCCGAGGGACAGTTTGGGGCATCCTAAAATAATGCCTGAGTTAGGGGAAGCAGATGCACTACACGCTATGCAGGCAGATTTAAACCCTCAATTGGACTTTGCTGAGAGGTGTGAGGGTGAATTCGATGGTTGGTGAAAAGTTATATCGGAAAGTTAACAACAAAGTGTGTCATGGAATAAGCCTCTATAGTTAAAATTTTTTGTACACAGTACATGTTTGTTTTCATTTGTCTATTTGTAAGTACATTTTTTCTTCACTACTTTTGGACAACTTTTGCTATTTTTTTCACCTGGCACAAAATAAAACCCCTTGCACTAACCTGCTGGTGCGGCTTACCATCTGCTTCTTTTCCTAACGGGTGGCTTTTGTCAGGTACGCTTACCCGCACCTGATAGTGAGGTATGACCAAGCCAAACTATGCAGTGGATGATTAAGGCACTTTTGGGGTTCTGGGGTTCCCATAAGGGTGTGACTTGAGTGACCCAATCACCAGCCTGGGTGTTGCCTCCCAGGTGCCAGGGTACAGGATGTCTCGGATCGGGTGCAGAGTATTCTGAAGGGAGAGTATGAAGAGCCAGAAGCCTTGGTGCATGTTGGTACCAATGATATAGGTAGAAAAAGTGAGGAGGTCCTGAAAAGGCAATTCAGGGAGTTGGTTAGGAAAGTGAAAAGCAGGACCTCCAGGGTAGTAATCTCAGGATTTCTGCCTGTGCTACGTGCTAACGAGCGCAAGAATAGAATGATCAGGCATATTAACGCGTGGTTGAGAGACTGGTGTAGGAGGAAAGGCTTCAGGTTCCTGGCTCATTGGGGCCTCTTCTGGGGGAGGTACGACTTCTACAAAAAGGACGGTTTACACCTGAACCCAAAGGGCTTCAATATCACAGCAGGCAGGTTCAATAGAGCTGTTCGGGAGGCTTTATAAACTAATTTGGCAGGGGGATGGGAACCGGAGTGATAGGGCTGAGGAAGGGGAAAGAAGAAATAAATCAAAGATGGCGTGCAACAGAGATGATAGAAAGAAGAAGATGAGGCATAATTACAGCCAGTGGGATGAGTTACAGGGCGGTAGAGGCATGGTGCAGTTAAAACAGAAAGCAACAAATACTGAGCTGAAAGTGTTATATTTGAATGCACGCAGCATAAGAAATAAAATGGAAGATCTTGAAATTCAGCTACAGATTGACAAGTATGGCGTTGTAGGTGTTTGGGGTGTCAGGGAGGGGTAGCACCTCTGGTGGCGGAACATGTTACGTCCTTTTCAAGGTGGTTAGTCCACCTTTGGTCCCCACCTGACACTCAGCTCGTACTTGTGGCTCCTTGTAGCTGTTTGCATGCGACAGCGGCCACACCCCGGGCAACCGCTTCGACAAGCCAGCTAAACCAGGTGAGGGTAGATGACGGGTCTCAAACCCTCGGTGAGGTAGGGAGATATCTATCCCAGCATGTGAAGACAGACTCCGGCGATGGACGGACCTTATGGCGTTGTGGCTATCTCTGAAACTTGGCTAAAGGATGGCTGCCATCGGGAGCTGAATATCCAAGGATATACAGTGTATTGGAAAGATAGGTTAGTAGACAGAGAGCATGGTGTGGCCCTGTGTATAAGAAATAATATAAAATCATTAGAAAGGGATGACATAGGGTTGGAAGGTGTACAGTCTCTATGGGTTGAGTTAAGAAATGGCAAGGGTAGAAGGACCCTTGAGTAGCCAGGGCATCAAAGGTTATGGTGAGAAGGCGGGGGAGTGGGACTAAATGGGAGAATGGATCAGCTCATGATAAAATGGCAGAGCAGACTCAATGGGCCGAATGGCCGACTTCTGCTCCTTAGTCTTATGGTCTTATGGACCCGAATGGCGGTTGTATACAGACCTCCAAACAGCAGCCAGGATGTGGATTACAAATTACAGCAAGAGATAGAAAAGGTGTGTCAGAAGGGCAATGTCATAATAATCGTTGAGGGTTTTAACATGAAAGTGGATTGGGAAAACCAGGCCAGTACTGGACCTCAAGAGAGAGAATTTGTGGGATGTCTAAGCGATGGCTTTTTAGAACAGCTTGTTGTTGAGCCCACTAGGGGATTGGCTGTGCTGGATTGGGTTGTTGTGCAATGATCTGGAGGTGATAAGAGAGCTTGAGGTTAAGGAACCCTTAGGGAACAGTGATCACAATATGATTGAACAAAAACAACAATATGATTGAGCTCACTTTGAAATTTGAGAAGGAGAAACTAAATTCCAATGTGTCGGTATTTCAGTGGAGTAAAGGAAATTACAATAGCATGAGAGAGGAACTGGCCAAGGTTGACTGGAAAGGGACACTACCAGGAAGGACAGCAGAGCGGCAATGGCTGGAGTTTCTGCAAAAAAATGAGGGAAGTGCAAGACAGATATATTCCAAATAAGAAGAAATTTTTGAATGGAAGAAGGACACTACCGTGGCTGACAAGTGAAGTCAGAGCCAAAGTAAAAGCAAAAGAGAAGGCATACAATAAAGCCAAAGCTAATGGCAAGATAGAGGATTGGGAAGCTTTTAAAAACTTGCAGAAGGAAACTTAGAAGGTCATTAAGAAGGAAAAGATGGATTATGAAAGGAAGCTGGCAACTAATATCAAAGAAGATACTAAAAGCTTTTTCAAGTGTATAACGGGTAAAAGAGAGTAGAGGTAGATATAGGACCAATAGGAATTGATGGTGGAGATATTGTAATGAGTGATGCAGAGATGGCAGAGGAACTGAATGCGTATTTTGTATCTAGTCTTCACAGTGGAAGACATCTGCAGTATACCAGACATTTAAGAGTGTCAGGGAAGTGAAGGATGTGCAGTGAAAATTACAACTGAGAAGGTGCTCAGGAAGCTTAATGGTCTGAGGGTGGATAAATCTCCTGGGACTTGATGAAATGCACCTTCAGGTTCTGAAGGAAGTAGCTAGAGAGATTGCAGAGGCATTAACAATGGTCTTTCAAGAATCGATAGATTCTGGCATTGTACCGGATGACTGAAAAGTTGCAAATGTTACTCCGCTATTTAAGAAGGGTGAGAGACAGCAGAAAGGAAACTATAGACCTGTTAGCCTGATGTCAGTGGTTGGAAAGTTGTTGGAATCGATAGTTAGGGATGAGATTATGGAGTACCTGGAGGCACATGACAAGATAGGCCAAAGCCAGTATGGTTTCCTGAAACGAACATCATGCCTGACTAACCTACTGCAATTTTTTGAGGAAATTGCAAGCAGGGTGGACAAAGGAGATGCAGTGGATGTAGTGTACTTGGATTTTCAGAAGGCCTTTGACAAAGTGCCACACAGGAGTCTGCTTAGCAAGATAAGATCCACGGAATTACAGGGAGGTTACTAGCATGGGTGGAGCATTGATTGATCGGCAGAAAGCAGAGCGTGGGAATAAAGAGATCCTATTCTGGCTGGCTGCCGGTTACCAGTTGAGTTCCACAGTGGTCAGTGTTGGGACCGCTGCTTTTTACGATGTATGTCAATGATTTAGGCTACGGTATTAATGGATTTGAGACTAAATTTGCTGATGATGCAAAGATAGGTGGAGAAGCAGGTAGTGTTGTGGAAACAGAGAGACTTAGATAATTTAGGGGAATGGTCAAAGAAGTGGCAAATGAAATACACTGCTGGAAAGTGTATGGTCATGCACTTTAGTGGAAGAAATAAACGAGCAAACTATTATTTAGATGGAGAGAGAATTCAAAATGAAGAGTTGCAAAGGGACTTGGGAGTCCTTGTGCAGGATACGCTAAAGGTTAACCTCCAGGTTGAGTCAGTTGTGAAGAAGGCAAATGCAATGTTGGCATTTATTTCTAGAGGTAAAGAATATAAAAGCAGAGGTGTGATGTTGAGGTTCTATAAGGCACTCGTGAGACCACACTTGGAGTATTGTATGCAGTTTTGGGCTCCTTATTTTAGAAAGGATATACTGACATTGGAGAGTGTTCAGAGAAGATTCATGAGAACGGTTCCAAGAATGAAAGGGTTACCATATGAGAAATGTCTGGCTGCTCTTGGGCTGTTTTCCCTGGAGTTCAGGAGAATGAAGGGGATCACAAAGAGATATTCGAAATGTTGAAAGGCCCGAACAGATTAGATATGGCAAAGTTATTTCCCATGGTAGTGGAGTCTAGAACAAGAGGACACGTCTTCAAGATTGAAGGATGTCCATTTAGAACAGAGATGCGGAGAAATTGCTTTAGTCAGAGGGTGTTAAGGCCAGGTCATTGGGTGCATTTAAGGTAGAGATAGATAGGTTCATGATTAGCTGGGGCATCAAAGGGTATGTGGAGAAGGCAGGGGAGTGGGGATGACTAGAAGAATTGGATCAACCATGATTGAATGGCAGAGCAGACTCGATGGGCCAAATGGCTATTCTGCTCATATATCTTATGGTCTTTTGATTTTCCAACCACAAACTTTCCTCATGTCTATCTATTATATATTGCAAATATTTCTACTCTGCAATCCCTGGGATATAATCATTTCCCCAAGGCTGGCAAGCTCTAGATTCCCAATTTTGATGGCTTCAACTCACTGTGATTTCTTTTTCCATTTTTCCTCTTACTGTACATGGCATTTTGAGCTATACAGCCTGTTAACATTATGTGGAAATGCAAAATGTTGAAGAACCAAGATCTTCCATCTGGGCACATGTTGTGATCTTACCTGGGTTTCTCCATGGACTGTCTGTCTCAGTGTTACACCTGTAGATTCCAAATGAAATCCAAAGCAAATATGCAAACTTCCCACCTCTAAGATTGGGGTCCCTGACCAGTGAGTTAAACAGTTAGAGCCTCAATAAAATTCATGCTTCAATTGTGACCTTTTTTACTTGATTTAATTCAATTAGCTTAAATATATTGAATTGTTTGTAAACTCTTTTGTGTTTTAATAGTGGCTAACCCTCTTGGATTAGTTTGCAGTTGCTGAGAATTAAAAATTAATCTCATGGACACTGCTGCAAAAGACAGAAAATCTGGGGAGCACATTATTGAAGATCCAATATTGTTTCTTGTCATTTTTCAGCATTTGAGTGTAAAGGAGAACTAAATGATTGTTGCACCAGATCAAATGCAGTATAAAAAACACAAGAAACATAAAGAACACGTAGAAACAAAAAAACCCCACAATAAGTAGAGATATAAAAGTCATCCTATCAAGCACAATGTACAATTAACTGTTGTATACATAGAATGATTGTATGTAAGTGATGCTAGGTGATGTGTTTGTAATGGTGGTGGGGTGGGTTAATGTGTGGAGTGTTGATCAGTCTGATGGCTGGGGGGATGTAATAGTTTTTGTGTCTGGTGGTCCTGGCATGGATGCTGCGTAGGTTTTTCCCTGATGGGAGTGGGACAAACAGTCCACAAGCAGGTATTTTCCTATATTTTCACCAGTTCTGTTTGTTGTAGGGGTTTGGAGATGGCTGGGTAAATGAGTGGAGCCCACTAAGTCAACTGTAACCAGGGTCATCCAATGAAGTTGATGTCACATTATGGTGAGGATAAGAAGACAGTGTGTGTGACGATGGAGGTGTCAGGTAAACAGTAGCCGGTTATTAAGAGGAGAGATCATCTCCAGGATTAAAGCTACCCAGAATGGGCAGCCCCAAATGCAACTAATAGAAGATGTGCCATACCTGCCACTAGTCTTATTGCACTTTCAAAGCCATGGGCTGGATTTGAACACAAATTGCGCAAGACTCTACATCATTGTCATGTCCTGCTAACGTTCTTGCAATAAAAGAATAAAAGTTCAAAGTAAATTTATCATCAAAGTGTGTACTGTATACTGTATATCACCATATACTACCCTGAGATTAATTTTCCTGCAGGCATTCACAGTAGAACAAAGAAATAAAACAGAATCTATGAAAAACTATACACAAAGACTGACAAGCAATTAATGTACAAAATGGTACAAATTCAAAAATAAGTAATACCATGAGTTGTAGAGTCCTTGAAATTGCATTTATAAGTTGTGGAATCAGTTTCGTGTTGAGGTGAATGAAGTTGTGCATGATGGTTCAGAAGCCTAATGGTTGAGGAGTAGTAACTATTCCTGAACCTGGTGGTATGGGACCTTAGGCTGCTCTACCTCCTTCCTGTTGGCAGCAGCGAGAACGAAGCATGTCCAGGGTGGTGGGGATTCTGGAGGAAGTGTTATGCTTTCTTGTAGTACTGCTCCTTGTAAATTACTCAGTGGTTGGGAGGGCTTCCTAACATAACTTTTTTGCCTTTCTGTCAGTTCACTATCTTGGTGCATAACATCTGAATGATGAGACGCTGAATAATACAAGATTCGCAGTTCATGTTTTGTCATTAAATCGATCTGTTAACATAGGTTTGGCAAAATTACTGTGAGATTTTGTGACTCTGAGGAGTTAGAGGTTAGTACTTAACTATTAGAGTAACTTCTTGTCTTCTAATATCAAAGGAATACAAGTTTAATCTGGCACTGTCCTCATTCCACAATCTTCAACTTCCGTTTTTTTTTTCACTTGACTGTTGTTCTAAGGCTCACTGTCCTTCCTGGCTTAGACAAAACAAAGTGGAAAATGGTTTGTTATGGACACTTGTGCCAAAGTACAGTGAAAAGCTTCGTTCTGCATGTCATCCATAACAGGTCAGTTCATCATAGTGCAAGTGGAAAGCAATAACAGGATGCAGAATAAAACGTTACAGTTACAGAGAAAGTGTGATGCAGGCAGGCCAGGTTGAGTAGATTGTAAGGTCAAGAGTCTACCTTATAGTATTAGAAGACTGTTCAATAGCCTTAAAACAGCAGGATAGAAGCTGTCCTTCAGCCTGATGGGACGAGCTTTTAGGCTTTTGTAGCTTCTGTCCAATGAGAGATTAGATTAGGATTAATTGCGTTTGTTGGGGGTTGCTAAGGTGGCATGGCGACCACACGGTATTACTAAATAGATAAGTCGTGTCCGGGGTGGTGGAGGGGAGGAGGGAGGGGATCTTTGATTATGCTGGCTGCTTTACCAAGGCAGTGAGAAATGTAGACGGAGCCTGTGGAGAGGAGGCTGGTTTCTGTGATGTACACAACTCTGTAGTTTCTTAATAGTATGGGCATAAAAGTTGGCACCCAAAGCCGTGATGCATCCAGATAAGATGCTTTCTGGCGGGGATGGATAAAAAAATGATGAAGGACATTGCCAAATTTGCTTAGCCACCTGATGAAGTAGAGATATTGGGGCATGTTCTTGGCCATGGAGTGTACGTGGTTGGATCAGGACATACTATTAGTGATGCTTTCTCCTAGGAAATTGAAGCTCAACCCTCAGGACCTCAGCAGCACTGAAATTAGCAGATGCACGTGACATGTTCCCACTCCCCTTCCTAAAGTCAATGACTTCATCACAGCTACTGGATGAAACGGAATCAGAATCAGGTTTATTATCACTGATCTGTTGCGGTAGCAGCACAGTACAATAGGTAAAATACAGTGGATTCTGCTTAATTGCGACACATTGAAGCCAGTATATTTTGGCCCAATTAAGTGGCTTCCACAATGACCAGAAGTTTGAAGGATATAGTTAAAAATGTATACAAAGAGTAACAAATTGTGTATTTTCATGAAATCCAGAACAAATTAGGACACTACCATTAGCTATACAGCATTTTAGAAATGTTAACGATGGAGGAATTCATCTGGTGCAAAGGCATAAAATTGGTTTGCATAAGACCACAAGATACAGGAGCAGAAGTAGGCCATTCGGCCCATTGAGAATGCTCCACCTTTCAATCATGGGCTGATCCAATTCTTTCGGTCATCCCCACTCCCCTGCCTTTTCCCCACACCCTTTGATGCCCTAGCTAATCAAGAACTTCTGCCTTAAATGCACCCAATGACTTGGCCTCCACAGTTGCTCTTAGCAACAAATTGCACAGATTTACCACCTTCTAATTAAATTAATTTCTCCGTACCACTGTTCTAAATGGTCGTCCTTCGATCCTGAAGTCATGTCCTCTTGTCCTAGGCTCCCCTACCATGGGAAATAACTTTGCCATATCTAATCTGTTCAGGCCTTTTGACATTTGGAATGTTTCAATGAGATCCCTCTTCATTCTACTGATCTCCAGGGACTACAGCCCAAGAGCTGTCAGACGTTCCTGACAAGGTAACCCTTTGATTCCTGGAATCATTCTCATGGATCTTCTCTGAACCCTCTCCAATGTCTGTTTCCTCAACACTACCCGCTCCTCCGCCCATCTTTGTTTTGCTTCTCACCTGGGTTGTAGCCTTACTGTACTGTGGTCATTAGAAAGTTAACAGGGACCCGGAGCCACTTCATCCATAAGGAACATTTGTGCTCGTTCCACTTCAGAATGAAGTTTATTACCAGTAACATATTGTGAAATTTGTTTGTTATGTGGCAGCAGTACAGTGCAATACATAAAGTTGCTATAAGTTACTTAAATGTATAATGTAGAGGAGGACCATTCAGAAATCTGATGGCCGACGTAGATCTACTGGACTTTATTGCTACTGTGATCTCGTCAGAAGCCTTTAGCACCCTAGTCCTGCCAAGGGTCTCAGCCCAAGACATCGACTGTACTCTTTTCCGTAGATGCTGCATGGCCTGCTGAGTTCCTCCAGCATTTTGTGTGTGTTGCTTGGATTTCCAGCATCTACAGATTTTCTCTTGTTTTCCATCAGTCTTGCTGTATTCACTGCGATTGTTGTTGGGGTTCCTTTCTGCTTATCTGGGTTTCAGTCTGGCTGTGCTGACATCCTTTAGAGGTACCGCTGGGACACAGGGCCGCTGAGAAGCCTCTGCGCTTCTTTTGACACAGAATCAGATTTATTCTCATTGACCTATGTTGTGAAATGTGAGCACGAGATTCTGCATGTGCTGGAAACCTAGAGCAGCACTCTGTCCCTTACCTCTTCCACCTATCGCCTCCCAACTTCTTACTTCATCCCCTTACCCCACCCATCTGTCTCTACCTGTCACCTTCTGGATTATACTCCAACGCCTTCCCCCCCCACCTTTTACTGGCTTCTAATCCCCTTTCTTTCCAGTCCTGATGAAGGGTCTCAGACCGAAGCGTCGGTTGTTTATTCATTTCCATAGATGTTGCCTGACCTGCCGAGTTCCTCCAGCATTTTGTGTGTGCTGCTGTGAAATGTGTGTGTTTTTTTGTTGCAGAAGTGCACTGCAAAGACATAAAAATTGCTATGTTAGAAAATCAAGTCTTGCAAAAGATGAATAACAAGATGGTGTTGTTCATGGACCACTCAGATATCTGATGGCTGGTGTACATCTACTGTATTTGATTGCTATGGTAACCTTTAATGAGGCCACTAGCACCAACCAGGATGGATATATTCACTGCAATCGCTATTCAGGTTCCCCTCTGCTCGTACCCTGCTGTTGTTTGGGTTGTAGTCTGGCTGTGTTCAGGTTGACAGTGTTATTAAGAAGGCTGTTCAAGACCTGTGAGGTAATGTTACAGCTATATAAGTCCTTAGTTAGACCCAACTTGGAGTACTGTGTTCAGTTCTGGTCACTTCACTACAGGAAGGATGTGGATAGTATAGAGACAGTGCAGAGCAGATTTACAAGGATGTTGTCTCGATTGGAGAGTGTGCCTCATGAGAGTAGGTTGAGTGAACTTGGCCTTTGCTTCTTGGAGCGACAGAGGATGAGAGGTGACCTGATAAAGATGTATAAGACAATGAGAGGCATTGATGGTGTGGATAGCCAGAGGCTTTTTCCCAGGACTGAAATGGCTAACAGGAGGGGCATAGTTTTAAGGTGCTTGGAAGTGGATACAGGGAGAAGGATATCAGAGGTAACTTTTTCAAACAGAGTGTGGTGGGTGTGTGGAATGCACCGCCAGTGATGGTGGTAGAGGTGGATACAATGGGGTCTTTTCAGAGACTCTTAGATGGGTACATGGAGCTGAGAAAAATTGAGGGTTATGCGGTAGGGAAATATTAGGCAGTTTCTAGAGTAGGTTACATGGTCAGCACAACATTTTGGGCTGAAGGGCCTGTATGTGCTGTAGATTTCTATGATTCTAAGAAGTTTGGATACAGATGGGAGGGGTTTGGAGTGATATGATCGAGGTGCAAGAAGAAGGGATTAGGCAGAAAATCAGGTGGGCATAAAGTAGATGGGCCGAAGGGCCTTTTTGTGTGCTGTAGCACTCTGACTCGATAAAAGGTTTTTTGAAATGTTGTTACATGCTGAGTATGAACGTCAGATCATGAACTTTATTGGCATGAAGGGGTGGACATGGGGGAGGTTACTTTTGTACTTCTCCCAACTTGTGTCCAAAGTCTGGAGGGTTTTTGTCTTAGACCTGAGCCAGCTTCAGTGATCCTGACTCTGCAGCTGTGCACTTTCATTCAGCTTCCTTGTTATCATACTCAATAACTCTTCTACGTCAATCTTTCTTCATGCCAACGAGAGCGATCCCAAGGGTAAGCAGATGTGCAGCGAGGAAAGTAAAAAGGGATGAATTGTGACAACTTGGACAAGAGAACATATGATCACATTGATTTTATCGGCATATCATACTTCACTAACTCAGTTGAATGTTAGAGTGGAGATGTTGAGGTAGGGAAACGATAATGGGGCAGAAGGCTGAGAGTAGGTTGTGTCCAGAGATCTCTGTTGTGATCCTTCAAATCTCTGTTTGGAAAAACATTAGGATAAAAACACGAGATCAAATGCAATCAGAAACCTAGAACTGTTACAATATAATAGGATTCCAAATGTCCCAGCCCAAATTGTGCTTGTGACAGATCAAAGCAACAATTATCCAGTGTCCATGGAGAGGAATAAACAGTCGACGTTTCAGGCTGGAGCCCTATATTATTAATCCTCGCGAAGGCTCTGGGTCGGAAACATCAACTGTTTATTCCTCTCCATAGGTGCTGCCTGACCTGCTGAGGGACTCCAGCATTTTGTGTGTGTTGCTCTAGATTTCCATCATCTGCAGAGTCTCTTAAGTTTACCATCCAACCACTTCCATTACAATGCGTTTTCTTCACAGCTCTGATTGTTTTTCTCTATTTCAAACATCTATTAAAGTTCCTTGTGAAAGCAACAAGAGAATTTCAGGTGGGATCATGGTTCCTAACTGTGTCTTCTCATCTCCTTCTTGGCAATCTTACCAATCAACAAATCTCTGGTCTTGACTCTTCTGCCAATAGGAATGGTTTTGTTTTCTTTGCTAGAGCACCGTATCCAATACTTAGAGTGAGAAGTCTCACTAGAAGGTCTTTAGTAGTTCAAAAAAGCAATTTCTCAATTAGAATCAGGTTTATTATCACTGGCATTCATTGTGAAATGTTTTGTTTTGTAGCAGGAGTACAGTGCAAGACATAAAATATTACTGTAGTACAATAAATAAATGGGAGTGTTTGTGGATTCATAGACCATTCGGAAATCTGATAGTGGTGGGGAAGAAGCTGTCCTTAAAACACCGTGTATAGGTCCTCAGGCTCCTGTGTCTCCTCCCTTATGGTAATAATCAGAAGACGGCAGGTTCTGGTCGGTGAGGGTCCTGAATGATGGATTCCTACTTCTTGAGGCACTGCCTTTTGAAGATGTTCTTGATGTTTGAGTTCACCCTAACCCTAACCCTTGAACATTGCTGTGGTATCATCCAGTACCTTTCTTAATTTGCTTTCAGTTGACTCTGGTACAGGAGATGTGGCATGCATATGGTGGATGGATTTTCAATCAGGTTGTAACTGCCTCAGTCACTCAAGACTCCACAATGCTGACCCTCCTGTGCTTTTTTACCATATACAAGCCCAATGTGGCTTGTTGGTTGACACTGTTCTCAATGTCATTCCCACAGGAGTTATCTTTTCTCCCATGTAAGTTAGTAGTTGGATATCTGCAGGCTTCAGTTCAGTATCTTAGAAATGCATATTCAAACTCATTTTGTGAAATAACTGAAACAGCTGAGCCTGTGTCCAATTCTATTTTAATTAATTTACTGTTGACTTCTGGTGAAAGCCATATTCCTTGTCTGTTGTTAGTTTTCACATTGTAAATCTCAGGGTTCCTCAGTCCTGTGTCACTCTTACCAATATCATACTTTTTATCATGGAGATTAGTACTCTTTTGGAAACTCAATTTGACATTTTTAAAATCTTTTTCTCTTCCCTGTGCAGTCCATTTATTTTTATCTAACCACCATTCTCTTTGTATATGTCCTACTTTGTTGCATTTTCTGCAAGTTTCACCTTTAAACCTGCATTGGTCTGGTGTATGTCGAGCCCCTGCCACAACACTAACACAATTTGTTTAGCCATCTGTTATTTATTTATTTATATACACACATTCTTTTTCTCTCTCTCCTTTTTCTTGCTCTGTCCCTCTCACTATGCCCCTTGCCCATCCTCTGGGCTTCCCCCCCTCCCCCTTTTCTTTCTCCCTAGGCCTCTTGTCCTATGATCCTCTCATATCCCTTTTGCCAATCAACTGGCTCCATCTCTCCCCCTCCTGTCTTCTCCTATCATTTCGGATCTCCCCCTCCCCCTTCCACTTTCAAATCTCTTACAATCTCTTCTTTCAGTTAGTCCTGACGAAGGGTCATGGCCCAAAACGTTGACTGTACCTCTTCCTAGAGATGCTACCTAGCCTGCTGCGTTCACTAGCAACTTTTATATGTGTTGCTTGAAATTCCAGCATCTGCAGAATTCCTCGTGTTTTTGTTTAGCCAGGCCAGTTTCAGTTTAGATGTTGCAATTTTATTCACACTCACTTTCATTCCTGTCTGCAATTCATTTGTGCCTCTGTCTGTGTATTGTTTCCATTGATATAGCTATTTCAACTGCTCATTTAAACACGAGTTGTGCTTTGGTTGGGAGCCATTTTTGAATGCTTTCTTGTAAGACTCCACAAACTAAACGATCTCTCAGTGCATCATTAAGCCCATCCCTGGACTGACAATGCTCAGGCAATCTCTTCAATTCAGCCACATACACTGAAATGGACTTCCTTTCCTTTTGATACTGCTTATGAAACCTAAAACATTTTTCAACCAACAATGGATTCATTCTAATTGTTCCTACATTCACAATATCAACAAAGATCATTTGGGCTGGTGTTGTTGGAGCAGTCAAACTTCTAAGCAAACTGTATGCCTTTAAACCCAATGCACTCAGCAAAACTGGTGCTTGTTTCTCATTGACTATTTCATTTGCTTCAAAATACTGGTCAATTTGCTCAGTGCATAAGCCTGTTTGTCCTCTGCCCTTTTTTAAATGTGAATGTCTTCTTCTCTTGTGAAGAAAGCATGCTGTACTATTTTTTAACTTGAAACTCTCGCTGCACTTCAGCAGGTAGGTAGTCGTCTTCGGTTCGTTGATAACTTCCTTGTCACCACTGTTGTATTTTGTAACTCCAAAAGATAAAACTAATTTGAAAGAAAAACGCAGAGAGTCCAGAATGCAAGTCTAACATTATTTTTATCTTAAACCAGGTAGGTGTACATGTATGACATGGTGATGTGATGATGTATGCCATTAACTTTCTTTGCACATATAACCAGAATGAGTTATGTAGACAATGTGTACTCAAATATTACTGAAATGTTAAATACACGACAGTTAGATGCCACTAAGTAGATGGCAATGTCTTAACCATTTGTGTGTTGTAAGGCCATTAGGAAGTCTTTCATCCTTAGTGGCTGTTCTTCTCTCCTTTCATACAATACATTTAGTAATGCAAGGAAGGCATGTCCCAGATGGTGAGGGTCTTTTATAAGACATAGAAACAGAATTAGGCCACTTGGCCCATCGAGTCTGTGCTATTTCATCATGGCTAATCCATTTACCCTCCCAACATTCATGATAGAATGTTTATTGCAGCCTGCTGTCTGTTAATGGATATAGTTGCATGTCCCCTTATTTTGTGTTTACAAAAGGAGCTCATCCGTCAGTTGTGCATGTTGCAGCTCTTTGGAAGGGTGATCCAATTATCCTCACTTTATAGCCATGTAGATGTTTTCATTTCAAGTGTATAATTGGTTTTAGAATCCCCACTTCATATTCACAGGCTGTGGACTCTAATACATTAATTTTAACTTTATTTGCTACCGTGCCTGGCCTGCTGCGTTCACCAGCAACTTTGATGTGTGTTGCTTGAATTCCCAGCATCTGCAGAATTCCTGTTGTTTGCCAAGGACGGAAGATTGGTTTGTGTGATGTGCTGTGCCGTGTTCACAATCTTCTGCAGCTTCTTCCGGTCTTGGACAGGACAACTTCCATACCAGGTTGTGATGCACCCTAGAAGAATGCTTTCTACGGTGCATCTATTTAAAATTAGTGAGGGTTTTAGGGGACAGGCCAAATTTCTTTAGTTTTCTCAGGAAGTTAAGGCACTGGTGGGTCTTCTTGGCAGTGGACTCTGCTTGGTTGGACCAAGTCAGGTCATTTGTGATATTGACCCCGAGGAACTTAAAGCTTTTGACCTGTTCCACTTGCGCACCACCAATGTAAATTGGGTCGTGCGGTCCGCTACTCCTTCTGAAGTCAACAACCAATTCCTTCGTCTTGCTGACTTTGAGGGATAGGTTATTGTCTTCGCACCATGCCACCAGGTTCTTAATTTCCTCTCTGTACTCAAACTCATCATTACCCGAGATACGGCCTACAATTGTTGTGTCATCAGCAAACTTATATATTGAGTTCGATGGAAACTTGGCTACACGATCATGGGCGTACAGTGGAGTACAGCAGGGGGCTGAGTACACAGCCTTGTGGGGCATCGGTGCTCAGAGTGATTGTAGAGGAGAGCTTGTCCCCTATTTTTACAGCCTGGGTCCTGTCTGTGAGGAAGTTGAAGATACAGCTGCAGATCTGAGTGCTAAGGCCCAGGTTCTGTAGCTTAGGAATCAATTTATTTGGAATGATGGTATTAAAGGCAGAGCTGTTGTCAATGAAAAGGAGCCTTATATATGCGTCTTTATTCTCCAGGTGTTCTAAGGAGGAATGTAGGGCCAGAGAGATGGCATCTGCCATTGACCTGTTGCTCCGGTAGGTGAATTGCAAAGCGTCGAGGTTGACCGGTAGGCTGTGGTTGATGTGTGCCATAACCAATCTCTCGAAGCACTTCATAGCAATTGATGTCAGCCACAGGTCGATAATCATTCAGGCATGCCACCTTGCTCTTCTTCGGCACTGGGATTATCGTTGCCTTCTTAAAACACGAGAGGATCTTAGACTGAAGCAAGGAGCAGTTGAAGATGTCAGCAAACACTTCAGCTAGCTCGCTTGCACAGGCCCGGAGAACCCGTCCTGGGACGCCATCTGGGCCCCCACTTCATGGTATCTCACTTCATGATCGTAACATGAAGTGAGATATAGTGATTGGTGGTGTAGTGGACGATGATTAACTGGAAAGTGATCACAGGAATGGCAGGTGGAATTTAGCTCAGGCTGATGGAAAGTGATGTACTTTAGAAAGTTAAGCTAGTGCAGGACATACACAAGTAAGAGAAGGACCTTAGGGAGTATTGTTTGACAGGGAGATCCAAGAATGCACAAGTGTGTAGTTCTCTAAAGGCAATGAAACAGATAGGATGGTGAAGAAGAAGTACGGTGTGCTTGCTTTCACTGGTTGGGGCATTGAGTACAAGAGGTGGGATGTCGTGTTCCTGTTGTCCAAGTCATTGGTAAGACTGCACCTGAGAAAAACGTGTGCAATTCTGGTTGTTTTGGAATAGAATGGATGTGATTAAGGTAGGGAGGATGCAGAAATCTTCACAAGGATGGTGCTGGGACTGGAGGCATGAGGAGAGACTGGACAGTTTTCCCTGGAGTGAAGGAGGCTACGGAGTAACCTTATATAGGTTTATAAAATAATGAGACATACAGATAAGGGGGATGGAGAGTCCTTTTCCTGGAGTAGGGAAGCCTAAAACTAGAGGGGAGAGAGGGGAAAGATTTCATGGGGATCTGAGGAGCACATTTTCACACATAGAATGACGGGTGTGTGGGATAGGTTGCGGGAGGAAATGGTAGAGGCAGGTACGATTAAAACATATAAGTGATATCTGGATGGGACATTTGGGTTAGGGTTAGATTTGGAGGGATTGGGGCCAAATACAGGCCAATAGGACTAACTCATGAAGGTAGCTTGCTTGGCATGGGTGAGATGGACTGAAGGGCATTGCCCCATTGCAGAGGAAAAAAATAACCAATTTTAATTTGGAAGGAAGATCTGCATTTATACAGTGCTTTTCCTAAACCTAAGCATCTCAAAGTACATTCCAGTCTGTGAAATACATTTTGTAATGCTGTCAGTAATGTAGGAAATCCAGCAGCCACATTGAGAACTTACTCCCACAGACAGCAATGCCAGTGAGACAATAACATCAGTTCCAATAATGTTGGTTGAGAAATAAGTATTGGTCAAAACATTGGGGGGGCGGGGGTGGGAGAAAGTCCCAAACTTCTCTGAAATGCTGATGTTTTTTCCAAAGGACTGAGAAAATACACCCTGTGTCTAAATGGAAAATAAGGCAGCACCTGCATTGTAGAGCTCCCTCAGTACTGAAGGGTTAAATTCACTTGGTAAAATAACTCTTTCGTAGCATTGCAGTGCTGCTGAATGCAGTGACAGTAGAGTAGAACGGCAGGATATTATGTGTGTGCATTCCATGCTTTACACAAGTGTGGCCAGTACTGCTGTGTACCTGCCCAACTATACATTGGTTAGTTTATTTCTCTGCCTTTGACAAGGCTTGAATCGTTGTGATGTGACTGGTGGCAGTGACCCACTCTCTCCGCATATAACTCCTCCTCCTTCTCCCTCGTACTCACACACAGACATCCTATTGAGAAAAAAAGGGAGCTGAACTCTGACCTATATCTCCTGACACCCATAAAGAGCGCAAACCCAGTGACGTCCTACCCCCCCCCCTCCTCTTTTCTGCTTTGGCTAGCTGCAAGAAAAAGCAGGAAACACGCCGGTTCCAGTGCAACGCTCTCAGCCAGCCGTGTGTGTGTGTGTGTGAGAGAGAGAGAGAGAAACAGACAGACACAGAGAGGGGTTAGGAGCTGAACTCCTTCTGCAGTGTGCTTGCTAAGCTGAGCCTATCGTGGCTGCATTGTGAAGAAGCCAAGACCGATGTTGTATTGCCATTGACATTTCCTGCTCCAGGCGCCAGCCAATACGCTTTTAGCTGTGCCGGAGCGACGACAAATGAAATATGATAATTTGGTGCTTGATAGCCATAGAGAGAAGCACAGCACTGTTGCGATGCTTTCCCTGACAGGGCCATGCAGATGGGGTTCCTTCTCAATGAATGTCAGAATGCAGGGGTGCTGAGGTACAGTACCTCTGGGACAGTCCATCACTCACTCAGAACAGAGGACGCTGTTATCCAGGTGAGTTGTGAGAGGGTGGGGATTGTATCTGACCTGTGTGTGTGTGTGTGTGTGTGGTGTCTGTGTGTGTGCGCGTGTGTGTGTTCATGTGTGTGTTTGCAATGTGTTGCTGGATATTTTTATGTCTACAGATGCTTTACAGGGAATGTCCCTGCCAATGTTCCATTTCCACTAAGTGTCTTCACTGTATTTAGGATGAATGATTTCAGCTTTCAAAAAACAATTTCAATCCTTCCTGCCACCATCACCAAGTCCCCCCCCACCGTTCTTTCTCCCTGCCCAAGCTGATATTAATGAATCAGTTCCACTATTTCACTACACTTCTACCACCGCGCCCCCCACTGCTTCCATTCACCCTCACCTCCTTCACCCAGCAAAAAAAAATGAAATCAAATATTCTGTCCAGTCCACTGCCTCCCTCTGAAGGCAGGTGCCTGCAGAAGGTGGCGGAAGACGTTGTAACACTGTGCAGCTGGTAAGATATTGCAGGGGAAGAGAGAGAGAGGGGGCAGAGGGAGAGAGAGCAACAGAGGGAAGAGGATGACGGGGGTAAGGAGAGGGATCAGAATGCATTGAAATCCACGTCTGGAATAAAATGAATGCTTTTTGCTGTCAGCTTCCTGCCTTTGGACTTCATGTTGCTTTGAGACCGAGTTCAGGCACTGTAGTGTGTGATTGGGAGAACGGGCTCGGGCACCTGAACCACTCCAGAGGCCTTGAGTGAGCCTCAGAGCAACAACAGAGCAGGGAAAGGGGCAATGAATATAAATTTGCTTTATTGTAACCCTTAAGGTACCAGTCCATAGTGTGGTACCATAGCAACACATCACTCACTGCACAGTGTAGCCCAGTAATCATTAATTTAATAGGATGATGATGACATCATTGCACAAGCCTGCAGTTTTATTTTTAAGAATGAAAATAATAGTAATTTTTTAAATGGGGAAATACATATTTACACACATACATTTATATAACTTGCTTGTTGGAAATCTTGAGCTAATGGATTCCTAATGGAAGAAAGTAATCATATTTTTTTTAAAATTCTGAAGTAAAATGTGATTATTGTATTTATATAATGATCATATTTGTCTTCCCTTTTACAAACCTTAAGTCAGAGGCTGGCTGAAAGCAACTGGGGCCTTCTGGGCAAATCGCCACCTGTGCACATTTCAGGCATGTGTTGACAAGAGACAGGTTGTCAGCAGGTGGGTGTGTGACCTGCTGGAGAGGCTTAAACTGATGGCGGTGTTCATTGAGGTGGACGCAGTAATGCATTCTCCATTTGCGAGGGAAACAATTGGGCCAGCAAGTTAAGATGGTCACCTGTAAATGATGAAAATACACAGAGAATGAGTAAAATTAGATGCGTGCTACCACAGAGCAAGAACATAGTAATGTTTGACGGGAACTTAGGTGTGAGAGAATGGATGAATGAAGAAGAGTGGGAGGAGGCATGTATGGGCAGCTTGGTCGTCTTGTCTGAATACATTGATTCTATGCGTTTGTTATAAAAATAATTACTGCATCCGAATGATACATGAGACAGTTGATATCAGAAATCAGGTGAGTGACCTTTTGATTTCCTGCTTCCTTGTTTGACCCACAGTTTGATGATAGTTCCAAAGAAAGTCTTGCTGACTCATTATCGGATGAGCTCTCTCTGTGACAATCGATTGCTATCTGTGCTCTGAGCTTGCTGTAGAGATCCTGCCATGCCTTTCTTTAATTTCATTGATCTATTCACTCATTCCTTTTTTGTTACCAACCCTGGACTTCTCTTCTATTCTTCCATTTTCCCCACTCAAATGGTTTCAGTTTCTGGTTGAGCATTATGTTGTGAAGGGAACAAGGTAGTTTAAGTCTGTCCAAAATTGAATAGTTTGTTCTCCTTGCTATCCATGGGATTCTCAGCAGTCTTCCTAACCCCACATTTCAATGGCCTCTTCTTCTCTCTCCTTCTTCCCTTAGCATTGTTGCTCTCCATTACCCTTGCCCTGACTCTCTCTCTGTCTGTGTCTCTGTCTTTCTCACTGTCTCTCTGCTTGTCTATTTCTCTCCCCTTTTCCTCCTACTCCACATCTGACCCCCTCTCTCTGCCTCTCTCATGCACACACACACACACACAATGTGGGAATCAGTGGCTGACGTTGATCTTCTCTCTTTCTTGCATGTATTATCTTTAATCTTTCAGCCTGTGTTTCTTACTGCAGTTAGAACATAATAGGAGTAATGGAGGACCATCAACACCTTAAACCCATCACAAATTCAATTTGATCATGCCTAATTGTTGGACTTAATTCCATCTTCCTGTTTGTTCCTTGTAATGCTGTCATACAAGAATGTAATTATGTAATTTTTGAACATATTTAATATCTCAGAATCAGTAGTGCTCCAAACTGAAAATTTCAAAGATTCTCAAGAGAGAGGAAAAATGCCTTCTCATCACAGCCTCCCTTCACCCTGAGAAAATACATCTTGTTTCCACGCTCTTCCACCTATGGAAACTCCAAATAATTTTGACCTGATTTGCTCTATCCCATCAAAGCAGAACAAATGGCCTTGGGATATTCTTTCTAACAAAGAGTGGTGATGTGTACAAAAAGAGTCTTTGGCCCACTCAGCCTTACATTTGTACATCCTCATGTGTCTCATTATATCCACTCCCCACCTCCTCTTCTTCAGATTACCTAGGCTAAGTGTTTATTTAGTGTTTTTTTAAACAAATTAAGCCAGAATAAACAATCTCCAGGAAATTCCTGTCCAGAATCCTAGTGCAGTTTTACCTTACCTTCGTTGACAAATTACTGGTCACCTTAAACATTTACTGTTTACTGGAATCTTAATTGTACATTGCTACAGACAAGTATGTACACCTCCTGAATCATAATGCAATTGATGAAGCCCATCTCCCTTCACTCCCTTCACTGGACATCTACCTCTTTCCTTAAGTATTCTACTGTTGAAGTCTTTTCCAGGTAGTGTATGGACATATGCAGAATCCAAGTCTGCTGCCTTTTGAAATGATGCAGTTGTTCCTGGGCTATTAAGTGCAAGCTGGACTATATTTACTTCCTTTGACGATTATTGAGGGAACCCTTGCTTGATATCTGAGCCAGCAATGGTAACACAAATGGCAGTGGATTTCTCCCAGGTTTAATAATGGCTCTGTATGACGGAGAATGGTCATAGAAAAGTTCTTCCTTCAGCTATACTTTGATTTGAAACAAAAACCTGAACACAATTTTACTTACACACATAAAATGCTGGAGGAACTCAACTGGACAGGCATCATCTATGGAGAGGAATAAAGAGTTGACATTTTGGGCTGAAACTCATCATCAGGACTGTTTTAAGTCCCTTCTGCAGTCAAAACTTTGTTTCCTGATTGTGTACTTTTCCACAGAGTAACCATGAGCCAGTATCCCTGTGCACGGAGACAAGAGTTGGGTGGCACGAAACAGGCGCTGAGTCTATCAAACACCAATCTGTTTCTTTAATTCCCTTCCCACTCTTACCAGTTCTTGCCAGTTTTTAGTCACCCCCACAATAGCTAATGAATCCATCAACCCACATGTCATTGGGTTGTGGGAGGAGACTAACCAACCACGAGGAGACTCATATGATCACGATAGAATGTGCAAACTCTGTGATTGAATATAGGTACCATCCTTAGTACCTTGGAGACACAAGAGAATGCAGATGGGGAAACAAATGAGAAGCTGGAGGAATTCAGAGAACTCTATTGTACGTACAGTTGATGTGTGAACAGTCGATGTTGCTGGATGGATAATGGATGTTAATGGATGGACAGTGGATGTTCATGTGTGGACTTTGGATGTTGGTCCATGGACAATGGATGTTAATGTATGGATAATGCATGTTGGTGCGTGGACAATGGGTGTTGATAGATAGACAATGGATGTCGGTGCATGGACAATGGGTGTTGATAGACAATGGATGTTGGTGCATGGACAATGGGTGTTGATGAATGGACAATGGGTGTTGATGGATGGACAATGGGTGTTGATGGGTGGACAATGGATATTGGTTCATGGACAATGGATGTTTATGTATGGATAATGCATGTTGGTGCATGGACAATGGGTGTTGATAGATAGACAATGGATGTTGGTTCATGGACAATGGGTGTTGATGGATGAACAATGAATTTTGATGTATGGCTCTCTAACTTGTATATTTTAGTCCAGATGAGCAGTATCAATCTCAAATGTCAACTGTCTACTTCCCTCCACAGATGCTGCCCAAAATGCTGAATTTCTTCAGATTCTTGTTTGTTATCTTAATTACCTTATTGCTGGTCTTTCCAACCTGTGGTTCCCCAGGGAATAAAACCCAGTTCTTTCCTGAGAGGAAAGATCCCTGACTGAAGGGGGCTTTGTTTCAAGCAGGAATAGGGCTAGCACTTCTTTTGTTTCTTGACCTTATCCCCGATCCCATGTCACCCTCTCTTCAAGTACCTGTGAATAATGAAAGTTGCTCGGCTTCAATCCAACTTGCATTCAGTGCAGACTTCAGAACAAGCTGAATATTCCAGCTCCTCCAAATTGGAAATACATATTTCATTGTTCAGAGTGGATGCTGTTATATTTTTGTTATAAAAGAGTTATGGATTCTCAGAAATGTGAGCACTGTTAAGCTGCAGAAAGTGGCATAGGCGAGAGACACTGAATGGCCTAGTTCTGTTCCCAATTGTTGTGTTCTTATGGACTGGAGATTGCGCTGAGCTGTAAGGGGACAATTCCAGGACAATAGAAACGCTAAACAAGAGGATAAGATTGGACCGTGAAGTCACTTTGGTCACACACTATTCCAGTACTCTCTGTCTAGCTTGACTTCAGTGGTTGGGAAAATGTTGGAGTCCATTATTAAGGATGAGGTTTCTGAGTACTTAGAGGCACATGATAAAACAAGATTTACTTGAAGGGAAACCTTGCCTGACAGATCTTTTGGAATTCTTTGAGGAAATAACAGGCAGGATAGACAAAGGAGAGAGAGTGGATGTTCTTTACTTGGATTTTCAGGAAGACTTTGACAAGGTACTGCTCATGAGGCTACTTAACAAGTTAAGAGCCCATGATATTACAGGAAAAATACTAGCATGGATAGAAGATTAGCTGTCTGGTAGGAGGCAAAGATTGGTTATAAAGAGAGCTTTCTCTGATTGGTTACTGGTGTTCCTCATGGGTTGGTTTTGGGACCACTGCTTTTCACATTATATGTCATTGATTTGGATGGTGAAATTGTTGGCTTTGTGGCTAAGTTTGTGGACAAGACAAAGGTAGGTGCAGGTGCAGGTAGTATTGAGGAAGCAGGGAGTCTACCAGAGGACTTAGACGGGAGAATAGCAAAAAAGTGGCAGATGGAATACAGTGTTGGAAAGTGTATGGTCAGGTACTTTGGTAGAAGGAATAAAGACATAGCCTATTTTATAAATGGGGAAAAAATTCAAAAATTAGAGGTTCAAAGGGACTTGGGAGTCCTCATGCAGGATTCCCTAAAGGTTAACTTGCAGGTTGAGTCAGTGGTAAGGAAGGCAAGTGCAATGTTGCCATTCATATCAAGAGGACTAGAATATAAAAGTAAAGATGTAATGCCAGACCTTTCTAAGGCATTAGTCAGATTGCACATGGAGTATTGGAAGCAGTTTTGGGGCCTTTATCTAAGAAAAGATTTGCTGGCATTGGAGGGGGCCCAGAGGAGGTTTACGAGAATGATTCTGGGAATGAAAGGGTTAACACACGAGGTGTGTATAATACCCCGGGTCTGCATTCACTGGAGTTTAGAAGAATGAGAGGCCTAGATAAGATGTTTCCTATAGTGCGAGTGTCTACAATCAGAGGGCACAGCCTCAGATTAGAGGAACTTCCATTTAGAACAGAGATGAGGAGGAATTTCTTTAGCCAGAGGACGGTGAATCTGTGAAATGCATTGCCACAGACATCTGTAGAGGCCAAGTAATTGGGTATTTTTAAATGTGGAGGTTGATAGGTGCTTGATTTGTCAGGGTGTAAAAGGTTATGGGGACAAGGCAGTAGAATAGGGCTGAGAAGGATAGTAAATCAGCCATGGCAGAGTGGACTTGATGGGCCGAATGAGTGTATTCTGCTGCTATGTCTAATGGTCATCTGAAGAAACACTGAAGAGCTTGTGGCAATAAGTGGCAACTGTGACTTAGGGAAAGGGGAGATCAGCCACTCTAACCAGGCAGTACTGTACACTTTCAAGCGCTATCCAACAACCCCTTGCCCACTGTTTCTGGTGGGTAGGGAGCACTGTTTCAGAATATCTTCCTATTCTGCTTGACTACTGAGTCAACTGCTCTACCTTGCAGAACACTGCCTTTTATATTTTAAGCATTTAAGTAAACATCTTAAAATTGAATCCCACTATTGCACAGCTGAACTATGCTATGAATCCCAGCGATGCTTTGGTTTCACATTAAACTCCACGTTTAATCATCATTATGTAGTCATTAATTCGTTTGAGATGCCCTTATTATTTGTGACCATGTAATCTACAGCAGTCTTTTCCAACTTTTCTTTTAGCCCAACGCCCCCTAAAGTACCTTTATACTTGCTAACGCCCCTCTTAGATACAATATATTTTCTGGTACCCCCATAGTGTAAAAACATGTCTGCCATATGCTAACCTGAGATAAATGATTCTGCCTTAATTTTCTATTTCTCTTTAAACCTAGCTTACACAGTACCTGTGTGCTGTACAGCAGCTTTGATATAAATGTGGTCCTTGAACTTGATAGTTTTTAAGCAAATGTTGAAATACCCGGTTCAAATTGTGACAGCAAGACCTTAAGTCCCCCTGCGTAACAATGTCCAAGTGGTTTCTGTTTTTTCTGAGTATGTGGTACACTGTGCTGACCTCTTCTCCAAAGACCAGGAAACTTCATACGACAGTATAGCCACATACCACAAAAGCTGACATTTGTGAAAAGCACTTTTGCTTCCTCAACATTTTGAATTTTGATAATTTCTTCTTGCAAGCTCTCTTTTTGTTCTTACACCTTGCAAACAAATGGGCTAATTGCCCAGTATGGAATTTCCAGATCCTTGAATCGATTCTGAAAATCCTTCTTCAGTGATTGCAGGTGTAAGCAGTACTCCTGCAAATCACTGACTGTGAAAGAGAATGCCATATTTCACATGCAGGGTAACTGTGAGAACATTCTTCTCCTAATGTTTTGCTTATATATTTCCAATTTTCCAATAAAAGTTGTCACTGCACTTTTTGCTTGGATTAAATTGAAATTCGCACCCTGCAGTTTCATATTTAGAATATTCATTTTGTCATACAGACTGGCTAGGTATGCCACATCTCCATGTAGAAGTTCAATCTTGTTTCCCAAGCTGTTGTAGACTTTGAGCAAAAATTCAACCACAGTGTCTAAAGGATCAAAGAAATGTTTTAAGCAACAGCCTTTTGACAGCCAACGCACTTTGGCGTGAAGAAGCAAGTGTTCAAACTCTTCATTATTATCTTGGCATAATTGGCAAGATGTTCTGCTATTTAATGGATGAGCTTCAATTTTGTTGATAGCAGTTATTACACGAGTCATGCTTGAAAAAAGTCGCTGGCTGAGGTTTTTGGCTGTGAGATATTGATGATGAATTACACAATGGATTGCAAACAGACTTGGAATTTCCTTCTTCATAAATGCCACTTAAATCAGCATGGTGACCCGTCATATATGCTGCTCCATCTGTTGCACAATAAATCATGTTCCTAATTGGAAAACTTTTATCCTGAATATACATTTTGAGTTCATCATAGATTGATGCTCCATTGATATTTATTTTTAAATGTTTACAAAAATGCCCTTCATAAACTTTTCTATTTTTGATAAACTTTGCATATGTCATTAGCGATGCCTTGTTGTCTGAGTAATACCATAATTAGACTTTTCAGGGTGTCTTTTATGGAAGTTTTCCTGCAACCTTGATGGTTTCATGGCTTCATTAGACAGTACAGTATTATAAATAAGACATAGGGTGTCACTGATCTGACAGGAATGAAATAAAACCATACTCCAGGTATATAACATTGTATTGACGCACTTTCAGTAGTTTCTGATTCTTAGCAGAGTTAAAATTAAAGGCTTCTCTGCCTTCGGACTCATAGAGATCATGGTGTATGGATCTATCCATCATTAACGGGGCTTTGAATATCTCAGTAGGAATCCTTGGTGTTGGCAGGTTCACTGATTCTATTTCACCATTTGCTTCCAGCTAGCAGTGTATCATTGCGTGACCTGTTTTCCATAGATCTGAGAGGAAGTTGAGAGGGTGTACTTGACTTACCAACTGTTAAATTGCATGAACTTGTTCCATGCTGTGAGTCAAGGGAAACTGCTGGGCACTCTGGTTGCTAATTTATGCATCACCAATAATGTCTGTTTGGTTGGTAAGGTCAGAGGAGATTGCTGAGTTTCAGATACTTCGTGACGAGTGATCACCACCTGCAGAGTTATGGTTCTTCCCGTGTTCCAGTGCCTCATCCTTTTTTTTTGGAAATGCATGCTTTACTAATGTACGGTCAGGTCTCTGCCTCAAGTTAGGGTGCTGCTTAACCACCCCCCCCCCCAAGAATATTCAACATTCCTGACAGCTTCTATTTCCGTTATCTCCCCCCTTAGGACATATGATCGCTCCCATTGGGAATTAATACTGTGCAGTTTTCCAAAGGAATTTGCAGTTTTGTCTAACAACCATACTTTTTTACACAATAGTATAGGAATTCATTGTGTGTCTGTATGAGGGGTGATTGATAAGTTCGTGGCCTAAGGTAGAAGGAGTCAATTTTAGAAAACCTAGCACATTTATTTTTCAACATAGTCCCCTCCTACATTTGCACACTTAGTCCAGCGGTCGTGGAGCACACGGATCCCTTCTTTGTAGAAGTTGGTGTCTTGGACCTCCAGAAAGTGGTCTGCAGCAGGGCTGAATGATAAGTTCGTGGCCTAAGGTAGAAAGAGGTAAGTTATACAGCTCTTGTTACATGCACGTGCAGTTCAACTCCGAGTGATTATGCAGAAAGTTTGAAGTTAATAACCGATCTCCTTCTAACTTAGGCCACAAACTTATCAATCACCCCTGCTGTGGACCACTTTCAGGAGGTCCAAGACACCAACTTCTACAAAGAAGGGATCCGTATACTCCACGACTGCTGGACTATATGTATAAATGTAGGAGGGGACTTTGTTGAAAAATAAATGTGCTAGGTTTTCTAAAATTGACTCCTTCTACTTTAGGCCACGAACTTATCAATCACCCCTCGTGGTTAATGTAAAATGGTTTCTTAGTTTTACAGTTAATATGATCTCATTTGCTTGATCTCACCTAGGATATTCATCTAGCTCACAGCACTCACTATAATTATATCATGGGCTGTGATTATTAAACAGGTTGTGTGATAATTGCGAAGTGTGCAAATGCTGGACTCAGACCCCTCAGCCAGAACAGTGTGACGTTGTGCTGTGATTTGCCATACATTGTGGCTTGACATAATGTGATACTCTGCTGAAATACTTGTTCAGGTATGGTGCTTGAGATAATATAACTGCTATCTGTATGAAATCAGCACTCCTTTGTGTTTGGGTCTTAGACGTACTGTATCTGTGTTATCACTGCAATATACATTCATGACAATGGCTGTGGTATATAAGTGCGGCCCTGAACATGGTGCACTATTGTAGCAACACACATAAAAGTTGCTGGTGAACGCAGCAGGCCAGG
This sequence comes from Mobula hypostoma, assembly GCF_963921235.1. Classification (NCBI taxonomy): domain Eukaryota; kingdom Metazoa; phylum Chordata; class Chondrichthyes; order Myliobatiformes; family Myliobatidae; genus Mobula; species Mobula hypostoma. The sequence goes on along the minus strand of NC_086122.1, from coordinate 40,142,734 downwards.
CAGTATCTCTAGGAAGAGGTACAGTCGACATTTCAGGCTGAGACCCTTCATCCCGACAAAGGGTCTCGGCCTGAAATGTCGACTGTACCTCTTCCTAGAGATACTGCCTGGCCTGCTGCGTTCACCAGCAACTTTTATGTGTGTTGCTTGAAATTCCAGCATCTGCAGATTTCCTCGTGTTTGTGCACTATTATATTTGTGTTTATTTGTTTTAATTAAGACCCTACCATAAGTTGGAGGAGTTGCAGTTTACAGTGACAAACTTTGTGAGGTATCTCTTGTACCTAATAACGTGACCATTGAGTGTACGTTGGTGATTATCTGCTGCTGTAGCCCATCCACTTCACTTTGATGTGCTGTGTATTCAGAGATGCTCTGCTGAGGTTGGACACGTTGTGCTTTTCTGCTCAGCACTGTTGTAACATGTAGTTAATGTCACCTTCCTGTCAGCTTATACCAGTCTAGCCATTGTGCTCTGACCTAGGCCATAACATATAGGAGCATAATTAGGCCATTTGGCCCATTGAGTCTGCTCTGCCATTCCATCATGTATGATTTATTATTCCTCTCAAACCCATTCTCCTGCCGTCCCAACAGTTTAATGCCCTGATTAATCAAGAACGTATCAACTTCCTCCTTAAGTATACCCAATGACTTCGCCAGCACAGCTCTCTGTGGCAATGAATTCCACAGATTCACCACCCTGCGGCTAAAGAAATTCTTCCTCATCTCTGCAACACACGCAAAATGCTGGAAGAGCTCAGCATCTATGGAAAAGAGAACAGTCGGCATTTCGGGCCGAAACGTGTGCTGCTGAAGGGTCTTGGTCCAAAATGCCAGCTGTACTCTTTTCCGTAGATGCTGCCTAGCCTGCTAAGTTCTTCCAGCATCTTGTGTGTGTTGCTTGGATTTCCAGTATCTACAGATTTTTCTCCTCCTCATCTCTGTTTTAAATAGATGCCTCTCTGGTCCTAGACTCCACCACTATAGGAAACATCCTCTCCACATTCACTCTATCTATGCCTTTCATTATTCAGTAGATTTCAATGAGATTCCCATTCATTCTTCTAAACTCCTGTGAGTACAAAGGTTTAAAGGTTATTTTTATTATCAAAGTATGTACATAGAGTACAACTCTGAGATTCCTCTTCTCCAGATAGCCCCAAAACAGAAAAAAAACATGTAGGTTGTTGAAAGAAAAGACATCAACCCACCTGCACAAAAAAGAAAAAGAAACAAAAATTCGCAAACCTCCAAACCCCAACTCCCACCCTTTGACAGAAACTAACGGATCGCCCACATGGAAAACGACAGCTAGAACATCAAACCCAAACCCCAACCCTCTCCCTCACAAAAAAACCTAGAGCCATCAAGCACTCCTCACATGTTAACCCTTTCATTCCTGGGATCATTCTCATGATCCTCCTCTGGACGCGCTCCATTGCCAGGACATCTTTTCAGAGATAAGGTGCTTAAAAATGCTCATAATACTCCAAGTGCATTCTGACCTATACCTTATAAATCCCCAGCATTATATTCTTGCTTTGGTATTCTAGTCCTCTCAAAATGAATGCTAACATAGCATTTGCCTTCCTTACCACAGACTCAGCCTGCAAGTTAAACTTTAAGGAATCCTACACGATTGTCTCCCCATTAGGAAAATAGTCCGCATCTTTATTCCTTCTACCAAAGTGCATGACTGTGCACTTCCCTACGCTATTCCATCTGCCTCTTCTTTGCCCATTCTCTCAATCTGTCTAAATCATTCTGTAGGCACCCTACTTCCTCAGCACAACCTGCCCATCCACCTGTCTTTGTATTGTCTGCAGACTTCGCCACAAAGCTGTCAATTCCTTCATGCAAATTATTGACGTATAATGTGAAAAGAAGCGGTCCCAACACCAACTCTGTAGTCACTGGAAGCCAACCAGGAAAGACCCTCTCTATTCCCACTCTGCCTCCTGCCTCCTGCCAGTCAGCCAATTTTATATCCATGTTGGTATCTTTCCTCTCTGGGCTGGATTGCATATTAATGAGTGGACAGTGGGCCAGATAAATTCCATAAAAAACTTGAAATATGGGAATTATCCATTTAAATACGTCTAGTTATGTTTTGCCTCAAATTAATGAATAACACATGCTAGAAAATCATTTGTTCTCAAGGTTGCCTACCCCTGATCTAAGCAATATGTGATATGTTCTCTATGATGTACAGTATATGTACAGTCTACGTGATCTTGTGTGCTGTGATGTGAAGCTTCAGTCTTACAGCTGTATTGAAGCTTGGTTTGTCAATAGACAAGATTATGGTTGATCTTCACAAACACGAGGAAATTTGCAGATGCTGGAATTTCAAGCAACACACATAAAAGTTGCTGATGAACACAGCAGGCCAGGCAGCATCTCTAGGAAGAGGTACAGTCGACGTTTCAGGCCGAGACCCTTCGTCAGGACTAACTGAAAGAAGAGCTAGTAAGAGATTTGAAAGTGGGAGGGGGAGGGGGAGATCCGAAATGATAGGAGAAAACAGGAGGGGGAGGGATGGAGCCAAGAGCTGGACAGGTGATTGGCAAAAGGGATATGAGAGGATCATGGGACAGGAGGCCTAGGGAGAAGGAAAAGGGGGAGGGGGGGAAAAGCCCAAAGGATGGGCAAGGGGTATAGTGAGAGGGACAGAGGGAGAAAAAGGAGAGTGAGAGAAAGAATGTGTGTATATAAATAAATAACGGATGGGGTGTGAGGGGGAGGTGGGGCATTAGCGGAAGTTTGAGAAGTCAATGTTCATGCCATCAGGTTGGAGGCTACCCAGACGGAATAGAAGATGTTGTTCCTCCTCTGCTGTAAAGATGATGCCACACTCAGGTTGGAGGAACAACACCTCATAATCCATCTGGGTAGCCTCGGGTTTGATGCATGTAGATGTAGACTGCTTCATTTGCATGCGCAGTACACATTTTGGGAACTTGAAGTAATTGGGTACCTATGTAACTCTTCGAAGTTATGCTGGTTTAAATAGTTACCTCTGTAGAATTGCACGACGTAGGAATAGTGCTTTCAGCCCACAATGTCTGGGCCAAATTAGAGTAAATCTCTTGTACTTGCACATGACCCATATGCCTCCATTCCCTTCATATCCATGTGTCCATTTAAAAGCCTTTTAAACACTATTGTTGTAACTGCTTTCACTACTTCCCTGGCAGCACATTCCAGGCACCCACCACTCTGTATATAAATACCACCTGCCCTCCACATTCCCCCTCGCACTTTAAATGCCTCTAGTATTTGATATTTTTACCCTGGGGAAAAGATTATGGTTTACTCTGTGTTCATTTACTCAGTAAAAATTGCATAAATTAAGCAATTGATTTCAGATCTGACATACAGAGAATGAAAATGGTAACAAAAGTTCCAAAATATGATGCTCAGAGCACCAGACCCTGGTCTGACAGGTTCAAGTTACCTTAGCATCATTGTTTTTATTTCTTTAATATCCACTTTGGAATGGAATTGGGAACTATAGTTATCTGAATAAAATGGGATTATTTTCCTTGGAAAGGGAGATTTGATTGGGGTGATTAGGATGAGTTTGGTTACGGGAGGGAAGGAGAAACACTTTCTCATGACAGAAGGAGCAATGACCAGAGGATATTGATTTAAGATAATTGGTAAATAAGCTATGTGCCTGGAAGGGTGGTGGGAACAGACATTACAGCAGCTTTCAAAAAGGGAGTTGTATAATTTCTTGGAGATAAAACATTTGCAGGGATTTTTCCCTCTACTACAGTTGACAAGGCACACAATGGTATCTCTGCAGAACAGAATGTAATTCCCCTATTCCAACACAACTAGCCTCCTAGTTCGATGGGCTGCCCACCTTCCATTTCCATCACACCTAGTGGGATTTCAACATCAGGCACATTATCTCTTCCCCTCACCTCCACTTCCACCATTCCAAAGGAGCACTTTCACCCTTTGTCTCCCTGGTCCACTGTTTCATCTCCACCAGTCACTCCCATTCCCATGGCACTTTTATGCACCTCTCACTATTTTACTGCTTCCTGTCTCGTGACTGAGAGACCTTAACAATCATTTCAGGTGAAACAGTGATTCACTTAGGCTTTTTCCTACTTCAGACTACTGTCTTTAGTGCTCATGCCGTGGGCTGTTCTGCAATGGAGAGACCAAAGGTAGATTGGGTGATTGTTGTGTGGGTCACCTCATTCAGTCTGCATGAGTGGCCCTGAGTTTCTAGTCATCTGATTCACCCTGACTCTGTCTTCTGCTTCCTATAGCCTTACCCAACGTTTACGGGTGGCGCAGTAGCGTAGTGGTTGATGAGGTACTATTATAGCTCCAGTGACCGGTTTCAATTCCACCACTCTCTGTAAGACATTTGTACGTTTTCCCTGTGACCACGTGGGTTTCTTCTGTGTGCTCCAGTTTCTTCCCACATTTCAAAGACATACAGGTCACTTGTGTGTAAAAGGCATTGTAGGCTTGTCAGGACAGAAGGGTATGCTATCACTAAATAAATAAATAGTTATTCCAATTGCATCTTTTCCCTATTACCTACGCCCCCTAGGTCTCGAACTGTTGGGCTGGAAGAGCATGTTACCATACTGTAAGTGAATATCAAAAAAACCTTAAAGAATCTCTGTGCCTGTACCTCATCTTCCATCTGGGCTGGTGTAGGCTTCCTCATCTTTCATCTGGGCTAGTGCATCTGGCTTCCTTATCTTCCATCTGGGGATATTCTGTCTATTTTACCCACTCCTTTCTACAACTGAATACACTTGTCTTCTCATCTTTTAATTTCTGTACAAGCGTCCTGACCTGAGTATTAACTCCGTTTCTCTTCACGATGAAGTAGCTTCATCTGCTTTTGCATCCGTCTTGACTGTCTGCTCATTCAGCATAAGTGTACACTGTTTTCAGAGAGCGAAAGTAAACCAGTAGAGTCATGAGGGATGATTTTGAACACAAGAGATTCTGCAGTTCCTGGAAACGTAAAGCAACACACATAAAATGCTGGAGGAACTCAGCAGGTTAGGAAGCATCTGTGGAAATGAATAAGTATTCAATGCTTTGAGCCGAGACTCTTCATCAGGGCTGGAAAGAAAGGAAGAAGAAGAATATGGTATGTACAAGATAATAAGAGGAATAGATAGAGTGGATAGCCAGCGTCTCTTCCCCAGGGCAGCGCTGCTCAATACAAGAGGACGTGGCTTTAAGGTAAAGGGTGGGAAGTTCAAGGGGGATATTAGAGGAAGGTTTCTTACTCAGAGAGTGGTTGGTGCGTGGCATGCACTGCCTGAGTCAGTGGTGGAGGCAGATACACTAGTGAAGTTTAAGAGAGTACTAGACAGGTATATGGAGGAATCTACGGTGGGGGCTTATATGGGAGGCAGGGTTTGAGGGTCGGCACAACATTGTGGGCTGAAGGGCCTGTACTGTGCTGTACTATTCTATGTTCTATGTTCTAAGAAGCCAAAATAAGAAGGTATGGGGAGTGGAAGGAATACAAACTGGTAGTAGATAGGTGAAACCAGGTGAGGATGGATGAGAAAGGGGTGATGTAAGAAGCTGGGAATTGAGAGGTGGAAAAGGTGAAGGGCTGAAGAAGAAGTAATCTGATAGGAAAGGAGAATCAGAATCAGAATCTGGTTTATTATCACCGGCATGTGTCGAGAAACTTGCTTACGGAGAGAGCTATCCATGCAGGAATCAGAGATTGAGGGGAGGTAAAGATGGGGATAATCTTGCTTTGTTACTTCCTTAATCAAACACACTAAGGCTATTTTAAATACGGATAAGTTCAATCAACAGGGACCATGAACTGGTGCTTGGTACCTGCTATCTCCTCCTAGCTTGAGTCATTTTGAACAGAAATATTTAATTAGGTGGCAAAACTAGAAAATGGGTATTGTACTGGTTCCACCACTACTATTAACAGCCCATTCCAGGAACCTACCACTCTCTGTATAAAAAAAACTTGCACCTCCATTCAATAAGAACATAAGAACCAGGAGCAGGACTCGGCCATTCGGCCTATCGGCTTGCTACATCATACAATAAAAATATAAGTTCTAGGAACAGGAGTCAGAAATAAGACCATAAGACAAAGGAGGATTAGGCCATTTGAGCCATTGAGTCTGCTCCGCCGTTCCATCATGGCTGATCCCGAATCCCACTCAACCTCATATACCTGCCTTCTTGCTATAAACTTGGATGCCCTGACCAATCAGAAAACTATCAATTTTCACTTTAAACTCATGATCTTGGTCTCCACAGCTGTCTGTGGCAGAGCATTCCACAGATTCACTACTCTCTGGCTAAAAACATTCCTCATTGCCTCTATTCTAAAGGGTCTCCCCTCAATTTTGAGTCTGTGCCCTCCAGTTCCGACAACCCCCACCATAGGAAACATCCTCTCTACATCTACTTTACCTAGTCCTTCAACAATTGGTATGTTTCAATAAGATCCCCACAAATTCTTCTAAATTCCTGTGAGTACAGGCCCAAAGCTGCTAAACACTTCTCATATTTTAACCCTTCATTCCTAGAATCAACCTCATGAACCTCCTCTGGACTCTCTCCAGTGACAACACATATCCTTTCTGAGATATGGTGCCCAAAACTATTGACAACACTCCAAGTGCAGCCTGACCAGTGCTTTATAAAGCCTTAGCATTATCTCCTGGCTTTTATATTCTGTTCCCCTTGAAATAAATGCCAACATTGCATTGCCATCATCATCACAGACTCAACCTAAACGAGGACTCCTGAGTCCCTTTGCAACTCTAATGTTTGAATTTTCTCCCCATTTAGGTAACAGTTTACCAAAATGCATTATCATACATTTCCCAACACTATTCCATCTGACACTTTTTTGCCCATTCTTACAATTTGTCTAAGTCCTGCTGCAATCACATTGCTTCCTCAGCAATATCTACCCTTCCACCTATCTTTGTATCATTCGCAAAGTTTGGCACAAAGCCATCAATTCCATTATCTAAATCGCTGACAAACGATGTGAAAAGCATCGGTCCCAATACTGACCCCTGAGCAACACCACTAGTCATTGGCAGCCAACCAGAAAAAGCCCCCTTTCTTCCCACTCACTGCCTTCTGCCTGTCAGCCATTCATCTATCCATGCCAGTATTTTTGCTGTAACGCTATAGGATTTTATCTTGTTAAGCAGCCCTATGTATGGCACCTTATCAAATGTATTCTGAAAAGCCAATTAAATGCCATCCACTGTCTTTCCTTTGTCCACCCTGCTTGATGCTTCCTCAAAGAACTCTAAGAGATTTGTCAGGTAAGATTTCCCTTAGTCTCCAAGTATACCGAAACCTTATCATTAATAATAGACTCCAATACTTTTTCACCCACTGGGGTTGGGTTAAATGGCCTATAATTTTCTTTCTTTTGCCTTCCACTCTTCTTAAAGAGTGGAGTGACATTTGCAATCTTCCAGTCGTCCGGGACCTGGCCAGAATCAAGTGATTCTTGAAAGATCATGAGCAATGCATCCGTTATTTCTTTAGCAACCTCTATCAGAACTCTGGGATGTAGTCCACCTGGTCCAGGTGACTTACTCACCTTAAGACTTTTCAGTTTGCCTAGCATTCTTTCCTTTGTAATAGCAATGGTACTCACTGATGCTCATGGACCTCTGGCACACTGCTAGTGTCTAAAAACAGTGAAGACTATGCAAAGTACTTATTAATTTCATCCAACATTTCTTTGCCCCCATTACTACCTCACCATCTTCATGTTCCAGTGGTCCAGTATCAACTCTCACCTCCCCTTTACTCTTTATATAACTGAAAAAAAAACACTTTTGGTATCCTGCTTTATATTATTGGCTAGTTTGCCCTCATATTTCATGTTTTCCCTTCTTATGTTTTTTAGTTGCCTTCTTTTGGATTTTAAAAACTTCCCAATCATCCAAATTCCCACTTCTGCTACATAATATGTCCTTTCCTTGGCTTTAAGCAGTCCCTAACTTCCCTTGTCAGCCACAGTTGCCTACCCCTACCATTTGTAAACTTCTGTGGAACATAACTATCTTACAGCTTGTGAACCATTCCCAGAAACTTCAGCCATCTCTGCTCTGCTGTCATCCCCGCCAGTATCTCCCCTCCAATCTATCTGGACAAGCTTCTCTCTCATGTCTCTGTAATTCTCTTTGTTCCATTCCGATACTGGTACAATTTGACTTGTGCTTCTCCTTCTGAAACTGCAGTATGAATCAAATCAGTGCCTCCTGTGTGTCCCTTTCCATTAAGCTTCCTAATAAAATCTGAATTACTACACAACACCCAATCTAAGCCAACCTTTTTCCGTGCAGGCTCAAGCACAAACTGCTCTAAAAAGCCATCTCGTAGGCATTTAACAAATGCCCTCTCATGCGATCCAACACCAACCTGGTTTTCTCAATCCCTTTGCACATTGAAGACCCCATTACAATTGTGTTCTTACCCTTATTACATCCCCTTTCCAGCGCCCTTTGCCATCTCAACTCCACATCTAGGCTACTATTTGGAGGCCTGTATATGATTCCCATAATGGTTTCTTTACCCTTGCAGTTTCTTAACTCCACCCACATAGCTTCGACACACTCTGACCCTATGTCACCTCTTTCTAAAGATGTAATTCTATCTCTTACCAACAAAGCCACATCACTGCCTATGCCTTCCTGCCTGCTCTTTCGATACAAAGTATATCCTTTGATGTTAAGCTCCCAACTAAGGCCTTCTTTCAGCCACAACTCAGTGATGGCCACAATATCATATCGACCAATCTCTGGTTGTGCCATGAGTTCATCCACCCTATTCCAAATGCTATGCATATTTAAATACATCGCCTTCAGTCCTGCATTCTTTGTCCTTTTTGAATTTTGCCTGTGTGGTACAATTTAACTCTTTGCACTGTCTGCATTTGTACCCAATCATTAGCTTGTCCTCCCTTACATTTATGTTACGCTCATGTAACCCGTTGGGCCTGTTTCACCATTCAATAAGAACACAAGGACTAGGAACAGGAGTTGGCCGTGTGACCCACTGGGCCTGTTGAACAATTCAATCAGCTCACGGCTGATCTGGCTGTTAACACAGCTCCACCTACCTGCAGTCTCCACATAACCTTTAATTCCTTTACTATTCAATTCTCTACCTATCTTAAATGCTTCGACTGCGTCCCTGAGCAGAGAATTCCACAGATTCGTTGTTTGCTGAGAAATGCAGTTTTTCCTCATATCCATCCTCAATTTATTTCCCTGAATCTTGAGGCTGTGTCCTCTAGATCTAGTCTCACTCACCAGTAGGAATAACTTACCTATCTCTATCTTATGTATCCTGTTTATGATTCTTTGATTTTGTATAAGTTCCCTCCTCGTTCTTCTGAATTCCAGTGAATATAGTCCGGGTGTTATAATCTCTAATTCCTTTACCCCTTTCCTTTTCCCCTTATACTTTTCCCCTCTCCCCTAAAATGCAATCAGGTTTTTCTTGGAGAAGAGTGGGGGCTTATTTCTAGTGGAATATTTATATACCTCAGTGTAAAAGATGATCACATTGATGTTTATGGGTATGTGCTAAGTTGCAAATGGTTTCTGCAAAACCTACTTTACCAATGGAGAACTGATTACAGATTGTTACCACATTAACATGTAAAGCCACATTAGATGAGTCCCATTTCCTTCACTGCTAGGTCTGTTTTCATCTTTCATACCTCAATTACATAGCCCCTTCATATTCCTGTCTGTTGATTAGTTTTAAAATTTTCAGTTGGCATCTGGGCTCTCAGATTCTGGAGGAGTGGAGTTGAGGGAGTGGCAGGTGTAAACCTGGACTCATAGCTTTTGGGGAAGCAGAAGTGAAGGGCGGCGGGGGGGGGGGCAGATGTAATCCTGGACCCAGAGCTTCTGCGGGAGCGTAGGTGAGGGGGGAGCAGGTATAATACTGGACTCACGTCTTCTGGGGGAGTGGGGTTGGAGTGTGGTGCAGGTGTAATCCTGGACTCACAGCTTCTGGGGGAGTGGGGGTAGGGGTGGAGCAGGTATAATCCTGCACTCACGCCTTCTGGGGGAGTGGGGTTGGGGTGTGGTGCAGGTGTAATCCTGGACTCACAGCTTCTGGGGGTGTGGGGGTAGGGGGTGGTGCAGGTATAATCCTGGACTCACAGCTTCTGGGGGAGTGGGGGTAGGGGGTGGTGCAGGTATAATCCTGGACTCACAGCTTCCGGGAGGGTGAATGTGTGTGGGGGGGGCAGGTGGAATTTCTAGATTTCTACCACTCATGCACAATAAACTGATTCCAAAAGGCCCGACTCTAATTCTAACATTATCACTTTCACTGTCAGATAAATTGCCAACTGCTTTTAAAGGGAAAGAATAATTGTGGTTATGCAACATCCCTCACAACCCCCATGGACAGAAACAAAACTGCTGTACAATTGTACAGGTGGTTCTGAAGTGAAGTTATTATTGCAAAGCTGAGAATGCATCAACAAGGATGTGCACAGTAAATAGACAGACCACTGTTTAATTTAGCCCATGATGTTGTGCTGACCCTTTAACCTACTCAAGATCTATCTAACCCTTCCTTCCCACACAGCTCTCCATTTTTCTTTCATCCATAAGCCTCTGTAAGAATCTCTTAAATCACCCCAATGGATCTGGCACTATCACTACTCCTGGCAGTGTGTCCCATGTACCTATCACTCTCTATGTAAAAGGAGCCCACCTCTGACACCACCCCTATACTTTCCTGCCAACACCTTAAAATTATGTCCCCTTTTATTAGCCATGTCTGCCCTGGGAAAAATCACTGGCCGTCCACTCGATCTATGCCTCTCATCATCTCATATACATCTATTAAGGCACAAGTCTATTGTGATAGATTATTTTGTATTGGTGGTTGTCTCTTGGGGTCCAAGGAAGACTAAACATTGTGCTGTCATCTGTGGATACGCATGTGGCTTCGGAGGCCGAAGGTCGAAGCACACATGCAGTAGAAAGTTGGACATGGAATGGCGGTTATATATTACGTTTACATCAGGTTGGTTGAATGAAAGACATTAGCCAGGATACTAGGCCATGAGAAAAGAGTTAGTGGATGTCCTCATAAAATTGCCAAGCAATCTGTGATTATATGCAGAGCCTTGCACTTAGGCCTCATCCTGAAGTATTTCAGGCCTTTTTGACCTGCAGGCATGTTGGTGCTACCCAAAGTGCTGGAACTTCATTTAATTGTCTTTAGCACTTCTCCTCGCACTTCTATTTTATCTATTTAACCTTTTTTACAGGGTAATCATAAATATATTATTCTTCAATCTACCTATCAATTGAACTGTAAATGGTGCCATTCAGTATTTTCAAAAATAATTTGCTTTTATCTAAATACAAGAGATTCTACAGATGCTGGAAATCCAGAGTAACACATAAAACGCTGGATGAGCTCAGTCAGGCAGCATCTGTGGAGGGGAATAAACTGTCGTCACTTCAGGTTCAGACACTTCATCCTGATGAAAGATCCTGACGAAGGGTCTCGGCCTGAAACATCGACTTGTCCACAGATGATACCTGATCTACTGACTTCCTCCAGCATTTTGTGTGTTACTGTTATCTAAGATTTGGTGTCTCCCAGGGTACTTACTACACATATTTGTGTGTCCTGATTAAAAATAATTCCAGCTATATTCAGAAAACTTTGAAGGTAGGAATACTTTTTAAATGCAAAACCAGAAATACCATTTGAGTTTGAGTGTTCATGGAAGATGAGATTATGCAAATGAATTTCAGTGGAACCATGAACCACAGCTCAGATTGGAAAGAGAGCATCATTGTGCAGTCAGGTTGCCGATTAGAGCCAAACCAGGATTTACATCTCTACAAACAACAGGAATTCTGCAGATGCTGGAAATTCAAGCAACACACATCAAAGTTGCTGGTGAATGCAGCAGGCCAGGCAGCATCTGTAGGAAGAGGTGCAGTCGACGTTTCAGGCCGAGACCCTTCGTCAGGATCTTTCATCGGGATGAAGTGTCTGAACCTGAAGTGATGACAGTTTATTCCCATCCACAGATGCTGCCTGACTGACTGAGCTCATCCAGCGTTTTATGTGTTACTCTGGATTTTACATCTTCTTTACATCTCTACTTCACATCTCTTTTGTAGTGCAAAGAAGGCCAGTCAGCTCATTGAATCGTTGCTGTTTGCAGGTGAAACAATCTTATCAGTTCATTCACTTCTCTTCTCTTCTTCATATTCTCTTCTCTTGAGGGCCTTTCCTGTGCCGTGTTTGAAGGCTCTGTCTGATTTGTTCTGTCACCTCAAGAGGCAGATCGTTTACTTTTTTCAAGTACATTTTGGGGAATGGTGACTGAAGCTGATTACCGTGAGAATTCCAATTTAAAATCCTTATAATGGATATGTGGTGTAAATTAGGAGCAGAGAAAATCACTCACTTCTTCAGCTACTTAATAAGATTGAAATCACAGCTCCATGTTTGTCCCAGCTGCACCAACATTTCACCCTTTATATAACAAGAATTTTTTACCTCTCCCTTAAACTATTCAAAGACTCTGCTTCCACCCTTTAGTTTAAAGGAATTCAAAAAAATCATCTTATATCTGTCTTAAATGTGCGACCCTATATTTTTAAAAAAGTAACCTCTAGTTCTAGATTCTCCTACAAGAGAAAACATCTGCTCTGCATCCACCCATTAAGACCATTCAGAATATTAAGTATTTTAATCAAGAACCTTCTCACTCTTCTGAATTCTAGCAGGTACAAATCTGGCATGTCCAGCGTTTCCTTTCTGAAATCTTAACACCCTTTCTTAATTAAGAAGTTCAATATTATCCAGTAGTATCCAGGACATCTTCAAGGAGTGGTGTCTCAGAAAAGCAGCATCCATCATAAAAGGACTCTCACCACCTAGGGCATGCCCTCTTCCCATTGCTACCATCTATTTTTTGTACTTATTTAATATAACTATTTTATATATAGGCTTACTGTAATTCAGTTTTTTTAAATCATGTATCATGTATTGCATTGTACTGCTGCCGCAAAGTTAACAAATTTTACGACATATGCTGGTGATATTAACCCGATCCTGACTAAATATAATACTCTAGATGTGGTTTCACCAATGTCCCGGGTAACTGAAGGAGAAGCTCCTGAGTTTGTATTAATTTTCTCTTGTAAATAATGAGAATCGTCAGTGAGAAGAATACTGTAATACAGCATCCTTCAGCCCAAAATGCTCGGCTTAGAAGTTGGTGCATATCCCTCTAAACCTTTCCTGTCCATATTCCAGTCCGATTTTCTTTCACTATTATTGATTTAGCTTTCTTGGTTGTCATCTTAATCTTTTACTTTTTGTTTTCTAGCTTTAGTTTCTGTGTAACTTATACAAAATGCTGGATAAACTCAGCAGGACAGGCAGCACATATGGAGAGGAATAAATTGTCGATGTTTCGGACCGAGATCCCTCCCATCCTTTCCAGTCCTGATGAAGGATCTCAGCCCAAGACATCAACTATTTATTCCTCCCATGGATGCTGCCTGAGCTGCTGCGTTCTTCCAACATTTTTTATGTGTTCCTCTGGATTTTCAGCATCTGCAATATGTCTTGTGTTTATAGCTTTTGCATAGATTTATTTTTAACTCTTGGGTTTTTTCTCCTAGAAATTTCCCAGGATGGCAGTGGTATGGAGGGCTATGGTCCCAGTGCAGGTCAGTGGGAGTAGGCAGTTTAAATGACTCTGCATGGACTAGATGCACCATACAGCCTGTTCCTGTGCTGTACTTTACTGTGAATCTATGACTCCATGTGGAGATTATCAAACAATTCTGGAAATGTGCATATTATTATCACAAAGATACTGATTTTTCCAACCTTGCATTTTCACTGAGTTTCAAGCAGAGTCCACTGCCAAGAAGGCCCACCAGCGCCTTCACTTCCTGAGAAAGCTAAAGAAATTTGGCCTGTCCCCTAAAACCCTCACTAATTTTTATAGATGCACCTTAGAAAGCATTCTTCTAGGGTGCATCACAACCTGGTATGGAAGTTGTCCTGTCCAAGACCGGAAGAAGCGGCAGAAGATCGTGAACACGGGGGCACATCACACAAGCCAATCTTCCGTCCTTGGACTCACTTTACACCGCACGCTGTCGGAGCAGTGCTGCCAGGATAATCAAGGACACAACCCACCCAGCCAACATACTTTTCATCCCTCTTCCCTCCGGGAGAAGGTTTAGGAGCTTGAAGACTCGTATGGCCAGATTTGGGAACAGCTTCTTTCCAACTGTGATAAGACTACTGAATGGATTCTGACCCGGATCTGGGCCAAACCCTCCAATGTCCGGATCTGCCTCTCGTTTTTTTTTGCACTACCTTACTTTCCCTTTTCTATTTTCTATTTATGATTTATAATTTAAATTTTTAGTATTTACTATCGATTTGTACTCCAGGGAGCACGAAGCGCAGAATCAAATATCGCTGTGATGATTGTACGCTCTAGTATCAATTGTTTGGCGACAATAAAATAAAATACAGTAAAGTAAAGTATAACAATGGTCTCAAGTTGATTCAGCATATCCCACCTGCTTGGAACTTTATGTTTTTGGGCTCCCAAAAGACTTGACAACTGGTGATTGAATTTTAAGTTTTTATATATTTCTGTTTTATTCAGGAAAGGAAGGTAGCTAAATCCTAAATTCCAATGCCTCATGATAAGCCAGCAGACAACCCAGTGCTGTTCTAGGCTCATAAAGCAAATTGGACTGTCCTTCAGCGTCTAATAGAGCAAAGAAGAGATTTGTATTCGTACAATATTATTCACAAACTCAGGGCTTCCCAAAGCTCTCTACAGTGAAGTATTATTGAAACGTCATCACTCTCATAATGTAGAAATGCAGTAGCCAGTTTTGATGCAGTGAGCTCCAACATAATATTTGGAGAGTCTCTTTTACTGATGATGCTTGAAGAGTTAATATTGGCCAAGCAACAGGAGAGAACTCTGGTTCTGAGAAGTTTTGCCACAGGATCTTTTATAGATACCCGAAAAGGCCAATGGGAGCATGCCTTGCTATCATTGTTCTAAATTCAGCATCCAACATTTAATTATTCAGTTTGTTTTGATCAGTCACTGGCCCCAGGGTAAATCAGGTAAAAGCCTAGTGCACCGCAAAGAAACTTTGTTTTAAGTGTTGGTATCAGCTGTGACTTGGTTTATAGCACTTCTCATCTGAGTTGAAAGATCGTTGATCTAAGACTTATTCCAAATAGAGTCGTAGAGTTGATACAGTACAAAACCAGGTTCTTTGGCCCACCATGTTCAATGCTGATCAAAGCAATAGGTACTGGGGGAATGTAAAATAAGACCCAGCTTAAACACTGCCTTCCCTATCCAGCTGTCAAGAAGGTCTCGTCCGTCTGTCAGATTGGAGGAGCAGCACTTCATATTCCATCTGGGTGGCCTCCAGCCTGATGGCATGAACTTTGATTTTCTAACTTCTGGTAATTTTCCCCCTCCTTCTTCCCTCTTCTTCCATTCCCCACTTTGGCTCTTATCTTCCCTCTTCACTTCTATCATCTCCTCCTGGTGCTCCTCCACCTTACCTTTCTCCCATATCTACTCTCCTCTCCTGTTGATCCCTTCTTCAACCCTTTACCTTTACCACCTATCACCTCCCAGCTTTTCAGTTCATACCCTTCTCTCTCCCCCCACCTTGTTTCACCTATCACCTCTCAGCTTATACTCCTTCTCCACCCCCTACCTTGTCATTCTGCCTTCTTGCCCCTTCCTTTCCAGTCCTGGTGAAATGTCTCTGCTCAAAATGTTGACTCTTTATTCCTTTCCATAGATGCTGGCCGACCTGCTGAGCTCCTCCAGCATTTTGTGTGTGTTGCATTAAAACAGCCGATCCATTATTCCACCATTCTGAGTGTTTCCTACTTTGGAGAGGCATTATGCTTCAGGACGTCTTAACGCCTCAACAAGTGACTGTAGAAATGCAGAAAATTATTAACTTAGTTTCAAGTGTGAGCCCATGAATTAAATCATATCTAATTAAGAGGGCAATTAGTTAAATAGAAATTATTTTGTGCAGAGGTCACTGATTCTTGTTTTGAAGTTAATGAGCTAAGAATCCCTTCGATCTTCCATCACCTGAAATCTAACACCAGCTTTTATTAATGTTGAATGGTAGGTGATGTTTACAGCTGGTGTCAAGGGTCATTCCTAGGATAGCCCATGATTGAATGTGCTTGGACAAACAGCAGGATGCATTGCTGTAGATGCAACTCCGACTAAAGGATAGCTCTCACTTGTCTCTGTCCAGTGCAGATTATTAGGATGGAAGTGTGTGTGTTTTTATTACCCGTTACGCTGCTGGCAGTTAAGGCAGCAATTAAGGTATTCCAAATCTGCTGGTATTCATGGCTTCTTCATTCTTCATTGCTGTTTCTATAGCAATTTTGTTTTACCAGTTAGGGTTGTTAGCCTGAGCTGAACCTCTGAACCTAAAGGACTGGTGGGCCACTCTTACCTGGCTTCTACCCTTTGATCTGATTGGAGTGGGTGATCGTCCCAAGAGCAAAGCAAAATGACCAGACGCTAGCCAACATAGCTCTTTGGATCACTGAGGCACCACGTACAATCCACGACATGGTTGTGGGACTCTGGGAGGGGAGGTGTGTGCATTTGTGTGTAATTTGAGTGATTTTCAGCTCATTAATTTTAAAACACAAATCAGAGACCTCAATGGTTCAACAAAGTAATTTTTGCTGAATTAATGGCTCTCTTATTTCAGTATGATGAAGTTCATGGTCTTCTGCTACAGAAATCGTTAATGAGTTCGTGGATTTGCTTATGCCACTTCTCCCAGCCTTAGGATATCCATAAAGACCGTAAGGCATAGGAGCAGAATTAGGCCATTCAACCCATCGAGTCTGCTCCGTCATTCTATCACGGCTGATCCCGGATCCCACTCATCCCCATGCACCTGCCTTCTCGCCATATCCTCTGATGCCCTGACCAATCAGGAAACTGTCAATTGCTGCTTTGAATATAGCCACGGACTTGGTCTCCACCACAGTCTTTGTCAGAGCATTCCACAGCTTCACCACTCTCTGGCAAAAGAAAATTCCTCCCTACCTCTGTTATAAAAGGTCACCCCTCAATTTTGAGGCTGTACTGTCTAGTTCTGGATACCCCCACCACAGGAAACATCCTCTCCACATCCACCTTGTCTAGTTCTGCCAACATTTGGTAAGTTTTAATGAGATCCCCCTGCATTCTTCTAAATTCCAGTGAGTACGGGCCCAAAACTGCCAAATACGCCTCATATGTTAACTCCTTCATTCCTGGAATCATCCTCATGAACCTGCACTGGACTCTCTCTGATGACAACATACCCTTTCTAAGATTTGGGGCCCAAAGCTGTTGACAATACTCCAAGTGTGGCCTGACTAGTGTCTTATAAAGCCTCAGCATTATCTCCTTACTTTCATATTCTGTTCTTCTTGAAATAAATGCCAACATTGCACTTGCCTTCTTCACCACAGTCTCAACCTGTTAATTAATCTTCTGGGAGTGTTGCATGAGGACGCCTAAGTCCCTCTGCTCCTCTGATGTTTGAGTTTTCTCCCCAATTATATAATAGTTTACACTATTGTTCCTTTTTCAAAAATGCATTATCATACATTTCCCCACACTGCCCTGAAGCTTGGGTGTTAAACAGCCATATCTTTATGAAATCATAGAAGTTTTAGGCACTTAAGGAGGGCATTTGTCTTTTCCAATTTTTGGTGGTCAAAAGGGCTGTATGCCCCAAGAATTACTATTCATCATTGTTTTAGCACTATAGATGACAGGTGTACTTGGTATCACAGATGGAATGATGATATCTTGACTTGGGATGAAAGGTGGTATCTCTTCCTGCATTCTTTGTTATGTGCAACTATTGCATTTCCTGACTTTTTCACAGTCTTGTTCTTGTCTTAGTTTCCCAATTGGTGTGGGCACAGAATAATGAGTTTCTGAGGCTCATCGAGACTCTCACTTCTTCTGGCTTTTCTATTCAGAATTGCTAAAGAACTTTCTGCAGTTGGTGTCCTGTTTGCTATTAATATTTGGCTGAATATAAAATGGATACTTCAATTTACCCATAAAACCTGAAATATGTGTATAACAAGCCTTTGTATGTTTTATGTTCTTCACCTGTGTGGACAATAATTTGAAATGTCGGCCAGGAAAAAGAATAAAATGTGAAAGAGCTGGAGCTAAGAACTGTTAGGGGTGGTGATATCGGATGGAAAGTTTCTTTGCTAAGTTGCTGAAACACGCTGGCCTGGATTGCGCAACATTTGATCTCTGACCTGGGATGAGAAGAAGTACTTTGATGAAGGGAACAGGGAAACGTGATACCCCCGAGAGAAATACTTTGTCCAAAATAAAAGCCTGGTTGCTCTTTCCTCCACTTAGAGCCTCAAAACAGATAGCACAACTGTCTATTTGCATAAGCGACTGTTGTGAATCTGTCACTGGAGCAGTTGAGGTAAATGGAACATATATACAAGAGGGAAAGCAGTATAGTTGAAGGATTTGCTGCGGTTTCAGAGGAAGAGTGGTGGGAGGAAGCTCAGGTGAGGTATTTGGATATTTGGACAAGTGACCAAAGTTCAATGTAATTTTATTATCAAAATACATATTTGTCACTGTGTACAACCTTGTAATTGATTTTCTTGCAGGCATTCACAGTAGAACAGGCAAGTACAATAGAAGAAAAAAAATACTCACAAATACAGGTTTCCCCTGCCATCCGAAGGTAGAGCGTTCCTATGAAACGGTTCGTAAGCCGAAATGTCATAAAGTGAAGAAGCAATTACCATTTATTTATATGGGAAAATTTTGTGAGCATTCGCAGACCCAAAAATAACCTACCAAATCATGCCAAATAACACATAAAACCTCAAATAACAGTAACATATAGTAAATGCAGGAATGATATGATAAATACACAGCCTATATAAAGTAGAAATACTTTTCCACAATCATTACTGAACTGTTTTCCATATCGAAAATCTCACACAAGCGCCGTTGGCAGAAAATCTCACGCAAGCACTGTT
The DNA here is from genome assembly GCF_963921235.1 of Mobula hypostoma. Taxonomy (NCBI): domain Eukaryota; kingdom Metazoa; phylum Chordata; class Chondrichthyes; order Myliobatiformes; family Myliobatidae; genus Mobula; species Mobula hypostoma. The sequence continues at coordinate 40,123,591 of NC_086122.1, read as the reverse complement.
GGCAAAAACACGGCGCAAGTGCTCACCAGTAACCTTTAAGCTATGAAGCTGCCAAATCATACCAAATAACACGTAAAAATACACAGCTGATATAAAGTAGAAATAATGTATGTACAGTGTAGTATCACTTATGGGAATTGGGAAAACAGCGCCGAGCACACTGATGATGGTGTGTTAGACTGAGTCGTCGTAGGTTGGGTGGTGCAGTGGCCCCCACCCTCTGGGCCACCGACCGATACATTGCCGTGAAGCACGCAGCAGTAGCCGGGAGGCACACAGCACATCTTTAAGAAAAAAGCTGAAATAAACAAGCTAATTAATTAGGTGCTGCTGGACACGTAATTGTCGGCCTAGATCACTGCCGATTGCATCGCCTCTGATCTGGGCCGACAATTATGTGCTAGGCGGCACCTAATCAATTAGCATGTTTATTTCGTCTTTTTTCTTAAAGATGTGCTTTGTGCCTCCCGGCTACCGCTGCGTTCTTCGCAAATCAGTACAGTATCTGTCCAGGGCCCGGGTATTGGGGTGGTGGGACATGGGGGTGTCATCTCATCGTCGATCAGGGCAGGCAGCTCATCTTCTCCTATGACTGCCCGCCTCGATGTCGAAGGTCGAGGTTCGTCGTCTGCTGTGGCTGATGTGGAAGGCTTGCTTGACTGCTGAGCCTCGCGCATTTTTCTATCATACAGTTGTTTGTAAGCACTCAAACCATCCTGCAGATATCCCCTAAACCTACGTACCCTTTCAAGATTAAAGTTGTACTTTATCATTGCAGCAAAAATCTCACGCAGTTGCTTCACTTTCTGCATTCGGTTTCGATTGTTATCTTTTCCTCTTCCAATTGCATCAGCTCTTCATCTATCAGTTCTTGGTCATGGGATGCCAAAACCTCTTCAACATCATCTTCGTCAGCTTCCACAAGCCAAACTCACTTTGTCCTTGCTTCGTTCACCACGATTGAAATGCTTAATTATGTCTAGTTTTACGCTAAGTGTAACACCCTTATGAGCTCTTTCAGGCTTTTCCGACACCATAGAACTCATCTTGCAAACGACTGCTCACAGGCTCATGTTAAAGCAATGCTGGCGAGAATGCCGTTCCGAATCCGTGGAAAGCGGCTGCTCGGGGCACGCGCTGCTTTTTATTGCGCGCTGAATGTTTTTCGTAACAGTGTAAACACGTTCTGAAAGCAAAAACAGGGTACTAATTGTTACGTACCCCGTAACTGGGTTGCCAAACCGGCAGAAATGGATCACTCAGTTGGAGTCTGGATTACTAGAACTAAGAAAGTTTTATTAAAGAAACAAGTAACACAGTACTCTAATCAAAAGGATAATGAATGCAACAGTTCAGCAATGATAAACATACATGTACACAGAGTTAAGATAACAGGATCAATCAAGCTCTATCGTTGTCTAGGGGTAAATGACCAGTTTCAAAGTGACGCAAAGTTCAGTTCAATTTAGTTCAGTTCAGTTCGCAGTAATCGCTGCCGTGGCGATGGACAGTGGGGGGAAGGAGAGAGAGAGCAAAACGAATGAATATTCAACACAGCTTCCACACAGACCTTCGCAGTCAGCTTTCGGGCGAGTCCTTTGTGATGTCATCTGAGGTCACCGACCGTGACCCCTCCGTTTCCAGATACGATCGTTTCCCTGCAGTGAACCCGGCACCCAGGCAAGGGTGGACACACACCAGGTTCCCGCCGATCGTGCCTTTCCACCCTGAGCGTCTATGGCCTGGTCCCGCAACCGGCCTTCCAAAACTTCCCACCAACTTGTGAGAGGCACACCGCTTCCAGGGTCTCGTTACCTCGGGTGTCGTGTGTGTCCTGCCTTAGCGAACCTGTCCCTTTTTATCCCCCTGCTGGAGTATCGCCTGTCCATCACTTCAAACAGTTCAGGGTTCAAAGGGGGAACCGATCTTGACAGCTCTCCTTCCCCTTCACTAACATCTCCAGATGCTGCTCCATTGTTTTCCTTATCTCTCTCTCTCCTGAAGACAGGTGGCAGACCAACTGCTGTTTCCACTGGTGCCAGCCCAGGCCAGTTACATCTTAATCTATGTGTATTCTTGTCACACTTCCCCCCTTTAAGGATTTTTACCGGGGGTAAAAATTACAAACATGAATACATTATTTGATACACACAAATACACATCTTTATCAGCTATTTGGCTAACACAGCGAATTTGAAGTTGTCAACACCTGGCAGACAGTCAGCCATCACATTTCCTGTTCCTTTTATATGTTATTAATAATCCTTTAGACCAGGCTCCAACTTAGCAAACTTCATAGTGGCCAAAAACACTGATGAATTGCAATCAATGTAACCTCTCATTTGGTTTCGTCCCGGACCACAATAACAAGGGTCGTCCCATTCCGACTTAGTTTTCTCTCGCAAGGGTTTAGTAGGAGGGGGAGGGGTGGTAACCGCAGAGTTATTGCAAAACTTCCTACAGTACCCCACCATCTCCAAGAGCCTTCTGAGGGCCCTCTTGTCTGTCGGGGTTGGGATGTCAGCGATAGCCTGCACTGTAGCTTGCATCGCTGCCAGCTGCCCCTGTGTCACCACAATTCCCAGGTAAGTGACCTTCGTGTGGCCGAACTCATTTTTTTCAAGGTTCACTATCAAGCTGGCTTCAGACAGCCGTATTACATCGCCAATACACACCTCTGTGTTCGTCAACCCTTTAGTCACTGAATTACTCATTCTATAGAGGTGTTGCTCGCTAGGCTACCCTAGTGTAACAAGCACCACCCAACGTCCCAGTTCTTTGCATCGCCTCGGGACAATCAAACACACGTGTGCGAGTTGTTTAATTACTTCTCCTAAAGAGTCGCTTTGTTCAGGGATTAAGGGAGAGATCTTATCAGCAGAGCTGGCCGAAACAATAGCCTTCTCCCATCTGGTCGATACCATACTCATCTTTTCAAAATGGTTTTTTTCTCTTATCAGGGGGACCCTAGCTTCATTGATTTCCGCGCTAACACCGACTAGGTTTGTTAGCATATCAAAAGCCTGTGACCGTCTCAGTTCGCATCGGCCATAATCAATAATATCCTTCCTCCTGGGCAGCCGGTAAACCTCTTTCATGATTCCACCAACTGTTTCCTCCAGCACCGCAAAATGTCCACCGGGGGGTACCTTGTGGGCCAGGTTAAAAATCTCATCCCCATAACTCTTTTGCACCACCCCCCCATTCCTCATCTGTGGGTACGGTACTTGGTTTCCCTTTCTTCCTTAGCACTTCCTCCTCCACCAAAACCATCAGCCCCTCGTCTCGCTCCTGCGCCTGCATAAATTCTTTCCTGGCTAATGCTAAGTCTGTCTCAGCTCCCTCACTACCTCTTGTTTCACTACACTCCTTCTTTTCACTTTCTACTCCCTTCTCGTACAAGGCTGACAGAAACGTCTCAGCTAAATTTACTACCGTAGTCCCGTGATGAACCTGTGAGTCCATGGGCGGGGCCTCGATGCTGGCAGGCTGACCTGTCAATCTCACTGCTTTGAACACGATTGCCCCGGCAAGGTCATTACGAGCAAGACTTCCACGCCTTTCATCGGTAATTCGGACCTCACCCCGATCGTGACTAGTCCAGAGACCAGGTTGCTTTGTAAGTGTACCTGGTACAAAGGGACTGTCTCTGTCCCTTCTCCAATACCTTTCACCTTGACCTCCCCAGTCTGGGTCTCTGAGCTAAACTCTAATACACTCTTCAGTATTAGTGACTGACACGCTCCCGTGTCTCTCCAGATCCACACTGGAACTGGTTTTAACCCCTCCTTCACCGACACCAATCCGGCCGAGATAAACCTCTCGCGCCCTTCCTGAACTTTGGCAGACCTGTCCTTCCCTATGTGTTCATCTACCAGCTTGATACAGCCAGTCAAAATCGCCGTTTTTCCTTTTCCCGTCTCCTTCTTTGGGGCAAAGCACCTGGACGCAAAGTGTCCGACTTTCCCGCAATTATAACAGACGACCCCAGGAGACTTCCTACCAGACTGCTCCCGGTCTACCTTATCCTTCTCACTAGTCCCCGGCTTACTTTTTGGCTTTTCCAGCGGACTCTCCCCGCCGTCCTGACTACCCTTCTGGTAGCCTTTACTCGGGGCAAACTTCATTTTATGTGTCAACGCATACTCATCCGCTAACTTAGCAATTGCGGCTAATGTGGCTGCCTCTTTCTCATCTAGGTAGGGTCTCATACCCTCAGGGACACAACCTTTAAACTGCTCAATCAGGATCAGCTGTAGCCGTCTGTCATAATCCCCTCTACCCCCTTCGAGGCGCACCAACGCTCACAATATGTCTGCATCTCACGGGCAAACTCTAAATACGTGCGGTCCCACTGCTTCCTCGCATTCCGGAACCTCTGCCGGTATGCCTCCGGGACCAACTCATAAATCCTGAGGATGGCCTCTTTCACCACCTCATACCTCTGGGCATCTTCCGCGGACAAGGCTGAGTAAGCTTCCTGGGCTTTCCCTTTCAGTACACTCTGAAGCAAAACAGCCCACTTATCCCTCGGCCAGTCCTGACTTGTAGCAACTTTTTCAAAATGGAGAAAGTACCGATCCATGTCGGTATCATCAAATGGGAGAACCAGCCTAACCTCCTGGGTCGCCCGGAACCCTCCACCTTGGTTTGGCACGGGCCCCTGCTCTGCCCTTATCTTTAACTTCTCCAGCTCGAATTCCCTTTCCCTCTGTTTCTCCTCTCGCTCCAGCTGTCTCTCTCTCTCTTGCCTTTCTAACTCTCTCTCCTTCTCTTCTCGCTCCAACTGTCTGTCCCTCTCTTTCTCTTCTCGCTCCAACTGCCGTACCCGGAACTCGTGCTCGAGTCTCAGTTTTTCAAGCTGCACCTGTACCGCGTCTCCGGCAGGTTTTTCAATAGACACCACCCCCAGCTCGCCTTGGGGAAACACACCTTTAGATACATAGTGCTCTACGATAGCTCTGTGTATCTCCTCTCTCCTCATTGTCGACTTCCCCTTAGCAAGATTCAACCGTTTGGCCACAGCTACCAATTCCGATTTCCTGGCATCCTCTAATGCCTCCAAGGTTGGCGCCTTTATAATTTCCTCAGCCTCCATTTCTGCTGTTTGTCTTTTCTTTCTTTCGGGAATTTTGACCCAATCAATTTACTCCGTCCCAAATTTAGCGTTCAAAATCGCGGACGAGAACCCCACTTATGTTACGTACCCCGTAACTGGGTTGCCAAACCAGCAGAAATGGATCACTCAGTTGGAGTCTGGATTACTAGAACTAAGGAAGTTTTATTAAAGAAACAAGCAACACAGTACTCTAATCAAAAGGATAATGAATGCAACAGTTCAGCAATGATAAACATACATGTACACAGAGTTAAGATAACAGGATCAATCAAGCTCTATCGTTGTCTAGGGGTAAATGACCAGTTTCAAAGTGACGCAAAGTTCAGTTCAATTTAGTTCAGTTCAGTTCGCAGTAATCGCTGCCGTGGCGATGGACAGTGGGGGGAAGGAGAGAGAGAGAGCAAAATGAATGAATATTCAACACAGCTTCCACACAGAGCTTCGCAGTCAGCTTTCGGGCGAGTCCTTTGTGGTGTCATCTGAGGTCACCGACCGTGACCCCTCCATTTCCCGATACGATCGTTTCCCTGCGGTGAACCTGGCACCCAGGCAAGGGTGGACACACACCAGGTTCCCGCCGATCGTGCCTTTCCACCCTGTGCGTCTATGCCCGGTACTTCCCACCGACTTGTGAGAGACGCACCGCTTCCAGGGTCTTGTTACCTCGGGTGTCATGTGTGTCTTGCCTTAGCGAACCTGTCCCTTTTTATCCCCCTGCTGTGGTATCGCCTGTCCATCACTTCAAACAGTTCAGGGTTCAAAGGGGGAGCCGATCTTGACAGCTCTCCTTCCCCTTCATTAACATCTCCAGATGCTGCTCTATTGTTTTCCTTATCTCTCTCTCTCCTGAAGACAGGTGGCAGACCAACTGATATTCCACTAGTGCCAGCACAGGACAGCTACATCTTAATCTATGTGTATTCTTGTCACATAATGTAGGTCTTTCGTAACAGTGAGGTTTCGTAAAGCGAACGTTCAAAAAGCGGGGGACACCTGTACTGACAAAAAACTGATGTGTAAAAAAAGACAAACTGCAAATATTAATAAACAAACAAAAAAATAAATAATTCTGAGAACACGAGTTGTAGATTCCTTGAAAATGAGTCCTTAAGTTGGGGGTCAGTTCAGTGTTAAGATAAGTGAAATTATCCATGCTAGTTTAGCAGCATGATGGTTGAAGGGTAATAACTGAACCTGGTGGCGTGGAGCCTAAGGCTGCTAGGACCAGTTTCTCTGGTATAAATCATCTGTAATTGTGCCTCTAGTTGAGTGCAGCTGAATGGAACTGAAATTAGAATTATTGTTTAATTAAACTGTCTATTGCTTGACTATTAAATGCCACACATTGATGTGATCTAATCACCCCAGTGCCATGGGCAAAACTCATTGATTTCATACCAACCTTCTGATGGCATTTTAGAATGTAAAGACAGAAAGAGAAGAACTTTCTTTCAGTGCATGCTGAATGAATCTGGCAGACTGAGTGGGGAGCTTGAATTTATTGTGCACCTTTTACCAATCAATGGTGATATTTGAAAGTCATGCATCACAGTGAAAGTTTTCACTTTTCAAAAGCCCATAAATTGTTGATCAGTGATGAATGTTTGAAAGATGCACAGGACTCAGGAAGCTTATTTGCAGACTTGCTGAATCACACAGGTCTGAGTGCACCACATTTGATCTCTGACTTGGGATGATAGAAGATACTTTGATGACAGGGTAATGCTAAGGGTCCTGACAATGAGTTTTGGAGGTCGATGTTTCCAGTTCAGGTCACTATCCAGTGACATTTCTGGTCGTGGCCGTTTTGGTGATTAGGTACCTCCTGTTCCTAATGAAATGGAAACTTCATTTGGTATGTTTGTGGTCTTCTGTCGCCCACCTACTTCAAGATTCGCCCTTTTGTATTCAAAAATGCTCTTCCGCACATCCCTGTTGTACTCCATGGTTATTTGAGTTGCCTTCCTGTCAGTTTGAACAAATCTGGTCATTCTCCTCTGACCTCTCTAATTCACTGTCTCGAGCGGCCACTGAGGGTGCACTTTATATAGCCCTTGCTGAAATATCTAAATGAAATCACGGTTGTAATGATGGGAGAAAGTGAGGAAGTCAGGGTGATGGGGACACCATGAGCTCTGAATTGAGGAATGTGGACTCCTTCCTCAGAGAGTTGTAGACTGGAAGAATTACAGAGATCAGGCTCAGAGAGTGAACTGAAAACAAGGATGAGCATTTCAGAGACACAACATGCCTTCATGAAGGGTGTCGGCCTGAAACATTCACTGTTTAGTTCCCTGCATATTTGCTGCCTGACCTGCTGAATTCCTCTTGCATCTTGTGTGTGCTGATGAGTGTTTCATTGGAATTCTCTGCTCATTGCTTTGTGTGAACACAGTGCATGTTTCTGGGCACTGAAGGATTGGATTTCGGAGTTATATTCTAGAAGAAGCTGTTTCCTTCAGATCAGTGAGGTTACATACCAATAAGAAAAGTAATACCACAGGCGGGTAAGTACCAAGCATGGTTCATTCTAAATCTCATTTGTACTGTATGTGTGGGAGGAAGAATCTGATGACTTTATATTTACAACAGTATTTGCATTTGGCTGTTTCTTGAATGATTTTTACACCTTTCACTAGCTCCTGTTCTCAGTTCAAAGCTAATTTTAAAATTCTGACTTCCAACAAGACTTCCATTTGAGCTTTTATTTTACATAAGGTAATTAAAACTTTGGCATGATGTGATTTATTCTTTTAAACACAGTGTTGCCATGATTAAGCCTGCCCTCAGTGTGAATGGTCACAGAAGGTGACAGCTCGCTAAACTGGTTCTTCATATATTCCTGAATATCAAACTATAGGGTCTTGACCCGAAACATCAGCCACTCTCTTGCTCTGCAGATATTACTTGACCTACCACGTTCCTCCACTGATTTATTTCCAGCTTCAACAATTTCTGATAGGCTTGTGGAAATATTGTGTGTACTCACTTACTTTCTTTGCGTCATTTTCATTGGAGTTGAGGGAGGTACCTAACAGAACTGGAGCAAAGTTAAACACTTCACTTAGTGCTGGGAGTCAAGGGCCAAATTTTATTCTGTGGGCTGAACACGTAGAATATAAATGGCTTGAAAGGATGAGGTTAATCACAGCAGACTTGGTCTTCGGAGTATTGTGGAGTCATAGAAAATGTATATCGCAGAAGGAGGCCTTTGTAACCCATGAGTTTGCCGAAGAGATTAAAGATTACCTTTATGTGTCATTGAAGCATACAGTGAAATGTGTTGTTTTGTGTCAATGACTAATGTAGTATAAGGATAGCCTGCAAGTGTCACCATACTTCTATCGCCAACATAGCATACCCACAACTCATTAACCCGGACCAAATGTCTTTGAAATGTGGAGAGGTAACTGGAGCACCTGGAGGAAATGCACATGGTCATGAGGAGAATATACAACTCCTTACAGACAGTGTTAGGAAATGAGCCCTGATCACTAGTGCTGTAAAGCGATTGCACTAACCACCATGCTATCTTCTGGGTTCTGGCTATCTATTTGGACTTCCGGGCTTCCAGCTCCAGCACCCTTTCAGAACATCAGTTTTAGATCTCACTACTGTTTCAGTGAAAATAATTTCCCTCAAATCTATCTACCTATTATCTGGGATCTACAGTATGTATCCTCTTTATTGACACCTCGGTCTGATTTTGCACAAGCACAAACCAGAGCAGAGGATTAAAAAGTGAGCTTGATGCGATGAACTCCAAGGTCAATTTGCTGTTAATTGGTGAATGTTGTCCTCATCTGAAGATAAATCCTGCATTCAAAACCTTTGAATTATTTGCCCTTGACTGTGGTGTTTTAGGTTGGTCAGAAGTGAACTGCTGGTAGCCTTGGTAGAGCCAATTTTATTAAAGGAAGAATCAAGACTCCATGCATTGATGCATCTGGGATATATCTTTGCCACTGATTGGAAGCTGGTTTCTGGGGAAGATGAAATTATTGCAGTTACCTGTCACATTTTCCTGTAAAGATAAGAAGAAGATCCTTGACTAATTGTTATAACAGTGTAGGAGGTCACAGATGGGATAATTCAGAATGGAGAATTAAATTAGCAAGTATATGGGAGTGCTGGCTTGTAGAGCGAGTGCAGGTGAACCACAAAGTGCCTGTGTCTGGTTTCTCCAAAACAGAAGAAACCACATTTTAAACACCAAATGGAGGTCAAGAAATGGGAAGATGTGGAAATAAATTGCTGCTTCACTTGGAATGAAGGAAGGACAAGATAAATGGATGGGAGCATAGTTTCCTTAAGGGAAAATGTTACCTGACAAATCTTTTTGAATTCTTTGAGGAAATAACAAGCAGGATAGACAAAAGAGTATCAGTGGATGTTGGATTTTCAGAAGGCCTTTGACAAGGTGCTGCACATGAGGCTGCTTAGCAAGATAAGAGCCCATGGTATTACAGGAAAGATTTACAGGATGGATAGAGCTTTGGATGATTGGCAGGAGGGAAAGAGTGGGAATAAAGGGAGTCTTGTTGGCTGCCAGTGACTAGTGTTCTGCAGGAGTCAGTGTTGGGACTGCTTCTTTTTACTTTGTATGTCAATGATTTAGATGATGGAATTGATGGCTTTGTGGCCAAGTTAGCAGACATATGAAATTAGGTGGAGGGACAGATAGTGCCACGGAAACAAGGAGGTTGCATAAGTATTGGACAGATGGGAGAATGGGAGAATGGGCAAAGCAGTGGCAAATGGAATACAGTGTCAGGAAGTGTACGGCCATGCACTTTGGTAGAGGGAATAAAAGCAGAAGTTATGTTCTAAATGAGAGAAAATTCAAAAATCTGAAGTGCAAAGGGAGTTGGAAGTCATAGTGCAGAATTCCCTAAAGGTTGTAATGCTGAGGCTTTATAAATCACTAGTGAGGCCTCACTTGGAGTATTGTGAGCAGTTTTGGACCCCTTATCTAAGAAAAGATATTCTGACATTGGAAAGTGTTCAGAATCAGAATCAGTTTATTATCACCGGCATGTGATGTGGGTAACGGTCAGGAGAGGGAAGGGCAGGAGTCAGATACTAGAGAGTACCCCAGTGGCTGTCCCCCTTAACAAGAAATACTCCTGCTTGTGTACTGTTGGTGGGGGACGGCCTACCTGGGGGAAGCAACAGTGGCCGTGCCTCTGGCTCAGAGTCTGGCCCTGTGGCTGAGTAGGGTAGGGAAAGGTAGAGGATGGCAGCAGTGATAGGGAACTCTATAGTTAGGGGGTCAGACAGGCAAGTCTGTGGACGCAGGAAAGAAACACGAATGGTAGTTTGCCTCCCAGGTGCCAGGGTCCGAGATGTTTCTGATCCCGTTCATGATATCCTGAAGTAAGAAGGAGAACAGCCAGAGGTCGTGGTACATATTGGTACCAATGACATAGGTAGGAAAAGGGAGGAGGTCCTGAAAACAGACTGCAGAGAGTTAGGAAGGAAGTTGAGAAGCAGAACCTCAAAGGTAGTAATCTCAGGATTACTGCCTGTGCCACGCGACAGTGAGTTAAGGAATAGAGTGAGGTGGAGGATAAATGTGTGGCTGAGGGATTGGAGCAGGGTGCAGGGGTTCAGATTTCTGGATCATTGGGGTCTCTTTTGGGGCAGGCATGACCTGTACAAAAAGGACAGGTTGCACGTGAATCCGAGGGGGACCAACATCTTGGCAGGGAGGCTTGCTACGGCTATTGGAGAGAGTTGAAACTAAGATTGCTCAGGGGTGGGAACCAAACTGAAGAGACGGAGGAAGAGGCTGTTGGCTCACAAATAGAGAAAGCTTGAAGACAGTGCAAGAGGGTGGATAGGCAGATGATAGAGAAGAGATACGCTCAGACCGATGGTTTGAGATGTGTCTATTTTAATGCAATAAGCATCATGAACAAAGCAGATGAGCTTAGAGTGTGGATGAGTATTTGTGGCCATTACAGAGACTTGGATGGCTCAGGGGCAGGAATGGTTAATTAGATTGCCAGGCTTTAGATGTTTCAGAAAGGACAGGGAGGGAAGCAAAAGAGGTGGGGGAGTGGCACTGCTGATCAGAGATAGTGTCAAGCTGCAGAAGTCATGAAGGGATTGTCTACTAAGTTTCTGTGGGTGGAATTTAGAAACAGGAAGAGGTAAATAACTGTACTGGGTGTTTTTTATAGACCACCCAATATTAACAGCGACATCGAGGAGCAGATAGGGAGACAGATTCTGGAAAGTTGTAATAATAACAGCGTTATCGTGAAATTTTAATTTCCCAAATATTGATTGGTATCTCCCTAGAGCAAGGAGTTTTAATGCGGTGGAGTTAGTTAGGTGTGTTCCGGAAGTTTGCCTGACACAATATGTAGATAAGCCTACAAGAGGAGAGGCTGTACTTGATCTGGTATTGGGAAATGAACCTGGTCAGGTGTCAGGTCGCTCAGTGAGAGAGCATTTTGGAGGTAGTGATCACAATTCTATCTCTTTTACCATTATAGGAACAGGCGAGTTAGGAAAATGTTTAATTGGAGTAAGGGGCAATATGAAGTTATCAGGCAGGAACTTGGGAGCATGAATTGGGAACACTTGTTCTCAGGGAAATGTACGGCAGAAATGTGGCAAACGTTCAGGAGATATTTGCATGGCGTTCTGCATAGGTACGTTCCAATGAGACAGTGAAAGAATGGTTGGGTAACAGAAACCGTGGTGTACAAAGGCTATTGAAAATCTAGTAAAGAAGAAAAGAAAAGCTTACAGAAGGTTCACAAAAGTAGGTAATGATAGAAATCTAGAAGATTATAAATCCAGCAGGAAGGAGCTTAAAACTGAAATTAGGTGAGCCAGAAAGGGCCATGAGAAGGCCTTAGCGAGCAGGATTAAGGAAAACCCCAAAGGATTCTGCAAGTATGTGAAGAGCAAGAGGATAAGACGTGAGAGAATTGGACCAATCAAGCATGAGAGTGGAAAAGTGTGTATGGAACCAGTGGAGATAGCAGAGATACTTAATAAATACTTTGCTGCAGTATTCACTATGGAAAAGGATCCTGGCGATTGTAGGGATGACTTACAGCGAATTGTAAAGCTTGAATATATAGACATTAAAAAAGAGGATGTGCTAGAGCTTTTGGAAAGCATCAAGTTGGATAAGTCTCCAGTCAAATTTTTGAGGATGTAGCTAAACACATTGACGAAAGAAGAGCAGTAGATGTAGTGTATATGGATTTCAGCAAGGCATTTGATAAGGTACCCCATACAAGGCTTATTGAGAAAGTAAGGAGGCATGGGATCCAAGGGGACCTTGCTTTGTGGATCCAGAATTGGCTTGCTTACAGAAGGCAAAGAGTCGTTGTAGACGGGTCATATTCTGCGTGGAGGTCAGTGACCAGTGGTGTGCCTCAGGGATCTGTTCTGGGACAACTTCTCTTTGTGATTTTTATATATGACCTGGGTGAGAAAGTGGAAGGATGGGTTAGTAAACTGATGACACAAAGGTTAAGGGTGTTGTGGATAGTGTGGAGGGCAGTCAGAGGTTATAGCAGGACATTGATAGGATGCAAAACTGGACGGAGAAGTGGCAGATGGAGTTCAACCCAGATAAGTGTGAGGTGGTTCATTTTGGTAGGTCAAATATGATGGCAGAATATAGTATTAATGGTAAGACTCTTGGCAGTGTGGAGGATCAGTGGGGTCTTGGGGTCCGAGTCCATAGGACACTTAAAGCTGCTGCGCAGGTTGACTCTGTGGTTAAGAAGGCATATGGTGTATGGGCCTTCATCAATCGTGGAATTGAATTTAGGAGCCAAGAGGTAATGTTGCAGCTATATAGGACCCTGATCAGGCCACACTTGGAGTACTGTGCTCAGTTCTGGTCGCCTCACTACAGGAAGGATGTGGAAACCATAGAAAGGGTGCAGAGGAGATTTACGAGGATGTTACCTGGTTTGGGGAGCATTAGGTCTTTTAAGAAAGGGTCTTTTAAGAGACTCCTGGATGGGTACGTGGAGCTTAGGAAAATAGAGGGCTATGGATAACCCTAGGTGATTTCTAAAGTAAGTACATGTTCAGCACAGCATTGTGGGCTGAAAGGCCTGTATTGTGCTGTAGGTTTTCTATGTTTCTATGTCCTGGGTACTTTGTAGGCTGGTACCCAAGATGGAGCTGACTAGATTTACAACCCTCTGCAGCTTCTTTTGGTCCTGTGCAGTAGTCCCCCCCACCGCCCCACGCAATACCAGACAGTGATGCAGCCTGTCAGAATGCTCTCCACAGTACATCTATAGAAGTTTTTGCCTGTATTTGTTGACATGCCAAATATCTTCAAACTCCTAAGAAGTATAGCCGCTGTCTTGCCCTCTATATAACTGCATCGATATGTTGGGGCCAGGTTAGATCCTCAGAGATCTTGACACCCAGGAACTCAAAACTGCTCACTCTGTCCACATCTGATCTCTGTATGAGGATTGGAATGTGTTCCTTCATCTTACCCTTCCTGAAGTCCACAATCAGCTCTTTCATCTTACTGACGTTGAGTGCCAGGTTGTTGCTGCCGCACCACTCCACTAGTTGGCATATCTCACTCCTGTACGCCCTCTTGTCACCACCTGAGATTCAACCAACAATGGTTGTATTGTCACCAAATTTATAGATTGTATTTGAGCTATGCCTAGCCACACATGTGTATATAGAGAGTAGAGCAGTGAGCTAAGCCCACACCCCTGAGATGCATCAGTGTTGATCGTCAGCGAGGAGGAGATGTTATCACCAATCCACACAGATTGTGGTCTTCCAGTTAAGAAGTTGAGGATCCAATTTCAGAGGGAGCTACAGAGGCCTAGATTCTACAACTTCTCAATCAGAATTGTGGAAATGATGGTATTAAATGCTGAGCTGTAGTTGATGAACAGCATTCTGACGTAGGTGTTTGTGTTGTCCAGGTGGTCTAAAGCTGTATGAAGAGCCATTGAGATTGCATCTGCCATTGACCTATTGTGGCAACAGGGAAATTGCAATGGGTCCAGGTCCTTGCTGAGGCAGATGTTCAGTTTCGTTGTGAGCAACCTCTCAGAGCATTTCATCACTGTAGATGTCAGTGCTACTGGGCGATAGTCATTAAGGCAGCTCCCATTATTCTTCTTAGGCACTGGTATAATTGTTGCCTTTTTGAAGCAAGTGGGAACTTCCGCCCGTAGTAGTGAGAGGTTGAAAATGCCCTTGAATACTTCCGCCAGTTGGTTGGCACAGGTTTTCAGAGCCTTACCAGCCTTAACATGGAGGCTAATCTTAAATCAGGATGTTAAATATTATTGGGAGAAAGCAGGAGAATGGTGTTGGAAGGGGTAATAAATCAGCCATGATGGAACAGCGGAGCCAATTTGTTGGGCCAGATGGCTTAATTCTGCTGCTTTGTCTCATGGGCTTATGAAACCGGATAGCTGGCATCATGCTAACTGCTAGGCTACTGTGCTGCCTAAGAGGGCATTCACCTAGAGGGTGAATATGGAAGGAGCTGCCAGAGGAGGCGGCTGTGGTACATTAGCAACATTTTACAGGTAGTTGGACAGTCACATTGATTGTAAGGTATTACAGGATATAGGTGAAATGTGGGCAAGTGGAACTAGCTTTGATGTGTATCTTGGTCTGCATAGACCATGCATTGGACCCAAAGGGCCTGTTTCTGTGCTGTGTGAATAATCATTGACAGTGCTTCATCATCTATCAGAGTACATTACAGCCCTCTGCAATTCATATTGAATTCTACAACTTCAGGTGGCTCACTTTCTCTGTCTGTAAAGGAACTGGCTATTACTCCTGTAAATCATCCATCAGCATTATTGGCTCAGTTTCTTTCTCTCTCTCCCTCTCTCTCTCTCTCCCCCCTCCCCCGTCCCTCTCCCTCCCTCCCTCCTAAAAGTGATGTGTATGTGAGCATAGTAGCACCACAACTCTCACCTCATTCCATGATCTGAATGTGTAATCATTTCTGACAGAAAGTCGCAAGGAGGAAACACTGTATTGTTCTGAACGTTAACTGCTGGGTGAGACAGTAAGGCTGACTTTCGAATTATTCTTTTTTGGCATGATAACAATGTCACAAACTCTGTGGAAATGCTCAGGAGTTATATGGATCAAACTGTTCCGCTAAGTTGATTAATTTAAACCTGATGACATTTTCAGGACATTAATTTTGCAATATCAATTTGAACATGTTTTATTATTTCATGGTACATTTTAAGATTTCCCTTTCTGGAAAATATCCCTTGACAAGTGATGATCGGTTCAAATTTAGTGCATGCCGTCAATGCGAGGATGGTTAGGATTTAGATTCATATCAGTCTGATAAACTAGCCTGGAAACCTTCTGCAAAATGATTAGGTTTTTTCCTGCTGTTGGAACCCATTCTTCATTCGATTGATATCTGGTTGGTGTGGCACAACCTGAAAGTCGGCTCCAGTCAGTGTGTTAGGTATTTGTATGAAAGTAGCTTAGGAAGATGGAGTTGAGCCAGTGGCAATTCTCAGTTCACTGTGTTCAGGGGCATTGATGCACCTTGTGTATGAACTGCTACCCCTCATGACCGTAGATCCTAAACAGGCTGTACTGGTGTGTTATTGACAGTTCAACGTCAAAGTATCTGAGGTTTAAGCTGTTTTTGAATGCTTGCATTGAAATGGCCATGACTGCTGCGGGCTATAAATATCACAACCTTTTGCTGAGGTTGATATTTTAATTGATGTTTGTATAAAATAACAAAACCTAAGCATTTTCATGTTGCCTAAGATCAAGTAACCACTAGAAAGCTGAGAGCTAGAATAATTTTATCAAGGATTTTCAGTTGTTCTTACTGCTCTTCTTCATAGTCATCATTAGATATTTGCCTCTCCCCTTTGCTACATATGAGTCTGATGTTTTATTTCCAGGTAGAGAAGCCCATGTACCTCATCAGTCATTGATGTATATGTTAAAAGGCTGCATCAGAGAGAGGTGGTTTAATGTTCTGTGTGTTATTTGTTCACCTTTTGTTGTTTGCATGATTTGTTTTTTTTCCACACATTCAGTGTTTGATGGTCTTTGCTGTGTGGGGTTTTTCTTTAAAATGGGTTCTATTGGGTTTCTTTGTTTTGTGGCTGCCTGCAAGGAGATGAATCTCAAGGTTGTATACTGTATACATACTTTGATAATAAATCTACTTTAAAATGTTAAAATTTGAGAAACAGCCAAGATTCCAATCTGGAAGGAAGCACCTACGATAAACACAAAGAGATGAGTCCATCACACTACAATGTAGGATTCCTCATCCTCTTCTCTCTGTTTAAAAAATCTGCAAAAGTCCCTCACCCTGTTATCTCTCTTAATAAAATCATACATGCTCATTATCAAAGAGTCATCGCTCTCAAGTCCTCCTCTAGCTCAGCACTGCTTTTGTTTGCCTTGATGTCATGCTATGAAATAGAGAAGGACAAGATGCTAAACCAAGGCCTTAGCCAGCCTCCAAGTGTCAGTTTTAGATGTGATAACAATGTGTTGAGGGTGTTGGACGTAGGAATATGGTGGCAGAGGGCAAGATGAATTTCCCATATTTAACACCAACTAGACAACCCAGCAATAGTTTGTCTGGACTTTATCACATTGCGGAACTAGCTGTATTGAAAATGGCTGTTCTGTTTCTCACAATTTCAATACTTCAATTATTCTTGACTGGTAATTAAGCACCACACATCAAAGTTGCTGGTGAATGCAGCAGGCCAGGCAGCATCTGTAGGAAGAGGTGCAGTCGACGTTTCAGGCCGAGACCCTTCGTCAGGACTAACTGAAGGAAGAGTGAGTAAGGGGTTTGAAAGTTGGAGGGGGAGGGGGAGATCCAAAATGATAGGAGAAGACAGGAGGGGGAGGGATAGAGCCAAGAGCTGGACAGGTGATTGGCAAAAGGGGATACGAGAGGATCATGGGACAGGAGGTCCGGGAAGAAAGACAAGGGGGTGACCCAGAGGATGGGCAAGAGGTATATTCAGAGGGACAGAGGGAGAAAAAGGAGAGAGAGAGAAAGAATGTGTGCATAAAAATAAGTAACAGATGGGGTACGAGGGGGAGGTGGGGCCTTAGTGGAAGTTAGAGAAGTCGATGTTCATGCCATCAGGTTGGAGGCTACCCAGACGGAATATAAAGTGTTGTTCCTCCAACCTGAGTGTGGCTTCATCTTTACAGTAGAGGAAGCCGTGGATAGACATGTCAGAATGGGAATGGGATGTGGAATTAAAATGTGTGGCCACTGGGAGATCCTGCTTTCTCTGGCGGACAGAGTGTAGATGTTCAGCAAAGCGGTCTCCCAGTCTGCGTCGGGTCTCGCCAATATATAAAAGGCCACATCGGGACCACTGGACGCAGTATATCACCCCAGCCGACTCACAGGTGAAGTGTTGCCTCACCTAGAAGGACTGTTTGGGGCCCTGAATGGTGGTAAGGGAGAAAGTGTAAGGGCATGTGTAGCACTTGTTCCGCTTACACGGCTAAGTGCCAGGAGGGAGATCAGTGGGGAGGGATGGGGGGGACGAATGGACAAGGGAGTTGCGTAGGGAGCGATCCCTGCGGAATGCAGAGAGGGGGGGGAGGGAAAGATGTGCTTAGTGATGGGATCCCGTTGGAGGTGGCGGAAGTTACGGAGAATAATATGTTGGACCCAGAGGCTGGTGGGGTGGTAGGTGAGGACCAGGGGAACCCTATTCCTAGTGGGGTGGCGGGAGGATGGAGTGAGAGCAGATGTACGTGAAATGGGGGAGATGCGTTTAAGAGCAGAGTTGATAGTGGAGGAAGGGAAGCCCCTTTCTTTAAAAAAGGAAGACATCTCCCTCGTCCTAGAATGAAAAGCCTCATCCTGAGAGCAGATGCGGCAGAGACGGAGGAATTGCGAGAAGGGGATGGTGTTTTTGCAAGAGACAGGGTGAGAAGAGGAATAGTCCAGATAGCTGTGAGAGTCAGTAGGCTTATAGTAGACATCAGTGGATAAGCTGTCTCCAGAGACAGAGACAGAAAGATCTAGAAAGGGGAGGGAGGTGTCGGAAATGGACCAGGTAAACTTGAGGGCAGGGTGAAAGTTGGAGGCAAAGTTAATAAAGTCAACGAGTTCTGCATGCATGCAGGAAGCAGCGCCAATGCAGTCGTCGATGTAGCGAAGGAAAAGTGGGGGACAGATACCAGAATAGGCACGGAACATAGATTGTTCCACAAAGCCAACAAAAAGGCAGGCATAGCTAGGACCCATACGGGTGCCCATAGCTACACCTTTAGTTTGGAGGAAGTGGGAGGAGCCAAAGGAGAAATTATTAAGAGTAAGGACTAATTCCGCTAGACGGAGCAGAGTGGTGGTAGAGGGGAACTGATTAGGTCTGGAATCCAAAAAGAAGCGTAGAGCTTTGAGACCTTCCTGATGGGGGATGGAAGTATATAAGGAAGTATATATTGGCGAGAGCCGACGCAGACTGGGAGACCGCTTTGCTGAACATCTACGCTCTGTCCGCCAGAGAAAGCAGGATCTCCCAGTGGCCACACATTTTAATTCCACATCCCATTCCCATTCTGACATGTCTATCCATGGCCTCCTCTACTGTAAAGATGAAGCCACACTCAGGTTGGAGGAACAACACCTTATATTCCGTCTGGGTAGCCTCCAACCTGATGGCATGAACATCGACTTCTCTAACTTCCGCTAAGGCCCCACCTCCCCCTCGTACCCCATCTGTTACTTATTTTTATGCACACATTCTTTCTCTCACTCTCCTTTTTCTCCCTCTGTCCCTCTGAATATACCTCTTGCTCATCCTCTGGGTCCGCCCCCTCTCCTTGTCTTTCTTCCTGGACCTCCTGTCCCATGATCCTCTCGTATCCCCTTTTGCCAATCACCTGTCCAGCTCTTGGCTCCATCCCTCCCCCTCCTGTCTTCTCCTATCATTTTGGATCTCCCCCTCCCCCTCCAACTTTCAAATCCCTTACTCACTCTTCCTTCAGTTAGTCCTGACGAAGGGTCTCGGCCTGAAATGTCGACTGCGCCTCTTCCGAGAGATGCTGCCTGGCCTGCTGCGTTCACCAGCAACTTTGATGTGTGTTGCTTGAATTTCCAGCATCAGCAGAATTCCTGTTGTTTGGTAATCAAGCACTTTGGGACTCTTGAGCCAGCAGATAGCACTGCCACAAGAAAGCAGCATCCATCATCAAGGATTCCCCCCCCCCCCCATCCAGGCCATGCTCTCTTTCGCAGCTGCCATCAGGAAGGAGGTGCAGAAGCCTCAGTTCCCACACCACCAGGCTCAGGAATAGTCATTCAACCATCAGGCACTTGAACCAGTGTGGATAACTTCACTCACCTCAACACTGGACTGATTCCACAACCTATGGACTCACATTTGAGGATTCAAAATTCAAAATTCAAGGTAAATTACAGCTCAACTCATGTTCTCAGTATTATTTATTTATCTGTCTATCATTTATCAATCTATTGTTTAGTTATTTATTATTTGTGGTAATTTTATATTTTCACAGTTTATCTTTGTTTGCACATTGGTTGTTTGTCAGGCTTAGTGTGTAGTTTTCATTGAATCTGACAGGTTTGATATCACCAGTCTATGTCATGAAATTTGTAACTTTGTGGCAGCAGTAAATACATAAAAATAAAAAATGCAGATAATAGTTGAATTAAATAAGTAGTGTAAAAATAGAAATATTTTAAAAAAGTTGTGATGTAGTGTCCATGGGTTCATTGTCCATTCAGAAATTGGTTGGCAATGGGGAAGAAGCTGTTCCTGAATTGTCGAGTGTGTGCCCTGAGGCTTCTGTACCTCCTCCCTGATGGCAGCAAAGAGAAGAAGGCATGTCCTGAATGATGGATGTTGCCTTTTTGAGGCTTGTGCACATGCTGGAGCTGAGTTCACAACTTCTGTAGTGTAATACGATCCTGTGCAGAGCACCCCCCCCCCCACCCCATACCAGATGATTCTGATGTTTCAGATGTGATCGAGGCAGAGGAATGAAAGGTGGGGGAGTAGCATTGCTTGTCAGGGAAAATATTACAGCAGTGCGCAGGCAGGACAGATTAGAGGGCTTGTCTACTGAGTCCTTATGGTAGAGCTGAGAAACAGGAAAGGTATGGCCAAATTAATGGGGTTGTATTATAGACCACCCAATAGTCAGTGAGAATTGGAGGAGCAAATCTGCAGAGAGATAGCAGGCAACTGCAGGAAACATAAAGTTGTGGTGGTAAGGGATTTTAATTTTCCACATAGTGATTGGGACTCCCATACTGTTTGGGGTCTAGGTGGTCTAGAGTTTGTAAAATGTGTTCAGGAAAGTTTTCTAAATCAATATGTAGAGGTACCAACTAGAGGGGATGGAATATTAGATCTCCTATTAGGAAACGAGTTAGGACAAGTGACGGAAGTGTGTGTAGGGGAGCACTTTGGTTCCAGTGATCATAACACCATTAGTTTCAACTTGATCATGGATAAAGATAGCAAAAGGATAGTAAGGTATAAAATTGGTCCTCTTGAAGATCAGAGTTGTTGGCTATGTATGGAACCAAAAGAAATGGGGGAGATCTTAAATGGGTTTTTTGTGTCTGTATTTACTAAGGAAACTGGCATGAAGTCAATGGAAATAAGGCAAACAAGTAGTGAGGTCATGGAACCTATACAGATTGGGGAGGAAGAGGTGCTTGCTATCTTGAGGCAAATCAGAGTAGGTAAATCCCCAGGACCTGACAGGGTATTCCCTCAGACCTTGAAGGAGACTAGTGTTGAAATTACAGGGGCCCTGGCAGATATATTTAAAATGTCGTTGTCTACGGGTGAAGTGCTGGAGGATTGGAGAATGGCTCATGTTGTTCCGTTGTTTATAAAAGTATCGAAAAGTAATCCGGGAAATTATAGGCCAGTAAGTTTGACGTCGGTTGTGGGTAAGTTATTGGAGGGAGTACTAAGAGACAGAATCTACAAGCATTTGGATAGACAGGGACTTATTAGGGAGAGTCAACGTGGCTTTGTGCGTGGTAGGTCATGTTTGACCAGTCTATTGGAGTTTTTCAAGGAGGTTACCAGGAAGGTGGATGAAGGAAAGGTAGTGGATGTTGTCTACATGGACTTCAGTAAGGCCTTTGACAAGGTCCTGCATGGGAGGTTAGTTAGGAAAATTGAGTCGCTAAGTGTACATGGAGAGGTGGTAGATTGGATTAGACATTGGCTCAATGGAAAAAGCCAAAGAGTGGTAGTAGAAGATTGCTTCTCAGAGTGGAGGCCTGTGACTAGTGGTGTGCCACAGGGATCAGTGCTGGGTCCATTGTTATTTGTCATCTGTATCAATGATCTGGATGATAATGTGGTAAATTGGATCAGCAAATTTGCTGATGATACAAAGATTGGAGGTGTGGTGGATAGTGAGGAAGGTTTTCAAAGCTTGCAGAGGGATTTGGACCAGCTGGAAAAATGGGCTGAAAAATGGCAGATGGAGTTTAATACTGACAAGTGTGAGGTATTGCACGTTGGAAGGACAAACCAATGTAGAACATACAGGGTAAATGGTAAGGCACTGAGTGCAGTAGAACAGAGGGATCTGGGAATACAGATACAAAATTCCCTAAAAGTGGCGTCACAGGTAGATAGGGTCGTAAAGAGAGCTTTTGGTACATTGGCCTTTATTAATCGAAGTATTGAGTATAAGAGCTGGAATGTTATGATGATGTTGTATAAGGCATTGGTGAGGCCGAATCTGGAGTATTGTGTTCAGTTTTCGTCACCAAATTACAGGAAGGATATTAATAAGGTTGAAAGAGTGCAGAGAAGGTTTACAAGGATGTTGTTGGGACTTGAGAAACTGAGTTACAAAGAAATGTTGAATAGGTTAGGACTTTATTCCCTTGAGCGTAGAAGAATGAGGGGAGATTTGATAGAGGTATATAAAATTATGATGGGTATAGATAGAGTGAATGCAAGCAGGCTTTTTCCACTGAGGCAGAAAAAAACCAGAGGACATGGGTCAAGGGTGAGAGGGGAAAAGTTTAAAGGGAACATTAGAGGGGGCTTCTTCATGGTGGGCGTGTGGAATGAGCTGCCAGATGAGGTGGTAAATGCGGGTGCTTTTTTAACATTTAAGAATAAATTGGACAGATACATGGATGGGAGGTGTATGGAGGGATCTGGTTCGTGTGCAGGTCAGTGGGACTAGGTAGAAAATGGTTCAGCACAGCCAAGAAGGGCCAAAAGGCCTGTTTCTGTGCTGTAGTTTTTCGATGGTTTCTATGGTTTCAATGATGATGCAGCCAGTTAGAATGTTGTCCACAGTAATCTATAAAGATGTGCGAGTATTTTTGGTAACATACCAAATCTCCTGAAACTCCTAATGAAATATAGCTGCTGTGCCATCTTTGTAGCTGCATTGGTATGTTGGGCCCAGATTAGATTCTCAGAGATATTAACACGTAGGAACTTGAAATTGCTCACTCTTTCTGTAATGTATGGATCTATTTCTTTTAGAGCAATGACTCCCCTTAGCAGTACGTATGGACTGATAACTTATCTATGCGCATTGAGCTGTTGTCTACACATGCATATTGATCTGTTCTCTCACTCTCACACTGCAATGTGAATACACCAGTTCAAGCCATTTCCTGCATGCGTAATTTGATTTAATTGATATGTCGTTGCACAGACACAACAAATTGGATCAGGATGAACCTGAATGTCAGAGTATCATCAACTGCACCTACAGTTATGGGACGATAAAAGGGAGACAGACAGTGAGAGGAAAGAGATAAACAGTACAGAGAAGGTCTTTACGGATGCTAACAAAGTGATGTATGAGTAACTGCATAGTACACAGTGAAAGATGCACAACTAGCAAAGTTAAAGTGAAAATAACATAGTGATGGCTTTAGTCGGGAAAGTTGACAGATTTGATAGTGCTAATGAAGGCTGGGAATTGTATATCAAGAGGGTTGAACTGTATTGTAATGAGAACGACGTGGATGAGGAAAAGAAAACCACCACGCTTCTTAGCTTAATCGATACTAAAACAT
Source organism: Mobula hypostoma (assembly GCF_963921235.1). Lineage (NCBI taxonomy): Eukaryota > Metazoa > Chordata > Chondrichthyes > Myliobatiformes > Myliobatidae > Mobula > Mobula hypostoma. Next base: position 40,100,414 of record NC_086122.1, on the reverse strand, counting down.
ACAGGTTTTATATGCAACCTAGTAACTCCTGAAAAATCAGCAAGCAAGACGTTTGATGAAATTGTTGCAATTTTACAAAATCACTTGAGCTCTAAACTGCTAGTAACAGCTGAGAGATTTAGATTTCACAAAAGGAATGTCAAAGGATGAAAACATTTCTGAATACAGTGCAGAACTGTGCAAACTTTCCCAATACTGTGACTTTCGAGATGGATTTTCTGATGGATTAAGGGACAAGTTTGTATGTGGCATGCATTGTCAAAAGCACTCAAAAGAGGCTACTCACATCAAAGTTGCTGGTGAACGCAGCAGTCAGGCAGCATCTGTAGGAAGAGATGCAGTCGACGTTTCAGGCCGAGACCCTTCGTCAGGACTGTCAGAGGCTACTGTCAGAAAGAGACCTAACCTTAGTGCGGGCATTGGCCATTACAATATTGTTAGAGACTTCAGCAAAGGATGCATCAGAACTACAGAAAACAAACAGTTTAGAATGACAGACTGTCCCTGAATGATGCTAAAATGACAAAAAATGTTAGCGATGTGGCAAAACCTCCCATGATACAAAGAAAATGTTTGCAAAGAGTGTCACAAACAAGGTCTCAAAGAGAGCCTGTGCAAGTGGGCAAAAAGCACAACCAAAGGGAGAAAACACACTGAATAAAAAGTCTCACACAAAAAGCTAAGCAAATGCATAAAGTGACTGAATGTGAAGCAGACAGCATAGAGTCTGACAAAGGTGAGCTATCATGCCTAGAATTGCATAATATTACTGAAGCAGATCACAAAATCATCTGGATCATAATGGATGTATCTGGTGTAAAACTGAAACTAGATCTGGATAAATGGTCAGCTTTGTCTATAATTTTAGAGGCTGACTACAACAGACTGTTTTCTAAGGTACCATTAGAGAAGACCTCAGTGATGCTAAAGATTTACACAGGTGAAAAAGTGTCTCCCAAAGGCAAACTGAAAGTGAATGTTACATACAGAGACCAAACACAGCGGTTAGAGCTTTATGTGTTGAAAAGTGGAGGGCCAGCACTTTTCGGACATGAGTGGTTGAGAAAAATCCAACTAGACTGGCACACAATCAAAGCTCTCAATGTGTCATCAACAGGCAACTGCAGCACAAATGGTGGCACTAACCAGAGACTGTCACAGCTGCTTAATACTGATGAGAAGGTGGTTGAGAGAGGTATTGGGAAGCTCAAATGCATAAAGGCCAGAAATGAGCTGGATGAAACAACAATCCCAAGATTCCATAAAGTGCATCAATGCCTTACGCACCAAGTCCCAAAGAGGATGCTGAACTTCAGTGCTCAGAAGCGTTTGGTATTCTTGCCAAGGCTGAGTGGAGTGATTGGGCCTTTCCCATTGTCCTGGTGATCAGAAAGGGAAGGCCAGAGCTGTCCACATACATGGGGATTTCAGACTGAACCTAAGTACTGTGCAATATCCCCTGCCACAAATAGACATTTCTGCATCTTTGGCAGATGGGGAGAGGTTTCAAAGATTGACTTGTCACAAGCCTATCTATAAATGGCGATTGAGGAGTCAAGCAGGAAGTTCCTCACAATCAATACCCACAAGGGACTGTTCCAGTATAATCATCTTGATTTTGGTGTCACATCAGCTCCAGCAACTTGGCAAAGGGCAATGGACCAAGTGCTCCAAGATATCCTAGGAACACAATGTTGCCTTGATGACATCATTGTGACTGGCAAGAATGATGAAGAGCACTTCCAGATACTTGGTAAAGTGCTTTCCAGGCTGAGTGAATATGGTCTGCTTGCAAAGAGAAAAATGTGAGTTTTTCAAGAATGAAATCTCATATTGTGGACATGTCATTGACAAACATCTTATGCAAGTCACAAGAGAAGATTGAAGCAGTGCTACAGGTACCCAAGCTGCAGCATGTGTCACAACTCAGGTCATACTTGGGCCTTGTAAACTACTACCACCGATTTCTCCCAAACTTTGCTACAGTGCTGCACTCATTGAATGCACTGTCACAGACAGGAGCAAAGTGGGAATGATCACAAAGATGTGAAGGAACATTCAAGAAAACAAAAAGACTAATAACATCAGATGAACTGCTCACTCAGTATGACCCACCTCTGTCCATCAGGCTTATGGCATTGGAGCTGCCCTGTCACACTCTGCGAAAGATAGATTTGAACGTCCGATTGCATTTGCTTCAAGATCACTGACAAGCGTAAAAATGCAACTATGCACAAATCAACTGGGAGGCCCTTAGTTTAATATGGGGAATAAATAAGTTCCACCACTACTTCTATGGGCAGAAGTTTATGCTAGTGACAGATCACCAGCCCTTTGTATCCATTTTCAATCCCAGAAGAGGAATTCCAGTGATACCTGCAACCCAGTTACAATGTTGGGCACTGTTCAGAGCCCACTCTAATGATATAAGAGTTCAAGGGTACCAAACAACACAGCAATGTTGATGACTTGTCACGTCTTCCACTGTTGGCAAATGAAGAAGAAAAGTCTTCACACTGTGACCCAGCAGAGGTGTTCCACACAGCATTGGTAGACCAGTTGCCGGTAACAAATTCTGAAATACAAATAGAAACAAGGAGCGACCTGTCATTGTCAAAAGTCTATGACATCACCATGCAAGGACAGCCAGTGCAGGGTAATCCGATGTTTCCAGAGTCCTTGGTGAGACGAGACCAACTGTCTGTATGTCAAAGAACGCTGATGTGTAGATCTTGTGTTGTGGTTCCATGTGAACTGCACACTGGAGTTAGAAAATCTGCATGAAAAGCACCTGGGTACAGTCAAGATGAAGAGATCCACCTGGAGCTATATTTGGTTGCTGGGAATTGATAGGCAGATGAAGGCTTGACCGAAAGCACCTTGGGATGCCACTGAGTTCCAAATGCATTCCCGCAGGCTCTGTTACACCTGTGGAAGTAGCCATCTTCACGATGGCAGAGGGCATTTTAACTTGGCTGGGCCATTCATGGACTCCATGTTTCTGATTGCTGTGGATGCTCATTTGAATTAGCCAGAGGGCATACCGATGAAGTCAACCACATCAGAAAAGATTATTTCTGCCTTAAGGATTATCTTCACCAGAAATAGTTTACCAGAACAAATTCTCAGTGACAACAGACCACAATATACATCAGAAGAGTTTAGACTATTCATGAAGAAAAATGACATCAAGCATTTCAAGTCAACTCCTCACCACCCAGCAACAAATGGGTTAGTAGAAAGGTTTATCCAAACATTCAAAAAGTCCGTTAAAGTTATGGACAAGGAGGACATGTCTCTACAGCACAAGGTGGACAACGTCCTTTTTTGTATGGAACCCTGTTCATGTGATGACAAATCAAACACCTGCAATGCTCGTCATGAGCAGGAATCTGAGATCTTGCATAGACGTCTTGAAACCAGAACTATGGAGGAAAGTGCAGGATAAACAGTTCATCCAGTTGCCAAGTGAATCAGCAAGGAGCTTTGAGATTGAACAAAAAGTCCTAGTGTGTGATAACGGAGAAAACAAGTAGACATCCGGTAGAAAAGCTACAAGAACTGGACCACTGATGTACAATGTGGATGTTGGAGATCAGACATGGAGATGTCACGTGGACCAGATACTGGATGCTCAGCCGAAGAACACACCTGAGCCAACTGCATCCAACAAGACAGACACATTGCATCCACCGTAATTACCTCTCAATGATGATCATGTCACCGACAGCAATGTGACACTGGCAACTGAGAACGTTGTCTTTGACAAGACCTAATGCCACTCCACAGGTCCAGAGGCACGATCCTGAAAGAAACAGAGTGCTACCCAAAAAGCTGTATCTTTAATAAAGTGAAGTTAGTTATGGACCATTATTGTGAAAGCATGTTTATTTGAATATGGTTTTTGAAATAGAAATTAAATGTTTTGTGTATATACAGTTTTATTTTACATTAATCTAAAGGATGTATGGATCTATTTCTTTCAGAGCAATGACTCCTTTAACACTATGTATGAACTGATAACTTATCTATGCACATTGATCTGTTGCCTACGCATCCGTATTGATCTGCTCTCTCTTTCCCCCTCTCGCTGCAATGTGAATACACCAGTTACAGCCATCTCCTGTGTGCATGCTTTTATCTAATTGCGATGTAGTTACACAGCCACAACACTTTCCACTACTGATCCCTCTATGAGGAAAAGAGTGTGTTCCCTCATCTTACCCTTCTTGAAGTCCACAATCAGCTCTTTGGTCTTACTGATGTTGAGTGCATGGTTGTTAATGCAACACCATTCACTAGCTGATATGTCTCGTTCCTGTATGCCCTCTCATCACCATCTGAAATGGTTGTATCATCTGCAAATTTATAGATGGCATTTGAGCTGTACCTAGCCACACAGTCATGGGTGTAGAGACAGTAGAGCAGTAGGCTAAGCACACGTCTCTGTGGTGCACCAGTGTTGACTGTCAACGAGGTGGAGTTGCTGTTTCCAAACCTCACAGATTGTGGTCTTCCAGTTAGGAAGTCGAGGGTGCAGTTGCAGAGGGAGGTACAGAGTCCAAGGTTCTGTTGCTTTTCTATCAGAACTATAGGACTGGTTGTTTTAAATGCCGAGCTGTAATCAATAAACAGTATCTTGATATAGGTATTTGTATTGTTCAGGTGATCCAAGGCCACATGAAGAGACAATGAGATTGTGTCCACCATAGACCTATTGTGGCAATAGGCAAGTTGCTGTGGGTGCAGTTCCTTGCTGAGATAGGAGTTAATTCTAGCCATATCAAAGCACTTCATCACTGTAGGTGGGAGTGCTACTGGATGATAGTCATTAAGGCAACAAGTCCTGCTCTTTTGGGCACTAGTATAATTGCTGCCTTTTTCAGGCTCTGTAGCAATGAGAGCTTGAAAATGTCTTTGAACTTCCCAGCCAGTTTGTTGACACAGATTTTCGAAGCCTTACCATTTACTCCATCAGGGCCTGATGCCTTGCTAGGGTTCACCCTCTTGAAAGCCTGACATCGGCTTCTGGGACAGAAGGTCACACCATCACTGGGTGCTGCAGGGATCACATCTGAGATCTTCAGACTTATTTACCAGAGACTATACATTTGCCAGCAAGGTGGTTAGTATTGAGAGTTGAAATCAACACCACCTTGGATGCACTTTTAGACCACCCCTCTTCCGCTGTCTTAAAAGGGAATCGCGACCAGAGTCCGTTTTCTGTGCAGTGCTTCCCCCCGCCCCCCACAACCTGATGGTGATGCAGCCAGTTAACCAGGCCACCAATGGCAGCTCACCAGAATCCTCTGTCCTTGGTCCGTCTTTCAAGTTGTCCCCGTGTGTCCTTTGCCGGGGATGAGGTCTCTGGAGCTATTGTTGGTGTTTCAGTAACTCTGGATTTTTACAGGATGCAGTTGCTAGCCCCATGCCCAGCCCTCCTCTTTCTGCGGCCGGGCCTGGGACCATCTGTAGTGGGGTTTTCCTGTCAGATATTAGACACTAGTGTTTATTGTGGCCTTCACCCCACAACTGAAACTTAAGCAGTGGTACAACTTTGTAATGGGGAATAACCATGTAAACCAATAAAGCTCACACCCCTACAGTAGTCAGCCCCTTCTCAGCTTCTAAACATGCATTAGTCAGCTATTAGACCAGAAGACCGGAATTAGGCCATTCCATCATGGCTGATTGAATACCCCTCTCTACACCATTCTCTTGCCTTCACACTATAATCTATGATGCCCTGACTAATCAAGAACCTGAACGTGTCTGCCTTAAATGACCTGACCTCAACAGCAATGAATTCCATAGATTCGCTACCCTGATTGCAGAGCCAACAGGTGAGATGAAGCGAGGATACAGAGCACTCTAATTGGAATGATAGAACAGGTTCAAAGGGCTG